>NC_142025.1:80986668-81314876 GCF_049901735.1 Notechis scutatus | reverse complement strand
ATGGATAACATCAGCATACACAGCACTCTTGCCTACGCGCCTAACAAAGGCTGCTGTTGGAACTAAAACACTCCCTGTCTTTAAAAAAGAAAAACAGAGGAGATGTGGGAATTGCTATCTGTTTCCTCGAAGACGCAAGGACAACGGGCCTCTGGTAGTTGTTTGTAACACGAGGCGAGGGACAAGGTCGAAATGTTGCCACTTCTTACCCAGAATTGTAGCAAACTTAAACTTTACAGCTTTGTATTCTCATATGGTATTTTGTGTGATGTAATGAGTTTGTAACAACACACTAACAAAAAATTGCAAACGTTAACAAAGATTGCTTCTAATAAAAGAGGGTGTCAGAGCTTGCCCTGGGCTCTCATCCCGATTTGGCTTCAAGACGACTGCCTCAGTGTCTTCATTCATGAGAGACCACCATAAATAAACAACAGAATATAGGGGAAGTAAGAGTGGGAGCGGGTGGGCGGGGCCAGTCAGAGGTCGTATTTGCCAGTTCTCTAAACCAGTCAAAATTTTTGCTACTGGTTCACTAGAACCAGTCCAAATTGGCTGAATACCACCTCTGGTTGGAACAGCTGATTGTCGGGAGTGGGGGAAAAATACCTTAAGGAGTGACTGGGCAGGCTAGCGTCAGGTGGACAGGGTGAGTGAGGATTGGGCAGGCAGGGCAAGAGAGCAAGTGGCAACTGGGCGACCAGGTCAGGGGCATGGCCAGCCAGAAGTTAGTACCAGTTTGGTGACCCACACCAAATCCTTGATACTGGTTCGCCCGAACCAGTGTGAACAGGCTGAATACCACCACTGTGGTGGACATGTCCAAAGGCAAAAGGATATTGGACAAAAATGCATACATAAATGGAAAAAAATGACAAAACAAAATATAGATCTGAAACCTGAAATATTTTTGCTGGGCATTTTACTGGAAAAATATGATAGGGGGGAAATATATTGATCTTACATGTATTAACTGTGGATAGAATTGAATTTGCACAACAATGGAAAAGTGAAGAAATCCCAACAGATGAAAATATAATTTAAAAAATATTAGATGAATAGACTAACATTGACAATTAAGGAAAAGAGGAAATTGAATATTTTATGACATGGGACTTCTTTTTTCAATGATGGCTAATAGAAATAGAAGTTGAAAACAAGGAAATGTAAGAAAAGAACTAATGTTATAAGAGAGATATGTTAAAACGGATCAACAAACATTATTATTACTATAGAATTAATATCATTGTAATGACTATTGCTGTAAATATTTGATTATTATTTTCTAAAAGAACATGTACCCAGGCAACACACTGTTCAATTGAAACTGAATTTTTTATAGGTTATAACATAAAAATAAAAAAAAAATAAAAAATGATGTTGATCTTTTATTGGAAGTTCTGATGAGAACATTACTTGTTCTCCTAGCTTCTTAATTTTTTTGGCTAATTGCTCATAATCTCTCAGTGCTGTAATTCTTTGTTATGTCATTCATCCCTATGCGAAGAAGGAGAAAAGGGTAGTGATCTGTGGGTCTAAATATTTTGGTGAGGTTCTCAGCCAGGTATTTTGATTTTTGCTCCAGGAAGACAACATATCTCCGTAGATTAAATGCCCGGTCTGCAGATGGCTGCAGATGTTCTTCTAAGAATAGAGTAACATAATAGTAACCATAACAACACAAGAGCACACAATAGATACAAACTCAAAGTTAACCGCACCAAACTTGATTGCAGGAAATACGACTTCAGCAATAGAGTGGTCAATGTCTGGAATACTCTACCCCGACTCTGTAGTTTCTTCCCCAAACCCCAAAAACTTTAACCTTAGACTGTCTACTATTGACCTCACCCCTTTCCTAAGAGGTCTGTAGGGGGCGTGCATAAGCGCACCAACGTGCCTACCGTCCCTGTCCTATTGTTTCTCTTATTCTTCTTTTATTTTTCTTATATGTATCCATTTCATGTATTCACAACTATGTATACACTTATACTTATTATCTTGTAAACAATTGGCAAATCAAATAAATAAATAAATAAAAGTTTCCTATCACCAACACTCACCTTCCTTTGGATGTGGGGAGCAATCTGGAGTGCTTTTCTGTTTATCACAGATGTGTTTGAAGATGGGACTTTTAAAGGGATATTTCATGATGTCTCTTTTCTAGGTGTCTGCAAGTTTTCTTTGAGGGGAAGGCTGTAAGTCTGTATGTTTTTATCTATGGGGAGAAATCAATTGCTCTGTTGTAATGAGGCTGCGTTGGGATAGGTTAGATTGGGCAGTAGGGGTTTGTTAGATGTAGACTGTTTTTTTCTTTGTGCTGACAGGAGTTCTTTTAAATGAATAACAGTGGATCACTTTCTATCCCCCCCCCCTTTCTCCTCCTCTCTTTGCAAGTGTCCTAATTGAAACCATTAGTGCACTGATAGTTAGAAGATATTTTGCTGCTAATGGATCCATGACAGAATATGACACCAGTTGTACTCTCTACTGGGACTCAGACACATAATACACTTGTTTGCTTAAACTCTTATAAAGCTATGAAAATGGCTTGAGTATTTTGTGTTAAACAATAATTACCTTTTCCATGCCAAGTAAGAACTATAAACGTCATGTAAGCTATTTAAGATAATTGATCCTTCTGTTTGGCACTTGGTAAAATTTGACTTAATAGATTAAGAAAGAAAGTTTATACATGACTTTCCAGATATGAAAAAGATTTCAAATAAAAGATAAAAAATTAAACTAAAAACAAAATTTCATCACTGAAAGCATTTTAAGTAAAAAATCCCAAATAATCCCCACAAATCATAAATCAATGTAAGCTTTATTCAGTGAAGAGAGTCAACTGCAAATAAGAGTCAAAATTAGTGCCAGCCTCCCCCCCCAAAAGCCTGGGCAGGGGGAGAGAAGGAGAGCAATCTAGTTATTGGTTTTCACTGAGAAATTTGTGTTTCTGAAATTACTTATTAAAATTTTATAGTGCCATTTTCAATGCTTCTGCCAATAATCTCTGTAATTGCACTTCTTTCTACAGGAGGACAACCAGCCAGGAAATCTAGCTCTAAATTGTTTAAATCTTTATGTCCTCTAATTCTCTGGAGAAGAGCAGTCAAAGCTGTAATCAAGATGCAGGCAAGCAAAATTCTCAAGGCAGCTGGCATTTCACCAGCTTTTCAGAAATCCTAAATTGTGCAATGCAGTGAAAACCCAGAAAGTTCTTCCAAAATTGGCATCTCTGGCTACGATTTGAGCTGATGTTAAAATGTTGCAGCACTAACCCTTTTATTATCATAACAAGAAATCTTCAACCAGTTGGATTTACTCTAAATATTATATCACTGATTCCTTCAGTATTCTTCACCAGAAAGCATTTGGTCTGACTTGTCATGTCATCTGCTCCCTTCAGCAGGAGGGTCTGCTTGATCTTCCCTACCATAATTAATCCTTCAAGCCACAGGCTATGCTTGCAACCATGACATTAATATTCTTTGTACTTCCCTTTCTCCCCCCACCCCGGACCTGTCCTCTTGATACTGTCTTCATGATGCTGTCTAAACCATAAGCTGTCTAAATCATAGGTTGGTTTTCACTTATCCTTAGATTGTCCTAGTACTCTTCCCGGGTCTAGGACAGTTGAATGCGGCCTACTTCACTCTGGGCCATCACCACAGTTGACCCATCTTGGGCGTTCATACTAGGCTGGCACTCTGCTGGCATTCCTCCCCAATCATTGGCCTGCCATTGCTACTCTTCCACCTCTTCAATCTATGGCAATTTGCATACCAGCCAATCTATGTGGTGCAGCCAATCTACGTTAGATGAGGCGGGTGCTGGATGGGTCAAACAGCAGCCTTGAGTGCCAGGGAGGCAGGGGAGAGGCAGTTGCTGTGACGGATCCACACAGAGTGGCACACTGCCTCTCCTGCTGAAGCTACCCAAACTTCTTGACCCTGCCCAGCATAGAAGAAGATGAAGGTTACCTCTATGATTAGGAATATTTTTTGAGTTTGCTTCCCACTCTGCTTCCACACTCAAATGTCCCCCTTTGGTTGGGCTGGTTCCATGCTTACCCCCTTTATTCTCATCCCTACCCACATATTCACATTGCTGAGCTGCCCTCCTTATTGATTAACCTCCACTTGCCACGAGCAGGAGGAAGATGCCTTTCTGTCTGCCTTTGAAGTTTTGCAGGGCTGTTTGTTGTGTTAGAGACAACAGAAGAGAGAGGCCAAAGCTTGAACCCTGATGCCCCCCCTTTTTTTTAACCATGGCCCCACTGATTTTGGGGAATATGAGCTCTGACACCCATCCAAAGACTCTGAAGGGTCCCTTGGCATCAGAAAGAGGTGTACACCTAAGAGGTGTAACCAAATCAGTACGATAATTATGTTCTAAAAGATCACTTTCTGATTCTAATCAATCTGTATCTAGATATACACACACAATTGCCCATATGCAATTCTCTAAAATACACACAGGTGGCCAACCCTTCTGTCAGAAACAAGAAAGTTTTGCCTTCTCACCAGTGTGCCTTCTCCTTCTTTCTCTCTCTCTCCTTCTCCCCCGCTCTCTTCTAGCACCACCACTATGAAGGCATAAATTTTGCAGAAGGAAGGTTCACCAAACAAGAACAAAAACAATTCTGAACCTAGCAACAGGTGTGAGATTCATTCCCCGCTTTCCATGCCTTTTCCTCTCCTCCCCCACTGTCCTAAGTCAAAAGTGGATTGTGGCTGATTTATGTTTGTGTGCAAGTGAGCAAGCAAGCCAATCCTTCTCCCCTGCTGACAAGAGAGGAAAAACTTTGAAGATAGCCAATTCCATGTCAATAAGTGTACAAGATGCAGGAATTACAGTTTGTGGGTATACACAGGTGCATTTATTTAATAACTCTACAGGACAACTTTAAAAGCACAACTATAATGACATGGCAAAATACCTGAAAAAAGCTGAATACCATACATGTAAGTACCCGCGAAAACTTAAGAAAACAAATATGTGTGTGTATATATATGTATGTGTGTGTGTGTGTGTGTATTCTTAAGTTTTCGCAGGTACTTACATGTATGGCATTCAGCTTTGTTCGGGTATTTTCCCACGTCACTGTAGTTGTGCTTTTAAAGTTGTAGCAACGTTCGGCAGAATCTCATCTGCCATCATCAGGCTTCTGATGCCTGAAGCCTGATGATGGCAGATAAGATTCTGCCAAAATGTTGCTACAACTTTAAAAGCACAACTATAGTGATGTGGGAAATTCTTTGGTTATTCGGGTTTTCTCCCGCGTAAGATTGGAAGTATCTAGGCAACATTTCAGCAGAATCTCATCTGCCATCATCAGGCTTCTGTATTGTGTCCGTCTGTCTTTGGCTTTGTGCTCCTTTGTGCTTCAGGCTTGTGTCTTCGGCTTTGTGCTTTACTCCGAGAAGCACAAAGCCGAAGACACAAGCCTGAAGATGATGAATGCTTCTCGGAGTAAAGCACAAAGCCGAAGACACAAGCCTGAAGCACAAAGAAGCACAAAGCTGAAGACAGACGAACACAATATAGAAGCCTGATGATGGCAGATGAGATTCTGCTGAAATGTTGCCTAGATACTTCCAATCTTACGTGGAGAAAACCCGAATAACCAAAGATCCACATACAATATCATGGAGAACCTCAGAAAACAAATTATATATATATATATATATATATATATATATATATATATATATATATATATATATATATATATATATATATATATATATATATATTTGTTTTCTGAGGTTCTCAGGGTATTTGTATGTGGATCTTTGGTTATTCGGGTTTTCTCCCGCGTAAGATGCTTGCACTGGCACTAAGCCGAAAGCACCAGCCTGAAGATGGCGAGTGGGACCTCGCCAAACGTTGCTCTAGATACTTTGAATCTTACGCGGGAGAAAACCCGAATAACCAAAGATCCACATATATATATATATATATATATATATATATATATATATATATATATATATATATATATATATATATATATCTGTGTGTGTGTGTGTGTGTGTGTGTGTGTGTGTGTGTATCTAAATATGTATTTATGTACACAAAGACATGCAGCTCTTGCTTGTGAGAGATCAACATGTATAATTTATATACAATATGTATGTTTGTGTATATGTATGTATAGGATTTTGAGGCCTCACACCTGGACAAAACCATAAAAATAATATCCTAAACACATCCTATCCCCAGGCCTGCCATATTTCCTCAGCACATGTGAAGAATGGAAGCTGTGTGCATGTAAGTAGCTAGCCTAGAGGAACATCCTTCTTCCACCCCCTCCAACAAGTGTAAAACCTTCTTTTGTACTTCATATCTTTAGAAAAGTGACCTGTGGATCATATAAAGTTATGTCACATGAAGTAAATTAGTTTTAAAGTTGTTTTTGTTGTTATTTTCAATAGCTAACTCCTTTGGAAATTTATTCCACATTGTGAGTGTCTGGCTTCTAGCTTATGTATGTGGATAAAACTCCTTGTTTTTGTTCCTTTGTCACTCAACTCTGAAGTAGGAACTGGAATAAGGACAAATGTGTAGATCAAGGATCTTCAAACTTGGCAAGTTTAAGACTTGTGGACTTCAACTCCCAGAATGAGCTAACATGACTGGAGGAGGAATTCTGAGAGGTGAAGTCCACAAATCTTAAAGCTGTCAAGTTTGAAGACCCCTGATGTAGATTAATTCTATGGCATTAAAGCAAACAGAAATTGTATAATTGCCAAGTTTATTTTATAATATAACTAAGTATTACATTTATAGTTTATTAATAATGTAATGATTATTTCATATATATACATATATGAAATAATATACATATTATAATACACACACACACACACACACACACACACACACACGTGATTTACATTAATTTTGCCTGGTTAAAAGGACATAAAGGTATTTGAAAATAAATACATACTCGCAGTAAATCTGGATGTTGTTAATCCTCTGAAAACTTTTTTTTCTTTTTTTTCCCCAGTGCCATTTATTATGGACATTTAATGTTAATCTTAATTTATCTTTGATATAATTTGTTAATCACTGATAAAAACAAACATACTTTTTTATTTTAGGGAGGCTCAGCCAAACTCATTGTACATATGCTGTGCTCTGACAATAAAGGTTTGAAAAAAATGAATTTTTTTTACAATGTTTACATACAAAGTAATGCTAAATGTTATTAATTGAAGCTAGAACCAGGAATTTGTAAACTATAGATATAAATGCCTTGTACATTAAACTACAGAAATATCAAAGTTGTGAATTTTTTAATGTTCATAAAATTTATTACTTTGGCTGAAAAGACAGTTAAAAAAAAATGAACAAATCTGATCTAATGAACGTCTGATTATCTAAGGTATTGAAAGTACAGATGATTTTGAGGAATCAATATCCAAGATTGCTTTCAATGAAAATAGGAACTAAGTTGGTTTTTAAATGGTTTTAAACGCTAGGGTAATATTACACACTTTCACTTATTCAGCATTTTTCCTAACGAAGAATGTAAACTGAAACGTGACCCCCTCCACCCCCTGTCACTACATGGAAAAAGATCTTTTTTTTTCTTTTTTCTTTTTTAAAAGGCAGAAAGAAGCAAATTAGCAATAAATAACACAATCTGGATACTAAAAGGGATAGATACAGTAAATAAAGATCGATATGAAAGATGGATCGATATGAAAGATGGATTCAAGTTAGCTTTGATCTGTCAGAATCCTGAATTTTTCCAAAGCCTTGATTGCTGTTCTACCAAATTCTAGTCTGTGGTACATTTAACTATTAGTTCCTTTACTACTGATTTTCAACTGGTAGAAGCTATCTACTACTTCAGTGTCTTCATTATGAGTTGTAAGATTAGTTGTTATACTTATTGTCATTGTTACTGTTATTTAATCCTAGTTACATTTCTTTTCACTTTGCTGTTTCATTTCTAGAGTTTAAAGATCATTTCTATATTCAGTTATTAGAGTAGTATCACCATCATAATGCAGGTTATTTATTGATTTATTATCCTATACAACCTTCCTCAATATATATTCAGCATATAGATTGAATAGATAAGGAGGGAGTATATAGCCCAATTTCACTCCTTTGCTGACTTGAAACCCACCTGCTTTGTCATATTCTGTCCAGACTGTGGCTTTGTGACCATTGACCAGTATATGTGGATTTCTCATAGGGATGTTCCTGGATTCCAGTTCTCCTAAGTACATTCCAAACTTGACACTGTCAACACGGATATAAATACAAATATATTTATAATATATTGTAAAGGCCAACCAATTGGTTATTTAGCTATTGTTTGGCCTTTTCAATTATCTACCATAGCATGCATCACCAATCTTGTTCTCAGACTTATCTAAAGCCTGCTTTAAAATCCTCTCTTTTTTTTTGCAGGATTTTAATCTGCTTTTAAACATAATTTTGTTTGCATGCAAAATTAAGAATATTATGTGATAGTTTGATACACTACTAAATCTGCTTTCTTTGGTATTGGTTGTAGATTTTGTTCTTCCTTACTTTGATTATAACCTTTACTGATTCTTCCGTGATTGCTGTAAGGAAAAATACTTCCTAAATTTCTGTAGCCTTCTGATTTAATAAGAATCAGAATGCTGAACTAAATTCACCTTATAGTACCAGAAAATTTTGTAACTAGGAAAACAGGGAAAATCTCTCTCAGTCCTCTCTGTCTGTGTGTGAGTGTCTGTCTGTCTGTCTCTCTTTCTCTGTTTCTCATCTGCCATCCTCAGGCTTGTGTATTGAACCCAATACACAAGCCTGAGGATGGCAGATGAGATTCTGCTGAAACGTCCACTACAACTTTAAAAGCACAACTATAATGATGTGGAAAAATACCCGAGCAAAGCTGAATACCATACATATAAATACCCGCAAAAACTTAAGAAAACACACACACACACATATATGTGTCTAAACATTATTTTGCTAGCATGCAAAATTAAGAATATTGTGTGATAGTTTGTACACACTATTAAATCTGCTTTCTTTAGTATTGGTTGTAGATTTTTTTTCTTCCTTACACACACACACACACACCCATATAAAACACACACACACACACATATGTTAATATGTGTGTGTGTGTGTGTGTGTGTGTGTAAGGAAGAAAAAAAATCTACAACCAATACTAAAGAAAGCAGATTTAATAGTGTGTACAAACTATCACACAATATTCTTAATTTTGCATGCTAGCAAAACAATGTTTAGAATCATATATATACAGTATATACCTCCAAGTTATCCAACACACACACACACATCTGTGATCTGATTGCAATATCGGATTGATTTGGCTAGGTAGGTGTTTCCTGCCTGTTCCAATCTATAAATAAATAGGCCCATTGTCACCACTTGTAGATAAGCCACACAGCTAGCTGCTGAACAACTGATTGCCCACTAGCAGTTGTAGCTCAGTTCTCCTCTCAATCAGCTTGCAAAATTCTAGAAAACGCAACAATTGTCTCCCATGAGCCAGGATGAGACAGCTCCAGAACCCCACTGCACTTATACCATGTTGATAATCCCAGTCAGGGTCCAAATAATGTGGCCTTATCTTTAATCCATACATATCGGAACTCTGTGGGCTATGCCAGTGGCCCCCAACCTTTTTTGTGCCACGGCCCGGTACCGGCATCACAAAATGATCCGCGGCCCGGTACCGGCATCAGCACGCATGACAAGGCATTTCCTCCCCCCGCCACCTCCCCTCCAGGTCTTCCCCAGCAACTTCCCCTCCCTGCACAGAAGCCTCATCTGGTGCTTTCGGGCTCTTCCTCGCCCCCCCTGCATGAGATCCTCCGAGCTGCGGGCTAAAGGCGGCAGGGCTCCTCCGGGCTGATCGCGCAGGCACCTGACAGCTGGGGGGGGGAGAAGAGACCTGGGGCATGATGTGGGTCCACTTTCCTCCCCACAGAGAACTTTTTTGCATCTGGCGTGGGTAGTTTGGCGAGAGGCGGCGGCTCTATAACCCCAAAGGCAACTCTCGCCCGGCATCAGCACGCGCGCGCGCCCACACACAGAACACCCACTCAAACACCCACTCACTATCCCCACAGCGCGAGAATAACAGGAATAATAGTCTTCTCCCCCCCCCACTCCGCCCGCCACTAGCCTTGCGGTTGCAACTTGTGTCCTCGCTCCTTGGCTCAGTTTTTCCTGCAACTGACGCCCGCCTCACACTTTTGAAAGAGCGAGAGCGGCCTGAGGAGTCATTGAAGCGCGCCCCATTGGGGGGTGGGGGGAGAGAGAAAGGCGTATTATTACATGAGCCTTTTAAACTTGTGAGAATGGGCTTCCTGGGCAAAAACTGTTTATTTACATCTGGGCGGCCAGGAATCGTTTGCAAAACCGCTTCGCCTTCGCCAGTCCTCTTTGCAAAGCGCTGCCGCGGCTCTTCCTTTTTGCCTTTCCCTTCCCGAGGCAACGCGGGACTGGAGCCGCGTGGAGCCGCGCCGGGCAGTAGCAACTCCTTACTCAGGGGGCCTCTGAGGGGAGGGGAAGGAGGAGAAGAAAGGGGAGGAAAGGGGGGGTGGGGCTGATTCCCCCCCCAAATCAGAATTCCAAAGAATATCATGTCTGTCAAAACAAGATGGCGGCGCCCAGCAAACCGGCGGCCTGGTAGAAAATGATCCACGGACCGGTACCGGTCCGCGGCCCGGTGGTTGGGGACCCCTGGGCTATGCAATCCTGAAGTCCAATAATTCATATGACAACTTATTACCATTAGTGTCCTTCCTCCCTTCACTATCAGAGAAAATTTAATTGCATTATACAATACTACAGTAAGACTTCTTTTGTCACTTTTACAAGATGTATTGTGTTATACTGCACAATACCAAGATAAATAATTTGTATATGTATGAGAATAGATCAGTGCAAAGATACATCAAGTCTTTTTGTTTACTTTTCCAAGCTTATTTGCTAATTTTCAACTTTTAATTAATCATTGGAACTTTAGGACCATTGCTGCAATTTCAATGAAATACCGTAGGTATATAAAAAGTCTTGTTTTCTGACTGTTAGAAATATTTTTGTTTACTTCATAGTGCCAGTGGCAGACTGTTCAAGTGGCTTTCAAAATAAATGAGTGACTTTTTGACTACCTCAAGTTTTTTTTAAAAAAAAAATTGTCCACAACCGTCATCACCAAAGTAATCCAGTTTGCCCCAGCTGTAAATTGCTACATGAGAACACTTGAAGCAAATTAATACAGAAAGCATGTTAAAGGGTGGGAAAGGTCAGAGTCACTTCAAATTGAGGGAAGTTTTCTTTTTCATCCCTCTCTAGGGTGTATCTTTAATTTTCCATTTCCACCCTTAAAATGGATTCTACACAATCCCTTTCATAAGCAACACTGTAAGCACATTTTTATTGATTCAAATTTCCTGGTACTTACAAACTGTAATATATATTTCAAAGTGGCATTTCAAAGGAGCCGTGCAATTACTCATGTATTTCAACCATCAGACACAGTGGAATTGGTAGTTCAGAAATTAGAATCGGTTGCAGTTTATCACTTCTATACAGTTTATCAGCTATATTATGATACAACAGTGGTGGGACTCATCTCGGGGGGGCAGAATGAGTCTGCCTATGGAGATGAGGTAGACAGTTGCTTTCATGGTGTGGAGACAATAACTTGGTTCTTAACACCAATAAGACCAAGGAGCTTATAGTGGATTGTAGAAGGAATAGATTAGACATCCAGCCCTTGCTTATCAATGGAGACCGAGCAAAGCAAGTGGCAAGTTTTAAGTTTCTTGGTGTTATTATAAAAGAGGACCTGACCTGGGGTGCTCACATTGCAGCACTGGTCAAAAGGGCCCAGCAGAGATTATACTACCTGAAACTTCTCAGAAAACAACAACTGAATGAAAAACTGCTGGATACCTTTTACTGCTGCACCATAGAGAGTATTTTAACTTACTGCACCTGTATGGTTTCCCAATTGCACACCATACACAGGTGCCAGTTGCAGATAGGACAGCACTCCAGAGGGTTAACATCATTGCTCAGAAGATCATTGGTTACCCTCTCCCCTTTTTGGAAGAGCTTTATAGCTCCCACTGCCTTAAAAAAGTTCAAAACATTCTCAAAGAGCCATCTCATTATCATCTGGCAGACGGTACAGGATAATAAAAACAAGGACAAATAGGCTGAAAAACAGCTTCTATCTCAGGGCAGTAACTATATTGAATTCTACTGTATAGTGCAATATTAATGCAATATCAGGTTTTCGATTCAATTGTATAGAATGTGAAGGATGTGTGTTTGTGTTTTATTGGTATACTTATAATGTACACTGAAGATGGCATTAATTTCATTGTACAAGGTGCAATGACAATAAAGTAAACTAAATTAAACCAAATTATGTCTTGTATGTGGGTTGTGGAATCATACATTTTTGGATGCTGCCCATTCCTGGAAAAAGTGTATTCTTATTGTATTCTTATTCTATTTGAGGTAAATGCATCCTTTTATATTATATTGAATGGGGTCAGGTACCCCTCGAAGAAAGTCATCTTCGGCTTTCACAAAAGTTGGAATTCTGCTCCATCTTATAACTTTCCTCAATAATGAGTCCTGGTCTCTCTCTCTCTCTCTCTCTTTCTCTCTCTCTCTCTCTCTCTCTCTGTGTGTGTGTGTGTGTGTGTGTTTCAGCTTGCCCTCGGAAGTTGTGGGAGTGCCATCACTTGAGACTTTCAAGAAGAGATTGGACTGCCATTTGTCAGAAATGGTGTAGGGTCTCCCACTTGGGTGGGGGATTGGACTAGATGACCTACAATGTCCCTTCCAACTCTGATTATCTGTTATCTGTTTCAGTAGAATTTGACCATACATTCACCATGGCTCTTTTAAGCATTATGCAGTAGATAGAATACAGGTAGTCCTCAACTTACAATAGTTCATTTAATGAGCATTCAAAGTTACAAAAAGTGACTTATAACCATTTTTCACAATTTGAAGCATCCCCATGATCATACAATCAAAATTCAGATGCTTGGCAACTGATTCATACTTAGACCATTACTGTGTCCTAAGATCATGTGATCCTCTTTTGCAACCTTCCGACAAGCAAAGTCAATAGGGAATACAGATTCACTTAACAATCAGATTACTAATTTCTCAAATGCAATGATTCACTTAACAACTATGATAAGAAAGGTCATAAAATGGGCAAGATTCACTTAACAAATATCTCACTTAACAGAAATGTTAAGCTCAATTGTGGTTGTAAGTTGAGGACTACCTGTAATAGGCAGATGGGATGTTCTTCTTTAAATTACCAGTTAAGGATTTTTTTTTTCCTTATCTAAAAACAATTCCCTGAGGCAATTAAGGCAGATGAAGATTTATGAGAAGTGTTTAAGCATTTCTGTAAGACTAGGAAGAAAATCCCCAAAACATTTTCTATCCTCCACCTCTACAAGTGGCAATGACCTCCAGTAGAGGTCAGTTGATGTAATTTCCCTATATCATCTACCTGTATAAAACTATGGGTAGCTTTAAAAAAAATAACTTGAAATTAAGAAGAAAAATAGTTCAGCAAATGAGCTCTCCAAACAGCTGAAGGTTTGGAATCCTTGATTTTAAGAAAAGCTTTGGATTGATTTTGTTTGTAATTGCCCCCTGGGGACCACTCATTACTGTCTGTAACATGCTCTGCTCTTCACTCTCTACTGGAAAAGACCATAAATCGTATAAGGATTCCTGAATCTGAATTTGCTTTCTCAGAATTTATAGTTCAGGCTCACCTCTATATTTTACTCATTCATGAATTTACAGCCTCACTTAGCAGGTTTGATTGCTGAATACATTTGTCCCACACTGGCTTTTGAAATTGCTAGTATGAGATTTTTTTTTTCTAAATAATCTCAGGCTCTCAGATAATGCTAGAAAATGAACGTACAGTAAGTATGGTTTTGAGAAGAAATTATGTGTCCATTAAAAAAAAAAAAACTAGAATACTACTGCTTACTAAGGATATATTTCAAAAAGCATGCCCAAAATGACTTTTGTATATAAATGTTTTGTTCCTGATAAAAATATTTAAATAAAATGTATACTATTTATTTGAGGAGGGTTTAATTCTTACAAAGCACCAAAAATGTGACTTATCATTATAGTATGATAGATTATGTTATCATTTTTCCATTTCCTTCTGAGTAACTTTAAGTGTCTTATTACTTCCCCCAACTGTTGTTAAAGCAATTTATTAATCCTGTTCTCATTAGTGTTATATTGGCACAATTATGGTTGGATAATTCAAGAATATGCCATGCGTCATTGGTGAGGAAATGAACATAGATTATTAGCTCAAAAATGTTAGGACAATTTATGCTGATCCTTGTTTATTGATTGGATTTATAATCCTTTCATTGAATTGCTCAAGGCCACACATGTAGTTATCTTGTCTCCATTTAACAACCTTGTGAGATAAATTGATCTAAGAGGAAATAACTTGAATAACAGGAAATTTCTGTGGAAGAGGAAATTTCCCCATGCCTTAACACTACAACATTGTGGATCTTGCTGACTCATCATACTAGGTAATGAGTAGGTATAAGGCCCAATCATGGGGGTTGGCAGTATGAAACAAAAGTAGCAAAAGGAACCCTTTCTGTTGACATCACATAAATCCATTTTGGTAGCAGGACATGTGGCATTTGTAGATTATTGTGTCTGATATTAAACCAATCCCTACCAACTATTTCATGGTTTAAGAAACCTAGCTTCCTAATAAATGATAGCCGTCCATTTACTCGGAGCCAAGCTGCACTAAAAGCCTCCAATACAGATTGAAAAAAGACCTGAAAGCATGAATAGAAGAGATGATTCCACCAGACTGTCAATTATTTGGAAGCCTGCACTCACAAAAAAAAAAAAAAAAATCTCTACACCACAAGCCAGGCAAACACCTGGGCACAAACAGATCCCCCCCTGATACCTCCAGCTCAAACACACCCCAACCAGGCACCCAGATGAAACCTAGCTTCCTAATAAATGATAGCCGTCCATTTACTCAGAGCCAAGCCGCACCAAAAGCCTCCAATACAGGAACACAATGTTGCCAGCCAATCAAGACAAAAAAAGCCACAAAACAGACAGAAGATATTAGAAACACCAATCAAGCACAACACAGCAAACTCCAAGAGCAATAAACACAGACCAAGACTCCCAACCAATCAGGATGAAGAAAAAACCATTCTGGCACAGCAGTAGGCTAGCACCAAATTTAAAACAGAAACGGCTGTGAAAGTCTGACTCACAGACGAACACAATACAGAAGCCTGATGATGGCAAATGAGATTCTGCCAAGTTGCTACAACTTTAAAAGTTGCTACAACTTTAAAAGTTGCTACAACTTTTAAAGTTGCTACAACTTTAAAAGCACAACTATAATGATGTGGGAAAATGCCCGAACAAAGCTGAATACCATACATGTAAGTACCGCGAAAACTTAAGAAAACAAATATATATATATATATATATATATATATATATATATATATATATATATATATATATATATATATAGGTGTGTTCGGGTCTTTGCCCGTGTAAGATTAAGAGTATCGCCATCCTCAGGCTGGTGCTTTCGAAGCCGTGCCAGTGCAAGCAGTGTGTGATCGAGCTGCCGCCTCTATAAATACTGGTGGTGGGGCTGATGTGCTGTGCTGGTTGGCTGCGCTGCTGCCTCTTGATTAGTTGATGGAGTTGATGTTGGTATAATGGGCTGTATGATGGCCTTGTGAGTTTTGTTGTGGAGATATCCTGGATCTTGTGCTGTAATCTCCTGGGTCATTTGTTTTGTAGTTATCTTTTTTCCATTAGCCTCTCGTGTTTTAACGGCTTGAGTAATGTGTTGTGTGATGGGCTTGCGAGTTCTTTTGTTGTGGTGTCCTGGATCCTGCATTGTAATCTCCTAAGTCATTTGTGTTTTGATCTCTTTTCCATTAGCCTCCTGAGTAGTAACGACTTCGGTAATGGGTTGTGTGATGACCTTGTGAGACTTATTGCTGTGATGTCCTTGGTCTTGTGCTGTGATATCCTGGGTCATTTGCTGTGTTGCAACTTCTTGAGTTCTTGTGGTGTAATTTCCTGAGTTTTCTGATGTGATATCCTGAGCGGGTGGCTGTGATGTAGCATTCTGGGTTTTAGTCTGGCTTTGAGTTTGGGGTCTGGGTCTGTGTTCTTGGCGTGTGTCAGCTTGTTTGGTTTTGGGGTCAGGGGGTGCGACAGCTGGCGGAGCAACCGTGATCTGTTTTCTGGATGGTGGTTGTCCTTCATTTATAGGATGGGCTTGGGCCTGAGTCTGATGAGGGGGATTCGCGGTGGTGTCCCGTGTTGTTTTGGGTCTGGTGTTGGTTTTCGTGGCTGGGACTTGTTTGTTGGTGAGGGCTAGCTTCCAGATGTCTGGTAGGCGGGAGGTATCATCCTGTCTATTCATGTTATGGGGGTGTTTCTCTATCTCGATGGCTTCCCTGATTATTCTCTTGCTGGAGTGTTCAGTGTTGGATATTAATTTGGTTCCTTCGAAATTAATTTCATGTCCTGTGGCTTTAAGGTGCTGGAAGAGGGAGGAAGTATTTTCTTCTCTTCTGACTGCGTTTTTGTGTTCTGCGATACGTGCATTTATTCTCCTGTTGGTTTGTCCAATGTATGTGGCTGGACAGGATACCACAACAAAAGAACTCGCAAGCCCATCACACAACCCATTACTCAAGCTGTTAAAACATGAGAGGCTAATGGAAAAAAGATCACTACAAAACAAATGACCCAGGAGATTACAGCACAAGATCCAGGATATCTCCACCACAAAACTCACAAGGCCATCACACAGCCCATTATACCAACATCAACTCCATCAACCAATCAAGGAGCAGCAGTGCAGCCAACCAGCCCAGCACACCAGCCCCCACCACCAGTATTTATAGAGAGACGGCAGCTCCAATCACACACTGCTTGCACTGGCATGAAGCCGAAAGCACTAGCCTGAGGATGGCGAGTGGGACCTCGCCGAAATGTCACCAAGATACTCTTAATCTTACACAGGAAAAGACCCGAACACACCTAGACCTACATACCTGTACCCGTGAAAATCGACGAAAACAAATATATATATAATATATATATTACTCTGAGAAGCACAGAGCAGAAAACACAAGCCTGAAGATGATGAATGAGACTTCATCGAAACGTTGCCTAGATACTTCCAATCTTACGTGGGAGAAAACCCGAATAACCAAAGACATACATACATATACATACATACATACATTACATACATACATACATACATACATACATACATACATACATACATACATACATATATATATATATATATATATATATATATATATATATATATATATATATATGTTTTCTGAGGTTCATGGGTATTTGTATGTGGATCTTTGGTTATTCGGGTTTTCTCCCGCGTAAGATTCAAAGTATCTAGGCAACGTTTCGGCGAGGTCCCACTCGCCATCTTCAGGCTGGTGTTTGCTTAGTGCCAGTGCAAGCAGTGTGTGACCGGAGCTGCCATCTCTCTATATATACAAGTGGTGGGGATGGTGTGCTGGGCTGGTTGGCTGTGCTGCAGCCTCTTGATTGGTTGATGGAGTTGATGTTGGTATAATGGGCTGTGTAATGGCCTTTGTTGTAGAGATATCCTGGATCTTGTGCTGTCATCTCCTGGGTCGTTAGCCTCTTGTGTTTTAACGGCTTGGGTAATGGGTTGTGTGATGGGCTTGTGAGTTCTTTTGTTGTGGTATCCTGGGTCTTGCGTTGTAATCTCCTGGGTCGTTTGTGTTTTGATCTCTTTTCCATTAGCCTCCTGTGTAGTAACAGCTTGGGTAATGGGTTGTGTGATGACCTTGTGAGATTTATTGCTGTGGTATCCTTGGTCTTGTGCTGTGATATCCTGGGTCATTTGCTGTGTTGTGACTTCTTGAGTTCTTGGGGTGTAATTTCTTGAGTTTTCTGATGTGATGTCCTGAGCGGGTGGCTGTGATGTAGCATTTGGGTTTTTAATATGGCTTTGAGTTTGGGGTCTGGGTCTGTGTTCGTTTGGCTTCGAGTTCGTGGTCATGCCACATCTTCATGGTGGGGGTCAGTTCGCTTCATGTATGGTTCAGAGGAGTTTGAAGTGGGTAGTGATGCAGCTGCAGTGCGGCTTCTGGTCTGTGGTCGTGTCTCATCTTCTGTGTGGGTGTGAGTCTGATTTTTACGTGGAAGTGTGGTGGTGGCATCTTGTGTGGCCCTCATGGGTGTGGGTCTGGTGTCATTTATCATGTTGGGTACTCGTCTGTTCATGAGGGCGGGTTTCCAAATGGCTGGTAAGCGGGAGGTGTCATCTCTTTTATTCATGCTGTGTGGGCGTTTTTCTATCTCTATGGCTTCTCTGATTATTCTGCTGCTGTGGTGTTCAGTTTTGGCGATAGTTCTGGTATTTTTAAGGTCAATCTCATGTCCTGTGGCTTTGAGGTGTTGGACCAGGGAAGAGGTTGGTTCTTCTTTTTGATTGAGTTCTTATGTTCTTCAACGCGTGCACTTATTCTTCTGTTAGTTTGTCCAATGTATGTGGTGAGGCAGGCAGTGCAGGGGATTTCATATACTCCTTGGTTTTCTAACTCGATTTTGTCTTTAGGGTTTCTTAGGATGGTGGATATTTTTCTGTTTGTGCAGAATGCTGTTTTAATGTTGTGTTTTTGGAGGATCTTGCTGATTTTGTCTGTAGTGCCTTTTATATATGGGAGGAGGGCTTTGCCATTCTCTTGTTCTCTGTCTTGGATTTTGGTTGGGGTTTCTTTTTGGATTAGGTGGGTAATCTTCTTTCTTTGGAATCCATTGGCTGTTAGTACATTAGTGAGAGTGTGTAGTTCGGTTTTTAGGTGTTGTTCGTCGGCTAAGCATTTGTTCTGGAGATGAGTGTCTCGGCTACGGAATTGATCTGTGCTGGGTGGTGGTGTGAGAGTGCGTGTAGATAGCAGTTTGTATGTGTTTTCTTTTGGTAGATGGTGTGTCCTAGGGAGCCATTGGATTTTTTTGTATACCAAGACATCTAGGAAGGGAAGTTGATTGTTAGCTTCTGTTTCCATGGTGAATTGTATTTTGGGGTGTAGGCTGTTGAGGTGTGTGAGGAAGTTGTTCAGTTTTTCTTTCCCGTGTGGCCAGATTATGAAGGTGTCATCTACGTATCTGAGCCAGAGTTTGGGTTTGTGATCATATTTTCTAGAGCTTGTGTTTCAAAGTGTTCCATGTAGAGGTTTGCGATGACAGGTGAGAGGGGTGATCCCATGGGTGCTCCTTCTATTTGTTTGTATTTTTGTCCATTGTAGGTGAAGTATGTATTGGATAGACAGTGGTTGGTCAGATCTAGGATGTGCTTGGGGGTTGTATTTGTTTTGGATGGCTGTCAAGGCTTCTTTTATTGGCACTTGGGTGAAGAGGATATGACATCGAAGCTAACTAGTAGGTCGCTGGGTTGTAAGTTTTGTTTCTTTATGATCTCGATGAACTGGAATGAGTTTCTTACATGTGAGTTGATGGATTCTGCATAGGGCTGTAGTTGTTTGGCGAGAAATTTGGCTAGGTTTTGTAGAGGTGAGCCTATGGAGCTGACTATTGGTCTAAGTGGAGTTCCTTCTTTGTGTATCTTGGGGAGACCATAAAGCTTAGGGCATCTGGATGATTTCTCTCTGGGTATGATTCTTTGCTGGATTTCTTCACTGATGGGGAGGCTTTTATTTTGGATCTGGTGGTTTTTCTAGGTAGGTGGTGGGGTCTGTCTTTAGGGGTTTGTATGTGGGGTCTAGGAGTAGGTTGGTTAACTTGGTTTGGTAGTCAGATGTGTTCATAACCACTGTCGCATTGCCCTTGTCTGCTGGTAGGATTATTATGCTGGTGTCTTCTTTCAGGTTACGTAGTGCAGTTTGTTCTTCTTTGGATAAGTTGCTTTTGGGTGGTTTGCTAGTGCAGAGGATGTTGGTGATTTCGAGTCTGATTCTATTAGCCTCATCAGGGTTGGTTTTGGTCAGGCTGGTTTCAACTCCGCATATGATGGTTTCTGTGGGGATGTGTTTGGGAGCAACAGCA
Source organism: Notechis scutatus (assembly GCF_049901735.1). Lineage (NCBI taxonomy): Eukaryota > Metazoa > Chordata > Lepidosauria > Squamata > Elapidae > Notechis > Notechis scutatus. The sequence goes on along the minus strand of NC_142025.1, from coordinate 81,294,713 downwards.
AAGTTGAATCCTTTTGAAAGGACCTTGGTTTCGCTTGGTGAGGATCTTGTCTGAGATGTTGTGCACTGTTTGTTTCATGTGTGGCTGTGAGGGGGGAGTTGGTTTCTGGCATTGTTGTAGTTTTCTGAGTTTGTTGGTGTGTGTGTCTGTTTTGAGGGTGGTCTGTGTTTCGGCTCTCCAGACAGCGAGTTGTTTGGATTTGTCCCAAAGTAAGGGGTGAATCTTGTTGCTGAGTCTGAGGTGAAGTGTAAGAAGATCTTTGTTGATTTGGTCTAGGAGAAATCTTTTGTGTGAAGTTCATTTCTAATTAGGGCCAATTCTGTTCTTTTAGGATGCGTTTGGTGGCTGCTGTGTTGGTGTGGAATTTCAATTGGAAGCTTGTGGGAATTAAATTTTGATCTCGGCAGTTGCATAGGAATGTGAGGTCACATAAAATGGAAGCTCTTTGGACTTCAAGTTTTCATAAGTCCTGGTCAGATGGTGGGTTTCCTCCCGTAGAGGTGCAATATTTGTTTTCTGAGGTTCTGGGTATTTGTATGTGGATCTTTGGTTATTCGGGTTTTCTCCCGCGTAAGATTCAAAGTATCTAGGCAACGTTTCGGCGAGGTCCCACTCGCCATCTTCAGGCTGGTGCTTTCGGCTTAGTGCCAGTGCAAGCAGTGTGTGACCGGAGCTGCCATCTCTCTATATATACAAGTGGTGGGGGATGGTGTGCTGGGCTGGTTGGCTACTTTGAATCTTACGCGGGAGAAAACCCGAATAACCAAAGATCCACATACAAATACCCGCGAGAACCTCAGAAAACAAATATTGCACCTCTACGGGGAGGAAACCCACCATCTGACCAGGACTTATGAAAAACTTGAAGTCCAAAGAGCTTCCATTTTATGTGACCTCACATTCCTATGCAACTGCCGAGATCAAAATTTAATTCCCACAAGCTTCCAATTGAAATTCCACACCAACACAGCAGCCACCAAACGCATCCTAAAAAGAACAGAATTGGCCCTAATTAGAAATGAACTTCACACAAAAAGATTTCTCCTAGACCAAATCAACAAAGATCTTCTTACACTTCACCTCAGACTCAGCAACAAGATTCACCCCTTACTTTGGGACAAATCCAAACAACTCGCTGTCTGGAGAGCCGAAACACAGACCACCCTCAAAACAGACACACACACCAACAAACTCAGAAAACTACAACAATGCCAGAAACCAACTCCCCCTCACAGCCACACATGAAACAAACAGTGCACAACATCTCAGACAAGATCCTCACCGAAGCCGAAACCAAGGTCCTTTCAAAAGGATTCAACTTTGCTGTTGCTCCCAAACACATCCCCACAGAAACCATCATATGCGGAGTTGAAACCAGCCTGACCAAAACCAACCCTGATGAGGCTAATAGAATCAGACTCGAAATCACCAACATCCTCTGCACTAGCAAACCACCCAAAAGCAACTTATCCAAAGAAGAACAAACTGCACTACGTAACCTGAAAGAAGACACCAGCATAATAATCCTACCAGCAGACAAGGGCAACGCGACAGTGGTTATGAACACATCTGACTACCAAACCAAGTTAACCAACCTACTCCTAGACCCCACATACAAACCCCTAAAAGACAGACCCCACCACCTACCTAGAAAAAACCACCAGATCCAAAATAAAAGCCTCCCCATCAGTGAAGAAATCCAGCAAAGAATCATACCCAGAGAGAAATCATCCAGATGCCCTAAGCTTTATGGTCTCCCCAAGATACACAAAGAAGGAACTCCACTTAGACCAATAGTCAGCTCCATAGGCTCACCTCTACAAAACCTAGCCAAATTTCTCGCCAAACAACTACAGCCCTATGCAGAATCCATCAACTCACATGTAAGAAACTCATTCCAGTTCATCGAGATCATAAAGAAACAAAACTTACAACCCAGCGACCTACTAGTTAGCTTCGATGTCATATCCCTCTTCACCCAAGTGCCAATAAAAGAAGCCTTGACAGCCATCCAAAACAAATACAACCCCCCAAGCACATCCTAGATCTGACCAACCACTGTCTATCCAATACATACTTCACCTACAATGGACAAAAATACAAACAAATAGAAGGAGCACCCATGGGATCACCCCTCTCACCTGTCATCGCAAACCTCTACATGGAACACTTTGAAACACAAGCTCTAGAAAATATGATCACAAACCCAAACTCTGGCTCAGATACGTAGATGACACCTTCATAATCTGGCCACACGGGAAAGAAAAACTGAACAACTTCCTCACACACCTCAACAGCCTACACCCCAAAATACAATTCACCATGGAAACAGAAGCTAACAATCAACTTCCCTTCCTAGATGTCTTGGTATACAAAAAACCCAATGGCTCCCTAGGACACACCATCTACCAAAAGAAAACACATACAAACCGCTATCTACACGCACTCTCACACCACCACCCAGCACAGATCAATTCCGTAGCTGAGACACTCATCTCCAGAACAAAATGCTTAGCTGATGAACAACACCTAAAAACCGAACTAAACACTCTCACCAACGTACTAACAGCCAATGGATTTCAAAGAAAGAAGATCACCCACCTAATCCAAAAAGAAACCCCAACCAAAATCCAAGACAGAGAACAAGAGAACGGCAAAGCCCTCCTCCCATATATAAAAGGCACTACAGACAAAATCAGCAAGATCCTCCAAAAACACAACATTAAAACAGCATTCTGCACAAACAGAAAAATATCCACCATCCTAAGAAACCCTAAAGACAAAATCGAGTTAGAAAACCAAGGAGTATATGAAATCCCCTGCACTGCCTGCCTCACCACATACATTGGACAAACTAACAGAAGAATAAGTGCACGCGTTGAAGAACATAAGAACTCAATCAAAAAGAAGAACCAACCTCTTCCCTGGTCCAACACCTCAAAGCCACAGGACATGAGATTGACTTTAAAAATACCAGAACTATCGCCAAAACTGAACACCACAGCAGCAGAATAATCAGAGAAGCCATAGAGATAGAAAAACGCCCACACAGCATGAATAAAAAGAGATGACACCTCCCGCTTACCAGCCATTTGGAAACCCGCCCTCATGAACAGACGAGTACCCAACATGATAAATGACACCAGACCCACACCCATGAGGGCCACACAAGATGCCACCACCACACTTCCACGTAAAAATCAGACTCAAACCCACACAGAAGATGAGGCACGACCACAGACCAGAAGCCGCACTGCAGCTGCATCACTACCCACTTCAAACTCCCTGAACCATACATGAAGCGAACTGACCCCACCATGAAGATGTGGCACCACCACGAACTCAAGCCAAACGAACACAGACCCAGACCCCAAACTCAAAGCCATATTAAAAACCCAAAATGCTACATCACAGCCACCCGCTCAGGACATCACATCAGAAAACTCAAGAAATTACACCTCAAGAACTCAAGAAGTCACAACACAGCAAATGACCCAGGATATCACAGCACAAGACCAAGGATACCACAGCAATAAATCTCACAAGGTCATCACACAACCCATTACCCAAGCTGTTACTACACAGGAGGCTAATGGAAAAGAGATCAAAACACAAACGACCCAGGAGATTACAACGCAAGACCCAGGATACCACAACAAAAGAACTCACAAGCCCATCACACAACCCATTACCCAAGCCGTTAAAACACAAGAGGCTAACGACCCAGGAGATGACAGCACAAGATCCAGGATATCTCTACAACAAAAGGCCATTACACAGCCCATTATACCAACATCAACTCCATCAACCAATCAAGAGGCTGCAGCACAGCCAACCAGCCCAGCACACCATCCCCCACCACTTGTATATATAGAGAGATGGCAGCTCCGGTCACACACTGCTTGCACTGGCACTAAGCCGAAAGCACCAGCCTGAAGATGGCGAGTGGGACCTCGCCGAAACGTTGCCTAGATACTTTGAATCTTACGCGGGAGAAAACCCGAATAACCAAAGATCCACCACATATATATATATATATATATATATATATATATATATATATATATATATATATATATATATATATATATATATATATATATATATGAATGATAGTGCAGGGATATATATATATATATATATATATATATATATATATATATATATATATATATATATATATATATATATATATATATATATATATATATATATATATATATATGAATGATAGTGCAGGGATGGGTGGGCCTAGCCAGTGATCACAATTACCCCATTCGCCGATACACACACACACACACACACACACACACACACATGTACATACCCACCCACCCATCCTACACTATCCTTTCCATAACTAACTTTCTGGTTGTTCCCCCGTCTAGTGAGTTCCATGCTACCCCCGCTGTACTCACTGGAGCTGCCTGAGTAGACTACTAGAGCTGCATTACAGCCCCAAAAGGCGCATCTGTGTAAAGCACACTCCCAACAAGCTAACCAGTTGTTAACGTAAGTGCAATCCGCTCTGATTATGCTGTTATATGGCAATATAGCACAGCTTCATTTGGGGATGTTGTATTGCTTGTCCATTCAAAATGAATGAAAGAAGAGAAGGGAAAGTGAAAGAAAACATCAGAAAATTAATTAATAGTGTATTGTGTGGATTTTACCTGAAACGTGGTGAATAACCCAAGAAGATTCCACCAAAAATGAATATAATAATTTTATAGTAGTCTGTTTTCAATCTGGATGCCACCTTAATGTCTACTTTGTTTTTTTCCAATTTAGTAGGTTTTTATCAACTTTATTTATGTACAATATGGTCTGATCATACATTTCTGTTCTTACTAAGAGAATTCAATAGTAAATGATAAATTTTCAGATTTTGTAACTTCACTAAGAACTTACAGTATCTTACTTTATATTTCACTTGTATTATAATTGCAGATCAATTTCTTAAACTGATAAAGATCTCTAGAAACTACAAAATTATTTCATTTGATCAGAATATTAACTTGCAGTAGAAGAGCCAATATGCAGTAAGCCAATATGCATGTGCACAGAACCGAAATGGGTAGATAGAAGTGTATGATTATATCCTGTGTATACTACATGTACTTTCTGAAATATAATTGCAACAATGCTTGAGGAGTCAATAAGTTGAGGTACGTACAATAGATTTCTCCTGGAGAGAGCACAGAAGAGATATTTGTCAGACTTTAAACCAGCAAAGGAATAAAACTCAATTCTCCAAACATTTAACCTTCTATTTGAGAACAGGTTTTTTTTCATAAACCTGATTGCACAAGTTGTTACATTGCAGCCAATATAGAAGCTGTATACTCAGAAGATCTGATGCTGTGAAACAGTATGCACTTTTCAAGTCAATGGCAATTTGGTTATTTCCTTTTGGCTTTCATACTGGGAAACAACTGGTCAATATTTGCACAATAATTTTATCTGAAGACATTGCATTCTTCCTATTTATCCCCTATACCATCTTCCTCATTTTTCTGTCATTCAACGAAATCTTTTAGGTCAACAAGCGCCAGGTAAGTCTCCCATCTACTCTCCAGGGTTGGCTAATTTGAGGACATCAGAATGGGACAATTTCTTATAGCTAATCACCGTGGACCAACTCACCATGGGCCAATTTAACAATTCAATTTAATTATTTAAAATAAATAAGAAATTATTTTAATTTTTGTCATTCACATTTCATTTTGTATCTCCTTTTCTTTAATGATTCTATTCCACCATTTCTTTGATATTAGTGTAATTCTTATCCTGCAGCAAGTTGGCTATGGCAAATTGGGCATGGTGAGTTGGCTGTGGTGAGTTGGCTGTGGTGAGTTGGCCATTGCAAATTGTCATAGGCTTGAGGACATTGTGTCTCTCCTTACATTTCCATTCCATCATTAATCAGAACTCTATTCCTCCTGCTTGATTAAAAGTTGGTTTGGAAATTAGACCAAGGCATTCGACATGTGGCTGGTGGTTGGCTGCGTTGCAGATCTGCACTCCTTGCCTAAACTTGATACTGAAGTGAGAAGACAGATTTTGCTATCACATCTATATCAAACAGGGCAATAATTATGACTTTCTAGAATTATGCATTCAAGAACTTACTAATAATAGATGCTCATTGGCATGTCACAGCCAGATACATTATTCCAGATGAAATAGAAGTGATACATATATGGAAGGTTTGCTTCTTGTAGAATGAGGAATCAAGCCATTTCTTTCTCTGATCCTTTCAGAGTTTATTCTAGATTTTTTTAAAGCTATCATTTAAAGTCAGAATGCCTATTCTCTTTTTGACCTTGAAAATGGGAGATAGCTATTTAACATCTAACAGTTTTGTTTAAGAATTGTTGATCCCCATCTTGCCAGCATCAGTCTTTATAGTGATAATAACCAACACAGTACCTTTTATTTCTATTTCTATTCTACTTCAGAATATCAAACTGATGCAGGAAACTTTGGTCTACATAAGAAAATAATAGGGCCTGAACACTCTCTATTTCAAGCATTTTTTTTAAATGAACCAGCAGAATTTCAAGATGAAATACTGGCATCTAAAATATTTCTGGTCAGAAGGAAATCATGCTGGTTTCCTTTTTAGAACCTATCTTAAAAAAGACATGGACCAACATTGCCACAAGAAGTATATGAGTGAGGAAGTTTTGGCTGGGAAAGTTGCTGAGAGCAGAACAAAGATAATTTTATAGTAATTGGTTTTGGCAGCCTTGGGTTGCCAGCCAAAAGAACATTTGCCACACAGAACTCTGCCATAAAATTGAATCTCCATTAACCATAGTCTATATAAATAGTCTGCTCTACAACTAACATCATTCTCAGAATGGCCTCTTCCCCCTGACAAGCACCAGAGGTTTGCCATATCAGTTACCACTATTGAATGAATCTGGCAGAAGAGTCTTTTGGCTTTCTTGGCCTTTCCATGCTCTGAAGGGAAACTCTGCAGTGACTGAATTAATATTCTCTGAGAATAAAATGAAACAAGCTAAAGGGGAACTGTATGAAATGAAACTAAAATGAGGGCAATAGGTTTCTGCCTGTAACAGTGCTCTGTAAATCAAATAGGTAGTTCAGTTTTTGTGAACTGCTAAGCTCTGAAAGAATTTATGATACTAAATGACATTTTTAAAATACCTACTGCAGAGTTAGAAAGAGAGAGCTCTGCTTGATCAACCAGGAGTTGTTTGCCATTGGGAGCAGCACTAGAAAAATAAAAATACCATGTTCATAGACAACATATAATTGAAGTTCAAATGCTGGAGACCCCAAAAAGAATAATTAACAACACATTTAAAACTTTGTCAGCCCTGCACTTAGACTGCCAGTCATCTCTCTAATTATTTTCTATTATCTTAATTGTAAGGAATGTTGGTAACTTTTCAGACTAGAAGCCAAACTTTAGCTGGTTTTTCTTATACATTTGATGATATCAATTAATTAAATAGTATCCAGTACGTAAATGTGATTAGGATTTGTTTTAGAAACCATAAGAGCATGATATAATCCTGGTGTAAACTCTTTTGCAAATTATTCATGAGTTCTTTAGCTTTGGAGCTTCCAGTAAGCACTATGGTAAGCTGATCTCCTGTTTGCAGCAGAATTGCATTTCTGAGGAAAACTGACGCTAGATCTGAATCAGTGAAATCTCTTTGGAGGAAGGACAGAGCATTGAAATAACCCATGTGACTCCAAATAGCAACTCTCATGAGCAGACAACAGGAATTGTTATTTTCCGTTGGCTTATGTGTTGAGGGGCTGGAAGTTGAGGATACAATCAAGTGCAGAGTTGTAATACAGTCTTTTAAGGACATAAAGCTTGATCAAACCTGATTTCAACTATTTTTTGGATTATTTTTAATGCTAATAAAAATATTAAGACCTTTTTGACAATCAAGGTGTTATTGTATTGATTAGGTGAGTTGCCTTGTCTTTGAAGAGAGCAATAGCAATAGCACTTAGACTTATATAGGCTTCACAGTGCCTTAATTCTCTAAGTGGTTTTACGGAGTCAGCCTATTGCCCCCAACAATCTGGGTCCTCATTTTACCGACCTCTGAATGATGGAAGGCTGTGTCAACCTTGATCCTGGTGAGAGGCGAATTGCCAAATTACAATCATCTTGCAGTCAGCAGAAATAGCCTGCAGTACTAGATTCTAAGCCCTGCACCACCACAGCTCAAGATAGATTATAAATTTTGGAAAATTATTGGTGTTTTTTTTTTATTAAACAGTAAAATAGTGCTTGGAATATGGGTTTTAGGTCCACTTAAGGGTTGAGATGGACTTTAATTATAGTTTTGAATTAATTCAGATAATTTTTCCTGTGGGAAATGCTAATTGTTAGGGTTTTTTAAAAGAGAACATAATAATGGAATCTTGAAGGTTTAACACTAGAGGGAGCTAAGAACAAGAAATTCACCTCATTAAGGAACAACAAAAATATTTGATGAATATTTTTGAATTTTGTCTTAAAAATTCCTTAATATGATATTCTGTGTCAATGAAGTTTACTGAAGAAGAACAAGTTTACAGAAGAAGATAAGTTTGAAATTAATTTGAATGTGGATTTAAATGTGCAAAGCAAAGAGAAAAATATGGAGAAATATGTTCTCCCTATACAAACAAAACTGAAGGATATCTCACTGCTTAAAAGAGACGTACAATTAATAAACCAGAAAAGTGATATTGGATAACTTTTTCTCTGGATCCACAAAATAGGAAGTCTATTGATTATTTGAGAAGTTATTTTTTAAAAAAGATCTGGGACTATGTTTGATAGGGTCAAACATTAAGATTGGGAAGGAATGCATGGTTGTCTTTTTTGTTAAAGTTAAAATAGAAAATTAATTATATCTGTTTTCCCATATTGGGCTTTTGCTGATAAAAACAAATAATGAGTTTTTGGATTTTGTTTTTTAGTTAAGAAATTAGTGATAGGGTAAAGCATATATATGTTGTAGATGAAAGGGGAAGTTACTTTTTTATTTATTTTCTATACTTTTTTCTTTTTTAGTTTGTATTCATTATTTCTATTTGTAATTCTTAACATATATTTCATATTTTTTAAAAGAGTTCCTTAATTTATTTTGCATTTTTACATTCAATATTTTGATTCTCCTTTTCCCATGACACAAAACTTATGCTTCATAAATATAAGCATCATTTGGTCTTGCTTTTTAAAAAACTTAAATTTGTTATTATATTGCCAGTTGTGTTTGATTCTGAGTGGCTGATGGTAATAACAGCTCAATTTCATCCCAATATCCTCTAAATCATGTTTCATCTGCTTTCCAGAATTTTTCATTGAAACAATCTAAAATACAATTTTCTTACTGATTTCTAAAAAAGAGAAGCTTAATTATATTCTTACAGGCATGGGATACATTCCAGAAAAGTCTTGCTATAACTCTGTTGATTTGTAAACACATTTGATATTTCCACTTGCTTAGGTTTATTAGGTAAACTTTTTGAATTTATGAGGTTATAGGACTCTGCTCTTTCCTAATTTTTGATGTGATTTCTGGAAGAAGAGATTCCAGTGACAGATTTAGAATTAATAATTAAACTACCACCAGCTGCTATGCAGTACTAAATTTTGGGAATAACCAGCTGCTATATGTATATAGATTAGTTTTGAAGAATTTGTAATATAACTCCATGATTAAACTTCACCGCACACTGTTTTAGCAGGCAAAATTATAGGCTCATAGAACTGAATGCTTTTGATTATTTCTTGGAACAACATGTTTCAAGATAAGTTCTAGATATATGTATTTTAAATTAAGAATCTGTGTACTGAAATAGAGGGAGTGGTAATTTAAAACTCCCTGGCAGATGAAGCCCTAGAATGAGACAACATGTCATAGGACAATTCAACAGCTCAATTTATTATTTTAATTTTTGTCATTCACATTTCTTGCTCCTCCTTTTGCATCCTTTCTTTAATTATTCTATTCCAACATTTTTTTCATATTATCATAATTCTTGTAAAGTGGCAAATTGTTCTGCAGCATAGTGCCGTGTAGCTTTGTGCTGGACTACAGTCTGCAGAAGAGATTCTTCTTCTCCAAAGGCCAAGAGAAATATATGAATGTGAGAAATAAAAATTTATTTATTTATTTATTTATTTATTTATTTATTTATTTATTTATTAATTATTAGAAAATTTATATTGCCGCCTATAGCCCAAGGCAGCTTACAGGGATATAAAAACATCATATTGAACATGGGTAAGAGCTGCTACTAAGGCCTACCTTGTGGCAATTCATGGGGCGAAGTGTAAATATTTCTCCACACTAATTGCATCTGCAGATAATCGCCGAGCAACCCTCATTAAGGTGAGCCATCTCCTCCTAGGGAAGGATGAAATTGAGGTCCACCTGAAGGTGCGCAATGAGGAATTTGCGGATTTTCTGGAAGACAAAATCACTTGACTTCATTCCCAGTTAGATGCCAGTGTGGTTGCTGATCCACTGAAAGCTCCTGTGGCAGGTTCTTGCCCTGTTATCTGGGAACGGTTTCACCCTATTACTCCTGAGGAAGTAGACAGGATCCTAGGGAGTATGTGCACAAGCACTTGTATTTTAGACCCATGTCCCTCCTGGCTTGTGAAAGCTTCCCAGGAGATGACAGGCAGGTGGACTCTGGCAATGATTACTGCTTCCCTACTGGAGAGGATGGTGCCCCTGCACTTTAAGGAGGCTGTGGTCTGCCCTCTTCTTAAGAAACCATTGATGGACTCCACCCTGTTGGGTACTTTCTGACCTGTCTCCAATCTTCCCTTTTTGTGGAAGGTTGTTGAGAATCCAAAAAGAGATCACTTTGGTGAAAAAACAAATCTTGCCAACTTCAAAAGCCAATACAAAAATCTATGCCACCAGATAAAAACTGAATGCACTAATTATCACATTAAACAAGAGGAAAACCTTCCACGCACAAATTCCACCCGTACTTTCTACAATTTTGTAAACAACAAATTAAAAGACTCAAGGTCCATCCCACCCCTGAAAGGACCTAATGGCAAAGACTGCAACGATGACACCATCAAAGCAAACCTCTTTAACACATTCTTTGGCTCAGTATTTGTAAACAGCAATGGATCATGCCCAGTACTTCCTAGTCGAACCACAGACAACTACAATGATCTAATACATATTGATTTTACAGAAGACATTGTTGAAAAAGCACTGTGCAATCAAAAACCATTCCTATCTATTGGACCGGATGGAATATGTGCCTACTTCTTAAAAAAGCTATCCACTGCTATAGCTGAACCCCTAAGCATAATCTTTGAAAAATCTTTCAGGACCAGCTCCTTGCCAAAACTATGGTCACAAGCCACGGTTATCCCCATCTTCAAAAAGGGAGATCTCAGCCTACTTGAAAATTACAGACCAATCTCCTTATGCTGCGTCACCTGTAAAGTCACGGAATCAAGTATTAACCAATCCATTATCCTCCACTTAGAGACAAACAACCTACTCTCTAATAAACAATTTGGTTTCAGAAAAAAACTATCCTGTAATCTGCAATTCTTATACTGCAAAAACATATGGACTACACAACTCGATCAGGGCAAAGCAATAGATGCAATCTACATAGACTTCTGTAAAGCCTTTGATTCAATGGTACATGACAAATTACTACTAAAACTAAAATATTATGGTATCTCTGGACACCTACATAACTGGATAGAAGCATTCCTGTCAAACAGACAACAAATGGTCAAAATTGGGAGTGTCCTATCGAATTCTGTACCTGTCAATAGTGGTGTCCCCCAAGGCAGTGTTCTAGGACCAACTCGCTTCATACTCTACATAAATGACCTCTGTGATCATCTTAAGAGCAACTGCGTTCTCTTCGCTTATGATGTAAAGCTATTCAACACCACAGACAATACTACTACCCTCCAAAAAGACCTTGACTATGTATCAGAATGGTCAATCAAATGGTAACTTCAAATCTCAACAAATAAATGCTCTGTCTTACATATTGGCAAAAAAATCAGAAAATAAAATACAAGCTAAATAGTCAAGACCTTGTTGAGGATCCAAATTTTGTCAAGGATCTTGGAGTACTCATCTCTAATGATCTAAGTGCTAGAGCCCACTGTAACTACATAGCCAAAAAGGCACTAAGAGTTGTTAACCTAATCCTACATAGCTTCTTCTCTGGTAATATCACACTACTAACAAGAGCATACAAAACATTTGCTAGACCTATACTTGAATACAGCTCATCAGTCTGGAACCTATATCATGTATCTGATATTAACACAATTGAGAAAGTCCAGAAATATTTCACAAGAAGAGTTCTCCACTTTACTCATTGCAGAATACCTTATGCCACCAGACTCGAAATTCTAGACCTAGAAAACCTAGAACTATGCCGCCTTCGGTCCGATCTAAATATAGTATATAAAATCATACATTGCAATGTCCTACCTGCAAATGAATACTTCAGCTTCAATCATAACAATACAAGAGCACACAATAGATACAAACTCAAGGTTAACCGCACTAAACTTGATTGCAGAAAATATGACTTTCAGCAACAGACTGGTCAATGTTTGGAATACTCTACCTGACTCTGTGGTTTCTTCTCCAAACCCCCAAAACTTTAACCTTAGACTGTCTACTATTGACCTCACCCCTTCCTAAGAGGCCTGTAGGGGGCATGCATAAGTGCACCAATTGTGCCTACCATTCCTGTCCTATTATTTCTTTTTACTTATAAGTATCCATCTGATGTATTCAAAACTATGTTTATTCTTATACCTATATCTTGTAAGCAATTGACAAATCAAATAAATAAATAAAATAAATAAATAAGGTGGTTGCACAGCAGCTCCAGAGATTTCTGGATGACACGGATTATCTTGACCCCTACCAGTCAGGATTCAGGCCTAGATTTGGGACAGAAACAGCATTGGTCGCACTTTTGGATGATCTCTGGTAGGAGTGGGATGGGGGTAGTGCATCCATCCTTGCTCTACTTGACCTCTTGGTGGCTTTTGATACCATTGACCATGGGATTCTCCTGGGGCAGCTTTGGGGGATGGGAGTGGGAGTCCTTGTGCTGTCTTGCTTCACTTCCTTCCTCTGTGGCCGCTCTCAGTCAGTGTTGATAGGAGGGGAAAGATCCAACCCTCACCTACTGCTTTATGGGGTTCCGCAGGGCTCGGTACTCTCTCCGCTCCTGTTCAACATTTATATGAAGCTGCTGGGTGAGATCATCCATCATCATAGACTGAGGTATCACCAATATGCTGATGATACTCAGCTGTATGTCTCGGCCCGTGGTGAGTTAAGTGTTGCTATGTCCTCCCTCTTGCAGTGCCTGGAGGCTGTTAGGGGCTGGATGGGGAGCAACGGGTTGAAACTAAACCCTTGCAAGACTGAGTGGCTCTTGGTTTGGGGTTCATTGGCTCAGGGAGATTTACCACCTTTAGTCTTGGATGGGATGGCTTTACCTCAAACAGATCCTGTGCATAATCTAGGCTTTTTCCTGGACTCATGACTCCTGTTCGAAGAGCAGGTGGCGGTCATGGACAGGAGGGCCTTTGTGTAACTGCGGGTTGTGCACCAGTTATGCCCTTTTCCTGGATCAGTGGTCCCTACTCACAATCACTCATGCCCTGGTCACTTCCCTTCTTGATTATTGCAAAGTGCTCTTCATGGGGCTGCCCTTGAAGAGCATCTGGAAGCTCCAGTTGGTGCAAAATGCAGCAGCCTGCATGGTTTTGTGCAGACCCCGGTGGGCACATGTGTCACCTCTCCTGCAGGAGATGCGCTGGCTGCCGATTTGCTTCCAGGTACAATTCAAGGTGCTGGTTGTCACCTTTAAAACCCTTCATGGCTTGGGTCCAGTTATCTGAGGAAACATCTCTTGCCAGTGACATCTACCTGACCCATTAGAGCGAAGAGGTAGGGAATGTTGCGGGTCCCACCCCTCAGGGAGATACACCTGGTGGGACCCAGAAGAAGGGCCTTCTCCATGGTGGCTCCGTCTCTCTGGAGCATTATTCCCCAAGAGATTAGAATGGCCCCCTCACTAATACTCTTCTGAAAGGCACTGAAGACCTGGTTTTGCCAGTGGGCCTGGGGAACCCAGAGAGGGATGGAGACCATCAAATGGCCAGTGCGATCTGCTGTCGTCGGGGCGGGGGCTGGGAGTTGGTTTTTGTTTTTTGTTTTCCCAAATTTTGTTCTATTGTACTTTACTAATTTATTTTATTCTTTTTGTTAGTTTGTATTGTTTTTTATTTTTATTTTTTGTTTTAAATATGGTTTTACATTGTATAAGCTGCCTCGAGTCGCCATGAGCGAATAGGTGGCCATATAAATTTTCATTATACTTTCCAATGTTTTTCTGTCCTTGAAACTGTATCATATTGATATATATAATAAAAGGATGGATGCACTACCTATCAATATGATACAGTTTCAAGGACAGAATAATATTGGAAAGTATATTGAAAATTAAGTGTAAATAAGATCAAATTATTTTTTATTTTTTATACTTCATACCTTTAATTTTATTTGTTTTTTATTTCTTACTTTTTTCTACATTTTATACAAATGAACGTATGTATGTTTATAAGTAGAAAATGACAAATTGGAAATCATTATAAAGATTCTTTGTTAATGTGACCAAAATAATGTATTTGAGAGGGAATATACCCCTATGACATAGCTCATGCTTTGCAAAGAACCAAAGGTTCCTAATTTCTGAAGTAAACATGTCAAACAGATAATATGAAAGAACTTTCTCAGCTTGAAGTCCTGGAGAGATGCCTGAAACTAGTCAGAAGACTAAGATTTTGGCAGGATGAACCAGCTGAATCAACAATGCTCTGTAACTAAGCAGATAATTAGTCTGAGTTGATATTAGGCAACTCTCAACATGAGTCTGTTCATCCCTAGGCAAAAATGAGCTCAGCCGCAGAAACGTCTAGGCTTACCTTTTCTTCCTTCAGTCACTGTGTCCATAACTTCTCCATAAAAATGCAAATGGTATAACAAAAATTCCAGATTTTCAGGCCATGTTTGGGATCCAGAAATTTAAAGGCAGACTTCAGTATATTCTAAAATATTATAGAATACCTCCAGGATTCTTGTTGTTTTATTTGGTATTATAAATGTTATAAACCTGTTTTGTAATAATACAAAACAGGTTTATAACATTATTACAAAAATGAAATAATCTATATAATCTATTACATATTGGAAGTCATTTCTATGTAAAGAAATTATATCTCCAGAATCAATAATTTTGATTCTGGGTGGTATGGAATAAAAATGTAGGTTTGCTTTGTTTTGTTAGCTTATATGTAGAAGCCATTCTATGAAAATAAAGACATACTTATTTTACCAGGTAACATTTGATGTCTAATATTTAGACTAATTCCTTTGCAATGAATCAAAAACTTTATCACAGTTAATAATGATCTGTCTAATGACTTCTGATGTGACTTACTTTTCTGTTTACTGTAAAAAAATATTATTCTTAAATAAGAAACCCATGACCTTTCAGTCTAATTCAGCATCCTGTCCACAATATTTCATTATCTCCAGGGGTGGGGTTCTACCAGTTCTCACCTATTTGCTAGAACCGGTTGTTAACATTCTAAGCAGTTCGGAGAACCGGTTATTAGAAGAAATTACTGACCTAATCCTGTAAGGAAGGCAGGAAGGAAACATTCTGGTGATGCTTACAGAAACTGCCTCTCCATTAACCCTTATTACATTCTAGGCAGGACTAGACTTCCTGTCTCAGAAACTTCTCTGGAGTTTTTTTCTCCTCCTTTGCTGGTACTTTGTTTGTGTGGAGTGACCATTCAAAGTTACAATGGCACTGAAAAAAGTGACTTATGACCATTTTTCACACTTACGACTGTTGCAGCATCCCCACAGTCATGAGAGGCCAGGCAAGGAGATGTGTGCCTCAATGTGAGTGATATTGAGTTGGCCAGCCAATAACATGACCACCAAGCCATGCCACCAACTAAGCCATGCCCACAGAACCGGTTGTTAAAAAATTTGAATCCCACCCCTGATTATCTCCTTCTCACAATGAACACATTATAATTACTTGCAGTGAGATTCTGTAAAAACTGTAAATATAACTTTAAAATATAGTTGGTATTATATTCCAAATGGCTAACTGTCAAACATATGGCAGACATATGGCATGGATTTATACAGAAAGAGTTAATATGTCTGTAAATGTCACTAACTGCAATATTTTAAAACATAGCCATATTTTAAATTGCTCCTCAGAAGCTCCATTTTGGTCTGCAACATGCCAGGGGAAGCCTCTGGAGGTCCAAATGGAACAGAGGAAGGGCAGATACCTTGGAAGCTCCATTTTGGCTGGCAACGTTCATGACAAATGTTGCAGAGCCTCTGCAGTTGTTCATAAGGGTGAACATCTACCGTGGTGCTGCAAGATTCATAGTTTCAGGACTTGTTTGCAAATGCTAGGGGCGCTTATTGCGTAACTTCAGACATTCATTAAGGGAATGCTGGTAACCAGGGGATTGCATAGCTGCATGGCTGAGTGACAACAGGAACCACAGCAGAACTCTGAGTGAATCAGAGAGGAAGGCTGCATCCTGAAGCCAGAGAAACAAAGAAAGTTATCGTTTGGTATGAGATCTTGAAAATTAATGGCATTATTGATGTTTAAAGGTGGTGCCATTATTTCCAATATATTTTGACAAATTGCTCACCATAAATTTTTACCAACCAGCTATGTATCTCTCTCAATATCAATTCTTGGTAAGATTAAATTACTTAAAGTAAAATAAGTAAAAACATATTTTTAAACTTCAGAATAATGTAAGGGCACTTACTCAGATGAATATACTAATTTCGGCTTTGTAATCAACTTAAGCCTTTTCTGCTATCCTACTTCTTAGAACTTTTCCTATTGGCACCACTACATTATTGCTGATTTCAGATTTTCAGTTTTGCATGTTCCTGCTACTGAACTTGCAAAATTAAATTAACCAAATAAATTGTATAAATTGAGTGCAAATTGATTAAAATTGAATAATGACCCAAAATTACTATTTGGAAGGCTGCCATTCTTTGCTTTGACTCTTTTTGTTTCTAGTCATTTTTAAATCCAATTCTTAGCATGCCATGCAAGTCTAAGATTAAATAAAGCACTTTGTCCAAAACAGATTGCCTGTATATGCTGTAAGTGGTAAACCTTATTTTATTTTTGTGAACAATTTCACACAGCATTAAGGGCATGGTTTATTTCTGGACACAATCTTTTTATGCTCCCAGCAGAAGTATAAATGTATACCCCTTTGTTGTGGGGTAAACTCTTTGTTGTGGTGAAAAACTGTCTCCTAACAAGTGTATCAGGAAGAAAACTAAGCTATAATGTTTAGGTAGTATGTAACACACACACACACACACACACACACACACACACACACACACACACACACAAACTATCACCAAACTCTTGAACATCCTCTTTTACATCAAGTAAAGGCTTATAATTTAAAAATAATTATATTAATACATATACTATTGGGCAAAGAAAAGTTTTTCTTACACCAAATTCCAATAAATGTATGAAGAAGAAAATCTGCATTAGTGCTTCATAGAAACCAAGAGAAATAATGTTACCTTACTAGTGGATATAGCAGAAAAAATCCAGATTTCATAGTTCATAACAACATTTTTTAAGATACTTGTTTTTTTAAAAAACCTAAATGTTTGCTGTTGTTTTAGACAAAAAGATAAAGAACCTATGTTTCTTTAAGACAAAAGCCGCATGGCATAAATCAATCTTATACACTCTGCAAACAACCTATAAGTTTAACTGACAAAGAGAATTTCTAGGACTCTTAATCAATTCCCAATGATTGACAATTCAAGTTGATGATATTTATTATTTCCAGTTAAGTGTATGTTTGGAATATATAATTGCTGTTGTTTTCTGAGTTCACATGATTGCAAACACAAAATCTGAATTGTTCAGGATTCACCAGACTAAGAAAATACTGCAAAAAAAAAAAAAAACCCATCTGTTTTCTTACAGATTTACAGATAATCAGAGTTGGAAGTTAATACAATTTAGGATTGCACTAGCTTTTTTAGCAGCTGCTGCACACTGCTGGCTCATATTTAGCTGGTTGTCCACTAAGACTCCAAGATCCCTCTCACAGTTACTGCTATTGAGCCTGGTTTCACCCAGTCTATATGTGTACTTTTGGTTTTTCTTGCCTAAGGTTAGGACTTTACTTTTCTCTATATTGAATTTCATTTTATTAGATATGGCCCAGTGTTCTAGTCTGTCAAGATCCATCTGGATCTTGAGCCTATTTTCTTGGGTGTTAGCTATTCCTGCCAGCTTAGTATCATCTGCAAATTTGGTAAGTTCCCCTTCTATTCCCTCATCTAAGTCATTAATGAAGATATTGAAGAGTACTGGGCCTAAGTTCCACCCTGTAGGATCAGAGTCCAGTTATTCCTATTATTTGGCCAGGCAAGCACAGGAGGTCTCCCGCAAAATTCTGGGCATAAACAAATCCCTTTTTTTAAATGTTTGGATTTTACTGGTTGAGTCCAAGGGTGTTTCTGGGAAGTAACTTGGGTGCAAATGGTCTAGGTTAATCCTTAGCCAGAGACCTATCAGGAATTTGGCCGTGCTTTGGTTTGTCATAGCACTGGGGGTAACATTATATCAGTAGGTATCTAGCTATTCTTGTATGCTAATCCCCCAGGCCCATCTGCGCTAATGTCTCTGGCTGGCTGCACCATTTGTTCTGCTTGGCCATTGCTGGCAGGGTGAAATGGTGCAACCAGGGGGTGACAGATGCCATGACCTGCTAGAAACAGTTCCAACTGCGTCGATGTGAATTGAGGCCCATTGTTAGATACAAGTAGGTCTCGCAAACCATGGGTTGAAAATAGTTTCTAAAGGGCCTTGATTATGGCCTTGGAGTGGAAGAGGCCATAAGTACTATCTTTAACCACTTAGAATAAGCATCAATCACCACCAGGAAGATTTGTCGCTGGAATGGCCATGCAAAGTTTATGTGAATTCTGGACCAGGGTGTTTTAAGAGTGTCCCACTCACTTGCAGGCATGTAAGGGGGTGCCAGCCTTGACTCTTGGCATGATTGGCATGAGGTGACCCAGTCAGCAATTGCTTTGTCCATGTTAGGCCACCAAACATAACTATGGGCTAGTGCTTTCATTTTCAAAATTCCAGGGTGTCCCTCATGCAAGGCTTCCAGGATTTGCTGCTGTAACTTGTGAGGGACTGCTATTTCCCTATTTCCCCCATAATAGGCAACCCCATTGAGCTGACAGCTCATGTTGATGAGCTTGGAAAGGTAGGAATTCTGTACTGACTGGTCCCTTGGGCTACCCCCTCCATACCCAGTCAAGCACTTGGGTGATTACCTTATCCTTGGTAGAGTGCTTGGTGATTTCTGTGGCAGTTATAGGGAGTGGAAGGTCATCAATCAGAAGAACTGAGGTTGCTGGGGCTGGGTCTTCTACTGTGGTGGGTAGCAGGCATCGGTTGAGGGTGTCGTTTTTTTCCTGCATGATGTGTGAGTTTATAGTTATATGCTTCTAGGAAAACTGTCCAATGAGTCATGCAAGGGGACAATATTTGCAGTTTTTGGTGGTCCCCAGCAAGCAGGCCCAGCAGTGGCTTATGTTCCCTCACTAGCTTGAAATGGCAGCTGTAGAGATACTCATGGAATAATTTAACCCCAGCAACTGCAGCCAATGCTTCTTTGTCAATTTGGCTGTAATTTCATTCTGCCAATGAAAGAGGTCTTAAAGAAAGCAATCGGTGTTTCTTTTCCATTTGGAAGTTTGTGACTTAGGATGGCTCCTATGCCAAATGGAGATGTGTCGCAGGTGAGGACCAAGGGGAGGACACTGTCAGAGGTTAATAGTGTTTTGACAGCTCTGAATGCAGTAGTTTCCTTTCAGCCCCAGGACCAAGGTGTCTTTTTGTCCAGTAGCCAATGAAAGGGGTTCAGCTACAGATGCTTTGTGGGGTAGAAACATGCTGTAAAAATTTAAAAGTCCTAAGAATACCTGGAGTTCAGTTTTGCTAGTTGGGGTAGGTGCTTCTTGGATAACTTGTACCTTGGATTCTGTTGGGTGCAGTCCAGAGGCATTGATGAGATAGCCCAGGATCTCTACCTGTTCAACTGTGATCTTGCATTTCTCCTTTTTTACTTTGAGCCCCTCTTTCTGGAATCAGCCCAGCACTGCTTGCAGCTGGTCAAGGAGTTTGGTTGTGTTGGTAGTAGAGATTAGCACATTGTCAAAGTGTGGGATGATGCCTGGAATGCCCTGTAGCAGGCACTCCAATAGACTTTGTAATAGCCTGGGTGCCACACTTACCTCAAACTGTAGCCACGACACTTGAAGGCTCCCTGTGCATCACTATAGTCTGTGCTTCCACCATCTACTGTCATCTACTGGAAGCTGTTTGTAGGTCTGGGTCAGGTCCAGTTTGGCGAAGACCCTTCCTTCACCCAAGGATTGTGGTAGATGTTGAACAACTGGCACTAGGTATGCAGTCTGCTGCTGTGCCTTGTTCAATGTGCACTTGTAATCTGTGCAAATGCGAACAGAGCAATCTGGCTTGATTGGAGTCACTATCAGGGTCTCCCACTTTGCGTGGTCAACTGGTTTTAGGATTCCTTGTGACAAGAGTTTGTCCAGTTGTTTGTCTACTTTTGGTTGTAATGCGAACAACACGTGTTGCAACTTCATGCAAATGGGGGAGACCTGGGGATCAAGGTTAAAGGATATTGGCACTCCTGAACACTTGCCCAGGTCCCCATTGAACACATCAGTAAATTCTTGGGTCAAAGTCTCTATTTTGTGGTTGCTGATGGTATTAATGCTGCTGATTCCCAGGTCTAGGGAAGCAAACCAGTCTAACCCCAACAAGCTCGGCAGGGAGTTGTTGACCACAATCAGCTTTAGCTGCCCCACAAAGTCCTGAAACTCTACCTGGAACTTGCCACTTCCAATATCAGGGATGTTGCTTCCCTGGTAGTCCCAGAGGTGTAGGTTGCAATGCTGCAGGCATTTCACCGAGATCTTGGGCACTAGTCTTTTGATGGTGCTCCAGGATACAATGCACTGGGAGGACCCGGTGTCCACCTCCATGCAGCAGGGGGCCTGTTCAATTTTAACTGTGATGTGTATCTTTTTTGTGCAAGCTGGGCTGGCTTGTCCAATGATCATTTCCATCCTGTCATTGCCTTTTACAATTGTTAAACAGTCTTCTTTATGTCATTGCTGTTTCTGCTGCAGTTTGTAGGCATAGGCTTGGTCTGCCAGCTGAATAGCCCGGCAGACTCTGGCCAAATGTCCTTTCTTTTGGCACCTCTGACAGACGGCATTTTTTAATTTGCATGCCGCTCACAGCCACTTGGATGCTGTTTGCAGTTGCTGTGGTTTTGTCTTGCTTGCCCAGCCTTTCCCCTTTTCTGACCAGGGTTGGTTGATGTCATCCTCCTCCTCAACTACCTCTTCAGGATCCACCTCATCATGGTGCATGGCAACGGTTCTCCTTGCTGCAGATGGGCTGCTTGCTCCTTGGATCTCCAATGTGGATTGGTTTGACATCTCAGTGACTTGGGCCTCGTCAAATGCCATCTGAGGGTGAGATCTGCCCTGGGGAGTAGACATCACTGCAGTTGGATATCCTTCATGCCACACACCAATTGGTCCAAGAGGGCATTGTCAAGGTCTCAGAAATCAAAATATAGGGCTGCCTTTTGTAGAGCTGCCATATACAGATTAATTGATTCACTCTCTGCTTGGTTCTGATGGTGAAACGCATGCTAGCAAGCAATTTGTGATGGCCTGGGTGCATAGTGATTCCTCAGTGTGCTCTCTAGTATATCCCATGATACTAACTGGATGGTCTGAGGAGCTAGAAGAGCCCTCACTGTCTCAAAGATGTTGGCCCCACAGAAATTCAGGAAATACACTTTCTATGGTTGCACAAGATTCATTTGCTTTGAAGTAGCACTCAAAATGGGTGATGCATGAGTCCCATGTTTCTGTGGTGGGATTGTATATGGTGAAAATAGGTAGTGCTGCCCATCTCTCCGCTAGACCATGGAAAAATCAGCGATTCGGGCAGAGTTGTCTTTGGCATGGCAGAACAGTATTTCACCATCCATGACTTCAGCTTTCGGGTAGTTAGTGATCAGCTCATTTGTTAGTGACTTCAGCACTGAGTTAGTGGCCAACTTTTGCCATCTCAGTTTTCTAACATCCCTCCTTTATCACCAGTATTAAATACTGAGGGTGGAAAGAATGGAGGTGACTAGAATCAATGTTTCCTAACTTTTATTAATGCTAACATTCAGCTAACAGTGACAGCAGCTTGACTAACAGCCACAGCTGACTCCATCGGACAGCACTCCTTTTATAGTCAGCTGTCAGACAGGACAGCCAATCAGAACAAATCTCTCTTCCCGCTTAAACAGAGGACCTGAATGAAAACTTCAGTTCACAACAGTGTACTATGAGTAGATTGGAGAGCAGGCGGCGCAGTTCTAGATTGTC
Source organism: Notechis scutatus (assembly GCF_049901735.1). NCBI lineage: Eukaryota > Metazoa > Chordata > Lepidosauria > Squamata > Elapidae > Notechis > Notechis scutatus. Next base: position 81,272,085 of record NC_142025.1, on the reverse strand, counting down.
CAAGCCCAAAATTTCAAGCCTGGTCGTATAAGGGATTCTATTGTGAGTAGAGGAGTGGAGTACTCTTCTCGTGAAATGCCTCTGAACCTGCTTGATCATGTTAATGTCCAATATAAAGTATGGATCCCAGGCAGATGAGCTATATTCAAGAACTGCTCTGGCAAAGATTTTGTATGCCCTAGTTAGCAATACAAAGTTACCAGAGAAGAAGCTTCACAAAATTAGGTTAATAACTTTTAATGCCTTTTTGGCAATGCTGTTACAGTGAGCTCTGGGGTTTTGAAAAATTGAGATGATTACTCCTGGGTCCTTGACTGAGTGAGGATTGTCTATGAATTTTTTTTCTGCCCAACTTGTATTTGGTGTTCTGATTTTTATTGCTAATGTGTAGGACAGAGCATTTATTAGTTGAGATTTGGAGTTGCCAATTGTGCGACCACTCCTGACACATAGTCAAGGTCGCTTTGTAGGGCAGTAGCATTGTCTGTGGTGTTAAATAATTTTATGTCATCAGTGAAGAGGATGCAAATGTTTTTAATATGAACGCATAGGTCATTGATGTAAAGCAGAAAGAGTGGGTTCCTAAAACGCTGCCTTGGGGGGACAACCCTGATAACTGGTGCCAGATTTGATAGGGCCCTACCTATTTTAAATATTTGTTGCCTGTTTGACAGGAACACAACTATCCACTTGTGCAGGGATCCAGAGATGCCATAAGAATTTAGTTTCAACAGTAGTTTGTTGTGCACCACTGAACCAAAGGCTTTAGAGAAGTCTATGTAAATTGTGTCTATTGCTATGTGTGGTCCAAATGTTTCTGCAGTGTAGGAGTTGCAGATTTTTTTCTGAAACCAAACTGCTTGTTAGAAAACAGGTTGTTTATTTCTAAGTGGAGGGTGATGGATTGGTTTATAATTGATTCCATGACTTTACAGGTGATGCAACACAGTGAGATTGGTCTGTAAGTTTCTACTAGACTAGGGTCTCTCTTTTTAAAGATAGATATGACCGTGGCTAATGACCATAGGTCAGGCAAGGAGCTGGTTCTGAAATGGGTCAAACAGACTGAATGCTTTTGTATTTTATGGATTTCTGCAATGTTCTTTCTTTCTCATTGCAAGGAACATCTGCTAGGTGCTTCATCTGGAATCTGGGGGAATTGGGAATTCTCAACTTGGGGAAAGGGGGGGAATGCAGTTTTGTCCTCTGCAGGAGACTCTGATTATAAAGCAATTAGAGAGTTCCTACTTTATCAGAGCGATATGGATTATCCAATATAACATGCTCACAACTATTAGCAATACTCTATATGATGCTCACAACTATTAGCAATACTCACAATCATTTAATAACTTTCCCTCTCCTCTAAAATAAGCTAACTTTGCCTTGTTTCCTAAGGCTCAAGAGATGTTGTTTTCTCATAACAGAGATATAACTTTCTTATAAACAAAACCCAGTGCTTCAAATATTCTAAGGGAGGCAGAAATTTATTGGCTCAAGGATAATGCTTGGCTCAATAATGAAAAAGCTTCCATATTACTATTTATCTTTAGTAAAATGCAGAACAGTATTCAATGTATTCTAGGAAATACACTCCATTGTTTGGGAGCCAGCACACTCCCAAATCTTGGGTGTATAATGTTTACCTGTATGCAGGAGTTGGTGCACCATGGCAATTGTCTTGGACATAAACATCAATATGAAAAGGTGGAAAGAGTTAATCTATTTCTAGAAAATTTGGTCTAGTGAAATACCCTATATATGATTTATCATAGAATCAGTTTTGGTAACTTATGCAATGCTGGTTTTAAATTTTGGATTTAATTCTATAGTACCAAACAAAAAACTACTGTACTTCAGAAAAACATTTTAAAGACTTTGTTAGAAATCAGATATTTTTTTAAAAAACTACATCACTTAAAAGAATCTTTGAAAATGCTTTTAAGCAAAATAAACAGCATGATTCTATGCAAAATGCCACGTCTAATATTTAAAAAAATTAATATACATAAAGGATGTTAGAATGGAATGCAAGGGTGATAGTAGTTTGTTGTAAACATGCAATAATAATAACAGAATAACTAAGTTAAAAAGGATCTTGAAGGTCTTCTAATCCAATCTTAGGACAAGCATGCAAAGTTTCATTTGTGCATGCACAGTATCTAGGTTGTGCACAAAAACCCACCACCACCACCAGTCCTTGGAGCCAGAAAGATTGGGGACTATTGCTATAAATGTAACATTCTTTGTCTTCTTTTTCTATGGAATAGCCTAGATGCCAGCTCTGCCATCTTCGCTCTGCTAAGCTGCTGGCATTTTGCCATAAATTAGAACACAGCCATTTGGAAAAGAAGTGCAGGAGGAAGGAGGAAGGAGGAAAGGGAGGAGGGGGAGAGAATGGCACTGATAGGAAATAGACATGTGAAAACTGGACTAATCCAATTGCCCAAAGACGCCTAGCTTGGGAAAGAATGTGAGACCATTTCAAGATGTGCCTGATATCAAAGCAGTTCCCTAAACTTCGCACTGGAAGGTGATTAGATGCTGATGGTCCGGCCGAAAAGAAGGGGGATCAAGGAGGGGAGGAAGATTTAAAGACCACCAGGCAAAATGCACTATGTGACTATGTGATCTAGCATGGGTTGGAGCCAAGCTGTATGTAACCACAAGCCAGTGGATTGTTGTCCTACAAAAATGCCATGATTTGAAAGCTGCAGGCACTCTGGGTTCATCAAAAACTTACACTCTGCAAAACAGCAATTCTGGTGGCTATCGTGTAAAAAGAACATTGAAACCTATGTAGCTAGTTGCCCCATTTGTGCTTGCATAAAAAGGCATCTAGAAAAGACACCAGGACTCCTCCAGCCAGTGGCAAATCTCCAAGTGCCCTGGAAGGAGATCTTTATGGACTTTATAGTAAAACTCACAGAAAGCTCAGGAAATGGTGATTTGGGTAACAACAGATATTTTTTCCAAAGAAGTGTACTTTGTTCTACAAAGATCCCCTCTGTGCACTTATTAGCTAAGCTGTTTTTTGCAGGATGTGTATAGACTCCAAGAAGGCCCTGAACACATTATATCTGACCATGGAATCCAATTCACTTTGCAATTTTAGCAAGAAATCCTGAAGCTGCTTGGCTACCCAAGATCTTAACTCTTCCCATCAACCTCAAATGAATGGGACTTTTGCCTCAGGCAAAACTCCAAGTTCCATCCTTAGCTGAATTGGTCACCTAATTACAAAGCATCTAGACAGTGGCTCACAAAGCACTAGGTCAGTGGTCGCCAACCAGTGGGCTGGGGACCACTGGTGGTCCACGAGAAAATTTTGGTGGTCCACAGAGAAATGTCAAAGCACCCTCCAAAACAATTAATCCAGGCTGTGTGGGAACACAAGGCTGAGCTGCCCACATGGCCCATGGGAACACAAGGCTTTTGTCACTTGCATTGCGAACAACATGAAATTGTGAGGGAAGGGGGGGAAGGCAGAGGGAGGGAACTTGCCCACTCACCCCATGTGCCTGGCCTGGCCATGGGGCTGCTTCTTTCTGCTTCTTTCTTCTTCTGCTTTTGGCTGCATGCAAGGAAAGCAGCAAAAGTTTTTCTTTCTCTCCCCCAAACTCCACTAGAAATGAGTCTTTGGGACCCTGCAAGGCATCCTGCTCCAAGAGGCTGCACCGGCAAAGACTCATTTCTGGCAGAGTTTGGGGGAGAGAAATAAAGACTTCTGCTGCTTCTCTGCTTTCCTTGCATGAAATCCAAAGTCTCTCTCTCCCGAGAATGGAACTGGAGATGGTATCCTGCAATCCCAAATAAAGAATGATCGATTGGTAGGAAAACGGGGTGGGGAATTTTCCTGCAGACTTTTTTTGGGATTTTCCCAGGGCCTCTGGTCTGTGGGATTTAAAATTATGAATTTGGTGGTCCCTGAGGTCCAAAAGTTGGTGATCCCTGCACTAAATGAAGTGCAAGAAACATATAAAAACAAGCTGACAAAAATGTTCTAAACCCAAAGACTTTAAAGTAGGTGACAAAATATACCTTTCAATCAAATACTTACAGTCCACACAGCAATAAAAAAATTAGGTCCCAATACATTGGGCCTTCTATCAGCAAAATTATCAGCCAAATCACAGTCCAGCTGAACCTCCCAAAAAACCTTAGACAAATCCACCCAGTATTTCACTGCAGCTTGCTCAAGCCAGAAACTACATCCTGTCTGTGCCCAGCAACAAAACCACCACCCATCCCCATCCTAATCAAAGGTGAACATTTGTGGAAGTTTTGGGGCTTTGGCATCTCATGTGTTCACCCACTTGGTCTGAGAAGGGGGAAAGTGTTTCCTAGTGACCAGATATTGGACTTTCCCTCTATCGTTACGGGAATCTAGAATTTCCTTCTTCAAGAACAAAGGCCAAATGTGACCCAAAGTTTGAGTTGGGTCTAGGGCTAGTCTGAAAGATGGGAGACCCCCACCTGAAAGTAAGCAGCACAGAGCATATCCTGGGGAGCACTGAGCCATGGGTCAATCACACTAATCTCTAAGACTTGTACTCCTTCATAAATGGCACAAGGCAAACTTTTCAAGTACAGTAGTAGTCTGGTACCCATGGTCTTAACTTCAGGCTCACTCTCCTAATGCTGCTGTTCAGGATGGCCTAGATAATAGAGGATCATTTCTCTTTTCCTTGGAGGGGTGGGTGGGAGGGTGACAAGCCAGCAGACAAGTTAGGCATTTTCTGAATTTTTGATATGCTGAGTCCAAAAGATTTTCCATCACTGATTGAGCTGTCACTTAAGAGCTTCTTATGTTTTCTTTGAAAATGTAGGGCCACTCAGAATTTGATATAAGATGGGTGGCTATATACAGTCATGTAAAAAAGTAAGTACCCTTCTTTCAGTTCCATGGTTTGATATATCAAGACATAGTAAAAAATAATAACCTGGTCCTTAGCAGTTACTAAAAATAGATAAATACTACTTCAGATGAACTACAACACATGACATATTACACCATGTTATCATTTATTTTATAAAAAGAAAGCCCAAATGGAGAAATCATGTGTGAAAAACTAAGTGTGTCCTTACCGTTTCTAAAGAGGCTAAATAGTAGTCAGGTCTTCTAATCAAGTGCCCTTGATCAATTGATCACCAGCAAATATGACTACCTCTATAAAAGCTGAAGTTTTAGGAGTTTGCTGGTCTCCAATATTGAAGTGGGTGCTACATAATGCCAAAAAGGTATCAGTAATGATGTTAGGGAAGCAATTGTTGCAGCCCATCAATCTGGGAAAGGTTAAAATACCATTTCCAAATAATTAAAAGTCCATCTTCCAACAGTGAGGAAAATTATTCACAAGTGGAAAACATTCAAGACAGTTGTTAATCTTCCCAGGATTCATCCTAAATCAGCAAATTCATCCTAAATCAGACCCAGCAATGTTCAGAGAAATTGCAAAAAAAAAAGAAAGAAAGAAAGAAAGAAAGAAACCTCAAGAGTTACATCTCAGACTCTAGAGCCCTCGCTTAGCATGTTAAATTTGAAGTTCATGTCAGAACAATTAGAAAAAGACTAAACAATTATGATTTGTTTGTAAGGGTTGCAAGGAGAAGGTCTCTTCTCTCTAAAAACAACATAGCAGCATGGCTTTGGTTTGAAAAGTTGCATTTGAACAAATCACAAAGACTTTTGGAACACCAGCCTTTTGAAACATGAGTACAAAGTGGCCATAATACAGTGCCATGTTTGGTGAAAACCAAACACAACATATCAATACAAACATCTCATATAAGCCATCAAGCATGGTGGTGGATGATTTGGACTTGTTTTGCAGCCACAAGACTTGGGTACCTTGCAGTCACCAAGTAAACCATGAATTCCTCTGTATACCAAAGTATTCTAGAGACAAATATAAGGGTATCTCTAAACAGTTAAAGCTTAGTCAACATTGGGTCATGCAACAGGACAATGATCCCAAACACACCAGCAAATCTGCAACAGAATGACTGAAAAAGAAAAGAATCAAGGTGTTGCAGTGGCCCAGTGAAAGTCTAAACTTCAACCTGATTGAAATGCTGTGGCAGAACTTATCTGGCCAAAATACACCCACAACAATGTGAGAGACTAATAAAGTCATACAGAAAATGATTACTTCAAGTTGATGCTGCTAAATGTCAGACCTTGCCCCAGTCTGATCCTTTAGGGAAGTAAAACTCTCGACTCTATTTTAAGTGAAATGGCACTTTTACCAAGAGATGCTGACTGCAGTAGAGTCAAGCAGAATCTAAAATACCCACATGCCAATACAGAACTAAAATCCCTGATTTCCCCAAGCAATGTATCTGAGCATAGCCAGCATTACCATGATGTTATGAAAAATTCTGAATATACATACTGACAATGTATGTTCCATCATCTATAAAACTAATTGTAGGGCTGTGCAAATGATTCCAAAATGGCAACCATATTGGTACAACCAAAGATTTCTCCTCAAATCATTGTGCAAGTCTTGTTTTTTTCAAGAAGAATCAGCCCAATTGCTTCAAAGATTTTCCCAGAGTTTCTTAATGCATGCCCATACCCTGTTATTTGCTTCATAATTCCCAGCCTACAGATGCCCAGACAGCCTTCTGTGGATGTAGCTGCCCCAGTCTTTGAGGATGGTCAATCAATTCATGTGAAATTTAATTTGGGAAGTATCATTTCAAATGCATTGCACAGTCTTATTAATTAGCTTTCTAAATGGTTAATGTGGACATTACATTTAAGCCACTGAAATTATGACAGGTAACTGCAGTCAGCTTTGCCAGTGTCAGATAATTGTTTCATTACTGCATTAATGAATTTTGTATTGCTGCATTCAGCCACTTTAATTAACAACAAAAAGATAATGAAGATTCCCAAAACAACAATAGCACCCTCCTAATGCCAGTTTCCCTACAGTCCCCAGGTTGAAGACTAGATTGATTACAATTAATAGCAAAGGAGATGAAACCATACTGTCCATGAGAAAAACATTGCAAAACAATCACCAGAAAACTTCTACCAGAAAACAAAGCTTCTACCAGAAAACAAAGATCCCTCAGCTTCTTTTGATGCATGAGTGGAAGAAAAAAAGATGCTAAGATTTAAACCTTTAAATTTGTACAGCTTAAGAGTTTCAATTGCTGGTTTTCTTCATACTAACAACTTAAATTCATTAGTTATGCTTCTGGAACTTTCCCACAATGTAGTCCCTATGTTTTGCTTGAAAATCTGTTGTTCAAAAAAGTACTGTTGATTCTGCTGATCATGTAAATTGACTGTAAATATGGCTGAATAACAGGCTGGCAGAATAAATGCTTTCTGTTTGGATACAGAGCTATTGGCAAGTTAAACAGTCTTGGTTTCCAAAGAGAGAGCATTCCTAGAATTTTTTCCGACTTCTTTTTTTAGCAAATAATTTAAAATTTAGACAGGCAAATTGAATACAGCTATTTTGATCTATGGTATGCAAGATTGAGAATAATGCTAAATAATTGTGCATCTCTAACCCCAATATTCAAAATCAGACAAAGAGTAGTAACCTAAGAACTTTTTAGTTTATGCAAAAAAATAATAATCTAATTGTTTTTTTAGAAGAGTGGTTTAGCACAGTGGTCAAAGAATCAAGCTAGTGACCAAGAACTGGTCTTGGCTAGAAAGCCAGCTGGTTGATCTTGGACCAATCACTCTCTCTTAGGCCTAGAAAGAAAGCAGTGGCAAGGCATTTCTGAAAATCTTATCAAGAAAACTCCAGGACTAGTCCAGGCAACTGCCAGGAATTAAAAATTGACTCAAAGGCACACACATATAAAAAAAAAGTTTTTGAGGTATTTTTAAAAAATCTTCAATTCAGAAATAAGTTCTGAAATAACTTATTTTTTACTTAACTTTAAAAAAAATCAGTTATTTGATTTTGTGTGATTTGTCATTGCTGATTTGACTGCCATGATAGTTTTACTTTTGTGAAGTTCAATTGCTTGTACTTGCCCATTTTAGAAATGAGTAGATTCAGATTACTCGATGACTTTGGGCCAATCATCATCTCCCAGCCCAACTCATCTTACAGGGTAATCATTATGTAGAAAAACAAGGATGCTATGTTTGATACCTCCTGAATAAAATTTAACAATGAACAAGCACCCTCAAAAGAATTAGTTAATGTTTTTTGGCTGGCTGGTTGGTTTTTTTCAAGGTAGGAAACTTTAGTTCTTGCATATACAACTCTTAGGACTCTTACTCAATGCCAAGTGTTATTATTTTAATGTTAATTATAATAATAATATTATGCAATTTTTTTGAAAAAGATTTTTTATTTTTACAACAAAAACAAACATATAAAACTGTCTTTCAGTTCAACAATGCACATAATCCCGTGCACATAATAATATTATCATATATTTCTTGCTTGTTTATATATATAACCATTCTAATCAATATTTTCTCTCACATTGGTCAATTATTATATTATCATTAATATTGTAATTATTGTCTTTCAAAAATATATTTCATCCTTACCTAAATTATATTCATTCTCTTGCTCAATCGAAGTCAATTAATTGTAATATATTATTACTATTATCACGTTTCCATTTCTTACTCTTCTGTCTAACCATTCATAAAATAAATTCCAAATCTTATAATCATCTTTTTCTTCTTGTTCTCTAATTGCCATTGTCAATCTACTCATTTCTGCACATTCCATTATTTTCTTAATTGTTTCCTCCTCTGTTGGAATTTTCTCATTTTTCCAATTTTGTGCAAATACAATTGTAGCTGCTGTTAATACATTAATAATCAAATATGTTGTCTCTCTACTATAACCTTCAGGCAAAATTCCCAATAAAAATATCTCTGGTTTTAAATCTATAATGTTGTTCTATAATTTTTTCCAACTGCATGTGTATTCTAGTCCAATATTTTTTAGCATCAATGCATGTCCACCACATATGGTAGTATGATTCAGGTATTTGAGGACATTTCCAACATTTCACTGATTTATCTTTGAACATCTTGGCTATTCTCGCTGGGGGTAAGTGCCACCTATAAAACATCTTATACAAGTTCTCTCTGTAGGCCGTTGACATAGTTAACTTGTAGTTTCTAGTCCATAGTGTCTGCCTATCCTGTATCCAAATTTTTTCCCCCATGCAATCATTGTTTCTTTAACTTGCTCTTCCTCTAATTTCACTCCTAATAAATCATCTTCTCTTTGGTGCCTGTTAGGATTTTGTCTAATTCAGTCAGTTCCTTATAAAACCTAGTCATCTTAGTATCTTTTTCATATCTTGAGTGTATTTGCAAATATGAATGCCAACCTATACTTATCCCTTGTTCCTCTAGTTCTTACTTTGTTTGTTTGAGTTCACCCTTTTCATTTAAAATTTCCTTATATCTAATAATATGTTCCCTTTTAAAAACACAGATATATTAAAAGCCTCTATTGTTGACTACCAGATTGGTATTTTCATATAACGATATTCCCTTACTTTCTCCCATATTCTTAATAAGGCGCCCCTGACACTATGTCTCCTAAAATATCCATGTACCCTACTTTCATTGTACCATAGGAATGCATGCCACCCCATATCTAATTGTTGGAATTACTGGAAAGAAAAAGGCACTTATTTTCATATCTGGTGGACATGCTCAGACATGAAGAAATACTGAAATACAATCAGACAATCAGAGGAAATTATAAATCAGAAAACTGAATTTAATCTAGAATTTTTTTTATTAGGTATAATAACACAAAAATGTAGTAAAAAAGATAGGTACATTATATTACATATACTAACAGCTGCAGGGATTTCATATGCACAACTTTGGAAGGAGAAAAGGATCAGAGGACATGGTTATAAAGAAAATAATAGATTATATAGAGATGGACAGGCTAACATTGAAATTAAAAGACAAAGAAGATCCAATATATTATAGAGCCTGGTATGCCTGGTATGAGTGGTTTAGAAATAAAAATAAAATAAAATGGCAATTAGGAAAAGAATGAGGCAGTATGTAAGTATGTATATATGTTATAGAAAAGATTGAAGTGCAGGGGTGGGATTCAAATTTTTTAACAACTGGTTCTGTGGGCATGGCTTAGTTGGTGGGCATGGCTTGGTGGTCATGTTATTGGCTGGGTGTGGCCAACTCAATATCACTCACATTGAGGCACGCATCTCCTTGCCTGGCCTCTCATGACTGTGGGGATGCTCCAACAGTTGTAAGTGTGAAAAATGGTCATAAGTCACTTTTTTCAGTGCCATTGTAACTTTGAATGGTCACTCCACACAAGCAAAGTACTAGCAAAGGAGGGGGAAAAAACTCCAGAGAAGTTCCAGAGACAGGAAGTCTAGTCCTGCAAAGAATGTAATAAGGTTAATGGAGAGGCAGTTTCTGTAAGCAACACCAGAATGTTTCCTTCCTGCCTTCCTTACAGGATTAGGTCAGTAATTTCTTCTAATAACGGTTCTCCGAACTGCTTAGAATGTTAACAACCGGTTCTAGCGAATAGGTGCGAACTGGTAGAATCCCACCCCTGTTGAGGTGTAAGATGAAATATATTGATTTGTAACAAGAGTAAGATGTAATGGTAATGGAATAAGTAATCATATATTGAAAAATGTAAGGAAATGTAAAAGATGTCTTGATGTTGATAACAATGCATATAGTTTCATTTTATGTTTTTAAACTTTGGAATATCAATAAAAAAAATTTTAAAAAAAGAAATGCATGCCACCCAATTGCAAATCATGGCCTTCCAATGTTAACAGTCTAACATTTTTCAATACAATCCATTCTTTCATCCACATCAATATTGCTGCCTGATACTATAGCTCTCAATTGGGCAGTCCAAAACCTCCTCTTACTCTTGCATCCTACAATAATTTTATCTTGATTCTTGTCTTTTTCCCTTGCCAAATGAATTTCAACATCATTTTATTTAAATCCTTAAAATATTTTTTCCTCAATCTTATTGGAATCGTTTGGAACAAATATAATATTTTGGCAATATGTTCATTTTGATAGTCGCTAATTCTCCCTTTTAAAAGATAGTTGTAAATTTTTCCATTTTTCCAAATCTGTCACAATCTATTGTTGTAATCTGTCAAAGTTATCCTCTTTAAGAGTTCCATATCTAGCTATCATTTGTATCTCTAAATATTTCACTTTTTTGTGATTTGGATCTGTAGTTTGTCCATTAATCTTTTGTTTTGTTTTTCTATCATATCTTTTACCATTTTTTTTGTTTTTTCCTTGTTTATTTTCAGTCCTGCAACTTTGCCATATTCTTCTATATTTTTGATCAACTTAGGACCTGTTTCCATTGGTTCGTCTAATATAAAAACTAAATCATCGGCAAATGCTTGTAATTTATACTCTTCCTTTTTTATTTTCATTCCCTTTATTTCTTCATTTTTCCTGATGTTTCTATTCATACTTCCAAAGTCAGTACAAACAACAGTGGGGATAGCGGGCAACCTTGTCTAGTTCCTTTTTGAATATTAATATTGTCTGTCAATTCTCCATTTATCATTACTCTTGCTATTTGTTTGTTATATATCACCTTTATTGACTTAGTAAATCTATCTCCAAAGCCCATCTCCTCCAATTGCAACAGCATAAATTGCCAATTCACATTGTCAAAGGCTTTTTGTGCATCTAAGAAAACCAATGCCATTTGTTTCTCTGGGCGTGCTTCGTAGTATTCTAGTGTATTCAATATTATTCTCATGTTATTTTTATTGGTCTCTTAGGCAGAAATCCATTTTGTTCTGGGTGTATAAAATGATTTAAATATCTTTTAAGTCTTTCTGCCCTTGTTGAGATGAATATTTTATAGTCAGCATTTAGCAAGGATATTGGTCTATAATTTTTTATTTGTTGAGGATCAGTGTCTTCCTTTGGTATAAGTGTAACATATGCCTCTGTCTATGAGTCAGGTATTTTATTTCTTGTCAGGACCTCATTCAATACTTCAAGCATTGTAGTAGAAATTGTTCCCTGTATTGCCTTATAGAATTCTGCTGGTAGCCCATCTGGGCTGGAAGCTTTTCCAATATTTTGTTTGTTTATAGCTTCTGTCAGTTCCATTGTTATTTTCTCTTCTAACATAGTCTTTTACTTCATTAGGTATTTTCAGTAATTCTGCCTCTTGCAAATATTGCTGAACTTTTCTTTCTGGTATTGCCTCCTGCTCATATAATCTTTCATAATACCACTGCACTATTTTTTCTTCTCTTCACTTCCATGGCATAACATGCCATTTTCATCTCTTAATTGTACTATTCTTTTGAATTATTTTTCTTTTTTTAGTTTGTATGCTAACCATCTACCTGGTTTATTTGCATTTTCAAAAAAGTTCTGTTTAGGCCGACTTCCGGTTTGGGTCTCTTCAGAGACAGACCGAAATCCGTGATCATGCGCATTTTCAATCTGTGCTCGCTGCTGGAGCGCCCCGATCCTTTGGATTCGGGGCTGAAGCCACCCCGTAGAGATGGTGAAGAAGGGGGAGATTGCTAGCTGAGTGGAGGGGAGCCACATCTCTCCTCCTTGACTGGTCTAAACTCCCTTCCCTGAAGGCAGTTGCAGTGGTGGTCAGAAATGGCCACCTCAAAGAAGAACCCAACTGGATAAGATTGTTCAGGAGGAAGACAAAGAGGAAAGCAGGACAGACCGGGCTAAACAACAGAGAACATCTAAGCAAGGTACCCTGAATCTAAAAGTACCTAGAGGGATACTTCTGAAAGAAGATCTTTAAGCGGCGAAGGAGAGAGAAAAGGAGGTTAAAACCCCTTTTTTACCTTTATATTGACAATTACAAATGGTATGGAAAGAAATTTATATTAATCTATTTTGACACTAATAGGCAACCTTAAGCTGAAATCTAAGTGTCAAAAGGAGAATAAAGATTTTTTCTTGGTCATTTTAAAGCCCCAAAAAAGGAGAAGAGTGGAGGCAAAAGGGTGGGACTTGGAATAATGGAAAAATGGAGTGCCACCTGGAAAAATAAAGAGGATTAACAGTGAAACTTTGAAAAGACTCCTGAGGATACATTGTAACTGAAATCTTATTAAAAGATACAGTAACCCACGGAAAGGAAAAGGAAAGGAAAGGAACAAGAAGGAACAGTCTGGGATCATTTGGTGATTTAAAAAAAAGTTTTTGGCATTGTTTTTTTCTTTCTTTTTCTGTTTTTACTTAAAGTCAATCGGGTGGTTATTCAAAAGTGTTTAAAATGCCATCACTCCTGGAGGAATTGAAACTAAGTCTTAAAAAACAGAAAGAAGATGCAGAAAGGGGAGGAAGATCCTTTGGCTTCATATTTGAATTTTTTGAAATGGAGATCCTGAACTATGAAAAGCAAAAGGAAAAGCTTCAAGAGCAAGAAGAAGGGCGGGACAAAGAAGACATTTTCAATGATCAAATAATGCAAAGTGTGGTAATAAGGGGAAAAGGGGGAAAGGAGTTAAAAGTTTGAGATCAAAGGGAACAGCCAAAAAGAAAAATAGTCTGAAAAAGAAGTATAACAGCAAGGAGAAGCAGAAAAGAAAACTACAGAAAGGAAAATTAGACAGAGAAGGGTATAAAAAAAGGGATGAGAAAAAAAGGGGGAAAGATAGAAAGGGAAAGAATTTATGAGGGACAAAAGCAGGAAATAAAGAAAAAGGGGAAACATACTAGGATTAAAGGTTGCTCAGCTAGAAAACACAGAGACAATGGTTAAATTAAGTTAAAAGTGAGGATTCTGCAAAGGTACAGTAGAATACTGTAATGAGTTGGAAATGAAATAAGTAAATAATCTATGAGATAAAACTGTATTGTTATGTAATGGTATGTTTATTTATAATTAATGCAATAATAAAGAAGAGAGGGAAACATTGCAATTGTTTCTAAAGATTGATAAAATATTGAAAAGAAATGTGAAAGTTTTATAAGGAAATTTATACCAGTTATTAGAATGAATTTGAATAATTATTTTGCTTATTAATAGTAAATAATTTATAAGATAAAACTGTATGACTATTCAATGGTATGCTTATTAACAGTTAAGTAATAATGAAGAAGGGAGGGAAACATTTCAATTGTTCTGAAAGATTGATAGATATTGAAAAGAAACGTGAAAGATTTACAAGGTTCATACTAGTACTAGAATGATTTTGAATAACTATTTTGTTTACTAATGTTTATATATATATATATGTTGTTTTTGCTATGTTTTTAGAATTTTTCTTTTTACATTTTCAAGGGGAAGTACCAAGAATTGTCTGAATGATGAGATATAAAATAGATATTAGAAATTGGAATGTTATAATTTTAGAATGCACAAATTCAATGTTTAATGAGATTTCATATGATAATAACAATAAGATTTAAAGGTTTTGCACTTCGATTGACAATCATAACGGGAATTTTGCTTCTTAAGAATGTTGGAAGAGAACATATGAAATTGTAAACAAGACAGACGAAAGTATAAGTACAATGAATAAAAAGATATAGAAATTTAGGTAAAAGAAATACAATTGAATAAGAAGAAAATGAGATAACTATAAAAGAAAATTAAGAGAAGTAAAGGGAGAAATAGTGAGAAGTTGGAAAAAGAGTAATAAGATATGAAGTTGAATACATAAGATGAATATGCATATGAAATTGTGTCTGTATGGAAATGCGATAACCCAGAATGATGCTGTACTCAAATAAGATGTTTTATTTGTTTTGTTAAAACCCAATAAAACTTTATTTTTAAAAAAAGTTCTGTTTAGCACTCCTAATTTTTTGTGCCACTTCTTCTTTCTCCATTAATCTCATTCTATGTTTAATTATATCCATTTGGTTTTTAATGTTTCTATGTTGTGGGCTATGTTGTAATTCCTTCTCCAACTTCTTATAGGATCTCTTGTGTTTGTCTCTTTTTAATATTCCTTCTTCTTGTATAAGTTATAATCACACCTCTGGCATACGCCTTCATGGTGTCCCATACATTTTCTAGTGAGGTGCCTCTTGTTTATTTTCTTCGAAGAAGAAAGTCAATTCTTTCCCCATGTTATTGATAAATTATTTTTTCCTTCAAAATTGAATTATTCAAAGTCCATCTTGACCTTTTCTTCTCTCCCTTCCATTTGACCCATATTGGATTATGGTCCACCCATGTACTTGTTTCAATATTAACTTCATGTATGTTTGAAATTAAATCTGATGACATTCAAATCATATCTATTCTTGACAATGATAAATGTCTGTTAGAATAGAATGTATATTGTCTATTTTTGTTATTCAATTCTCTTCATATATCTTTAATGCTTAATTCCCCCACCATCTTGAAAAATTATTTTGGTAGTGTACTTCTATTTTTTTGTTAGTTTTCTGTATTTTATAGTCTAGTTCTGCATCTACAATTGCATTGAAGTCTCCAAGAATACATATTTTATCATATTCCAATTCAATTATTTTATTATGTAATTTCTTATAAAATTCATCTTGTTATTTGGTGCATATATTGCTATTAAAAGCATCTTTAAGTTATTTCTGTTATTTCAACTATCAGCATTCTTCCTTCTTCATCTGTGTAGATTAGTTTGGTTTTAATTGTGTTTTTAATGTATTGGCAACTCCTCTCTTACTTTGTTGTGCCAATGATGTATATAAATTGCCAATTCTGGGACAGTTCAACAGATACGCATGCTGTTTTTTGATATGCACTTCTTGTAAAGAAATTATGTCCATCTTCAGTTTTTCTAGTTTATGGAATGTATTTTTCATTTTAGTAGCCAAATTTAGTCCATTTATATTTATAAAGATTAGTTTTTTTTCCTCTTCCATTATTTATACTTTATATATAGGATTTATTGCTCTTGTTGATCTTTGTTCTCTTGGCTCTTTAATCTCTATTCTACCACCTACTGCTCCTTCTTCTTGTCTGCTTCCTTCTCCTTTTTCCTTATCCATTTCTTTTGTTATCTCTGCTCATATTTTAAGTTCCTCTTCTCTTGCTCTCTCATCTTCTGCTCCTCTAAAAGTATTCATCATAAAATAATTCTGCTCTCTCAACTGAGTCTAATCTATGTCTTTGTTCTTGCCATACAAATGTCAAGCCTTCTGGAATCAACCACCTGTAATTCACTTCTTTCTTGATTAGAATCTTAGTCAGAAATTTATATTTTCTTCTTAGGTCTCTCACTTTCCTTATCATGTATTTTTGAATTGCTAGAAAATGTTTGTGCTAGAAAATCTGCTGCCTAAACTGCTACAGGCACAATGCTAATAAATGTATTGTCCTTATTTGTATATACATGTAGTGTTAGTGAATGTGATTGATGGTTTCCCTTGGCTTTGTCTTCTTCTCTTTCCATCAAATGTCATCAGCATCTGAAAAAGCACCCACCAATATCCACCATCCTATCCTTAAAGTAAGATGGGTGTAGAACTAGGAAGCAGAGGAGTTTTGACAGATAGGTGTTTGAGCCATCTGTCAAAACTTACTCTACAGAAACATCACCAATACTTTATTATTCCAGCATTACTCCAGAAAAGGACTAAACCCATGTTCAAAAGTGAATCAAATAGCTGATTGAAACATGTGGAACACCTGACAAAGCTACAGAGGAAGGAGAGGGAAAGATAGGGGAATTTCTCTTTGTCATGGTTCATGATTCACCATACAACCTTTCCCATTGCCACTTCTCATCAACTGCTGCTTGTCCAAGTCTCACAACTTAGAACCCAGTGAGAGTCCAGGAGTATAAGAAAAGTAATTCCATTTTCTGTGGGTCACATGAATGCAACACTGACCTAATAGTTTTTTTAAATATATATATCAGATGGCTTCCAACAAGATGTCCAGGACTTTGCTGCTTACTTATGGGGGAGAAGATTATTTCAACACTTGACAGAGTTTAAACTGCCAAGGTGTGTGTTAAATGCAACAATATAAAGAAAGAGGGACTGAGGGAAGAGAGAGACAGAGAGGGAGAGACCACTGAGATATGGGTGCAAATGGGAAAAGGCTTTTAGGCTGTACTCCTAGGGTCTTCAAATAGTAGAATGTTCCTGGTAAAACTGTCCTCAGTAATAATTTCTTCACAATCCTTCCTTATAATTTATTATTTACAAATTATATATTGAAATAGGTGGAAGATATGCATTCAGACAAGCAGTAGTTAAAGTATAACTGAAGCAACATTAGTTTTGTCCCACAATTTCTTTGTCAAAGATTTACTACACTAATCAGAGAAATTCTGTAGCAAACCTTTTCCATAACAAACATTTTCAAATGTTGGAATTGCCCAAAGTCTCAATTTGGCTATAACACAATTGTTTTGGTCCAATATGAGATAAATTACTCAACTAATCAAATTCAGAGGTCCATATAATACACCTCTATTTTTTTCTGTACCTTAGGAGGATTGTGAAGCACAACTATAGATTACCAAGCTATGTCAGCAAATCTAGAGAATGACAAAGTGGGTAACAATTGGAAGAAGTGAATCTATACACTAATACTGAAGAAAGTATATGGAACAAATTGTGCAAAGAATTGCATAAAAATCCTTAATTTCACACAATAGCAAATAATATTTAGGATCACTCAATGTGGACTATAGTTGCATGTGGAAAGAGGGATGTCAGATGTTCACTCTGAGCAGTTTACAATGTAAATATTTCCCCCCAAAATCTGGGTACTCATTTTACTTATCTCATGAAAGATGGAAGACTGAGTCTACCTTGAGCCAGCCAGGATCGAACTGCAGGCTGCGGGCAGTTAGTCAAGGACTGTGGTGGCGCAGTAGTTAGAATGCAGAACTTACTGTTCAGAATTCAATTCTGAGCAGCTCAAGGTTGACTCAGCCTTCCATCTTTCTGAGGTTGGTAAAATTGGCACCCAGATTGTTGGGGGCATTGCTTAGAAAGGGCTGTAAAGCATTGTAAAGTGGTATGTAAGTCTAAGCTCTATTGCCATGATGCATACTAATCACTGCACCACCACATATATTATTGATTATAGAAAGATCTTTTATTATGTTGGTCATGAAAAGCTTTGAAATGTGCTTAGAAAAATGGGAATATAAAAAATAATTCATTGTTCTGAAATGGATTAGGGATCCAGAGTGTGCATGGAATATGGCTTCAGGTTGACAAAGGTGTGAGAAAGAATGTATATTTCCCCCTTTTTATTTAACATGTGGAATACATACAGAGGAAATCTGGACTGAATTTTACCATTAACTGTTGTCTGTTCCACAACTTCTAAAGGCTTCACTCATTACTAACTAGCTGTTGGTTTTCACAAGGCTTTTTCATCAGCTTTTTCATAGGAGCCAAACTAGTTTACCTTTTTGCATTTGTAAAGAGGAATGAATAAGTTATAATTATATTATATTATAAATTGCCATATTTGCTATGATAATTATATTTTTAGTATTTGTAAGTATATTTTAGTTTATTTAACATTTATGTAGAAAGCACTAAATGAGGCAGGAATCATTCTCGTAATTCTGGCTTTTCATCCAACACCATAATGTTCCCATAATTTGAGGGTTTCTTGGAATTTAGATTCCCAGGAGTCCAGAGTACCCGAAATATTTGACAAGTAACATAGTGTAATTTCTGAAGCAAGTCTTCTTAGACATTATGTTTAATAATAGCTTTAATAGTAAATATTAGTAGAAGTAAATTTCAGTATCTGAAAGGATAATTTTCCTTAAAAGAACTTGTGTATGTACCTGATTGTGTGAAGTGCATGTTTTTCATTGGTAATAAAAGGAGTTTAACATTAAAGTTTATTTTTGAAACTCTAGCAGTATGATGTGATAGTGTCAATGACAAGGTTCAATAAGCCAGAAGGAAGAAAATGTTAAATAAAGATTTGGAATATACTCCTTTGATATCCTTGAAATCTCAGACATGCTTGAAAATATACTATGGTGTAAAATTTACAAACAGCTTGTCCCAAAGGTGCTTTTTTGATGAAGAAACTGGACTTTCTTCTTGGGTTTTTTTTTTGAAGAAATTTTGTTTGTCATCCAAGAAACGTCTTCAGCTGTGGGGAATGAAATGATTTACATTCTTTGTAGACAGTCGGTCATTTGCATTCTTTTAAAGAGTAGTTGAGGCTACTTGGAAGTTTATCTGTGTCCTCAGGGTCATCTGAGTAGTGCAAATGGCTTTGGAGCCTTCTTGGAACTGCTGAAAGATGTGGTAAATTGGAGATAGAGGATGTCCTATACCTCCCCCACTGTTGAGAGAGGACTGTTCAATTTTGACACAGATGACCTCTTTGACCCCTTTTTCAAACCATTGGTCCTCTTTGTCCAAAATGTGGACTTTGCTGTCTTCAATAGTAGCTTTTGTCTTTTAAATGCAGATGAACTGCTGAAGCTTGCCATGATGGGTTTGTTCCTGAAAGCTTGTATGTTTTATTTATATAGAACCATGGATTTATATGGTTGTAAAGGATCATATATATCTTCTGGTCCAATCCCTGCTCAAGGCAGAAATACTATACCACCTGACTCAAATGGTTATGCAGTCAATTTTTTAAAATCTCTAGTGATGAAACATCCACAACTCCAGGAGGCAATCTATTCCATTGATTAATTGTTCTCACTGTCAAAAAATTTAAGACCCCTCCAATACATATAGAATTTTAAATCTATGCCTGCAACCCCATCTTTAAATCACACAACATCCTGCTACTTTCCTTTATAAGATAGAAGATCTACAAGTTTTCTTGAAGCCTGAAAAGGATGAAATCATAAGATTCTCCTAGGAGGAAATCTCAAAGAATATCATACATAATGCTTCATGAAAGATTTTGAATAGAAGACAGTGTGTGTTGAATGACTCAGTCTTATCTCAAGAGTTAAAAAACCATGCTGAGTCAGCCGATTTGGAATTAACACATACACCAGAGCAAAGGATTAGAACAACGTCTACTATGGGTTTTCCTCCCATAATAATCTCATGAAGAAAGCCTTAGCTCTTACTAGCAACATCTACAAATCACTATAATACAGTCATGATAAAGAATAGCATTCATACATAGCAGGAAATCTGTATGTAGAAAATTTTATGCAACCATGCAATTAATCAATAAGATATTATTTTTCCATTTAGAGAAGGGAATAAAGTCATGATACTAAATGGGAAGTGTTTTAAATTAGTTGGAAACAGAAGAATGTAAACCATATGCATAGGGAAGACTTAAAAGAAAATTAGAGAGGGGAAAATAATTTAGAAGACAATTCTGAATTTATGCATATCAGGCTGTGTGGATATTGAATAGTCTTTATCTGTTTCACAAATAAAAGTGAAGCAGCTTTCATCACAACTGTATTTCAGAAATGAAAAAAATGGGGGTGAGGAAGAGAGGAACTATATGTTCAGCCACCATATATGAAAAAGCAGTAAATGAAATGGCAGCGCTCTCTTGAAAATTGTTCTATAAGGCAGGGGTCCCCAACCCCTGGCCGGCGGCATGCCAGCAACTGCGTTGTGCAAACAAGCTGAGGGATGCAAGCACCAAGCAAAACCACGCCCTCTCCAACCTTTCTCCCTGGTGCCCAAAAGGTTGGGGCACTCTGTTATAAGGAGAGAAAAAAATTATATGTCTTATGAAAACAGCAGCAGAAACAACAACAATAATTTCTCTAACGCAATTCCAAAGATTTAATTGTATCATATTATTGTTTATAAAGAGTATTATTTGTTATTGGTAGAGCATTGCAATCAGCCTAAATGTGCGGGTTGTTTTTTTTAAACTGATTTTTGGACAAAATTCTTACTCAAGACTTGTCTTTTTCATAAAGGACAATTATTAATTATTCAATTAAGCAATGTTCCACTGACTTTCCTCATTAACACAATACATTATTAATAAAAATATTGAAGTTCTGGGCTTAGGACTAAACTCTGTGGCATCTTATGCGATATTTTATGCCAGTTTAATGAGGAACTATTGAAGAATATATTTAATAGAATGCTTGAGACAATTGTGTATCAACTTATTTTTCATTTTAGTTCTACCTTTACAATATTAATATGTCATAGATTTTTTTTTAACATTCTAGTTGAAGTATATGTTTTTCTCTTCTCCAGTAACTTGTATGGCTTTTGACAAAAAGTTCAAATTCTCTGATCTTGATCATTCATATTTGGAACCATTTATAAGCAATTCTTGCAAATATAATCCAAATATAATCAATATTTGTTGTCAAGTTTTATAGGCTATTGCAAATGCTAGTTTTTGTAAGAAATGATTGCCTTTGTATTTTGTAGAAAATAAAAGCATTGATAGAAAACAAAAATGCAGAAACAAAACATTAACAATTGTTAACAACTTAACAATTAACAAATTAACAACAAAAGCAATTGCATTAACCTGGATCAATCAGTTTAAAACAAAGTTTGACAAGTGGAATTAAAATTTATTTCTATTATAAATGGAAGAATTAAAGAATAGGATATGTAAGGGGGTCCTCCTGCCAGAATGCATAGGACTCATCAGCTTGTAAACATGCAAGTACTGATACTTGCTGATAAATACTGCATATTTACATTTAGGACCCCCCTCCCCTATCAAAAAAACAAAACAAAGGAGAACTCAAAACAACAATGGAACAAGCCTAGTACATGTAGTAGTTACAATTTTGGGAGCTTTGAGTAAGATAAATAAAAATATCCAATAATTAGGCAGTGATGTGAAAGAAGTAAAGGATCATTATTTTTTGTGCTGATCATTATGCATAACTATGACCAACAGCAGCAACATCTAGCTGTCTTTTGCTTGCCTTGAAAAAGGCAGACATGATTGGCATTTGGATAAGAGTCCCCTGGAAAATCACACAACTATGGAGTGAGAATTTGAAAAGGCATTCTGGAAGATTACATACAGCTACCAAGGAAGCAACCAGAATCTGACTATAATGGTCATCAGAAATTGAGGCAGGCCATATTTTTCCTTAAACATAAGGCTAGAACAACGCTCCAGAAACGATTGAACAGAAATTTAGAGAAGACCCATAAAGGTCTTGATTGAAAAGCAACATGTCTTTTAACTGCCAGGTGTTGAAGGATTTCAGCAGAAGCTAGAACTCTCATGGCTTTATTGACTCAGTAATTGGACAGGTTATTCCATCAAAGGTGGAAGCTTTTCAATTTCTTTCAGAAGGACATCTATACGCCTAATTTTTCTTTTCTCTGCTATTAACTCATCAGGAGGCTTTAAACAAAGCCCTCTTACTCAACTTTGATTCCATGTCGCATTTTGGGGGGTGGAGTGACCTATTTACAAAAAAGGAGACAGGATTACAAGAAAAGAACTATGCGAGATGCTGTAAATACCACTTTAAAGGGTTAGATAATTGTTTAACCATGTACCTCTTTTTATTTTTATTTTAAACCCAAGTGATGTTCTATCGCGTTCCGTCGCTTTCCCGCTCCTAGCGCTACCTTTTTAGCAGCGATGATTTACGAAGCACGGAGGTGAACCAAAAGCAGGAGTTGGGCGGGGCTTATTTGATCTTGGCTCCTCCCACCGTTGGTGGTGTATGTGCGCCGAGGCGAAGAAGAGGTGGCGGTAGCTGGCCGCAGCGGGACTATTGTGGAAGGATCTCTGCGCATCTCGCTCACCCTGCGCCGCTGAGTCTTCCGTTCGGTTTTTGGCATTTGAGGGACTCAGGCTAGTGGAAGGAGAGGTGGCTGACCCACCCCATAGAAAAGCAGCAGTAAGAGCAGCAACCATCAGCCAAGGAAGACCAGCCGCGTTTCCACCGAGACCTGGGCAGGGCAGCCCAGCAAAAGCAGACGGAGGGGCTGCGGGCTGTTCGCCGAGTGGGTCCCAGGAGTGGAGCAAGCCGAGTGGCAAACGAAGATGCTTGGCGCCTGCCGCCCGTCTTCGCCGCCGTTGCCTTTGCTGTTGCTGTTCCCGCTACTACTACTGCCCGGAGGGGCGCTGAGGAGCGGGCTGGGTGGCACGGTAGCGAGCGAAGGTGAGAGCACACGTCTGAAGCGAGATAGGGAGGCTTTGTGTGAATGGGTGCATACGTGCGCGCGCGCAAGAGGCAGGGGCGATCTGCCGCAGAGCCACCCGACCTTTCCTTGCTGTTTACATTGCCCTGCATACGAGGCGTCTTGAACCGCCCAGGGTGGAATGCTCTGTGATTGCGGCGGCCAGTTCGCGGCGTCCGAGTTTGAAAGGTGCAAGCCTCACTGCTGCTATTTGTGCCCTTTCCCGTTATTTTTGTGAGGATGGGGAAATATGTGAGGTTTAAGCGAGTCTGAAATGGAATCCCACTTCGATCCGGGAACAGTTTCCCAAATGGGTGTTAAGCGGAGGGGGCCTTGGGCAAATGGACTGCGCTCTGCACATGCTCAGGGATTTTTTTCTGCTGTTCGGGCTGTGCGTACGGTTGCAATGGTGCTGATTTACAAGGGTATGAACTTCGTCTTTCTCTCTCAGATCTTTTTCAAATAGTGCTTCGGGTGCCTTTTGCCCTTTAAGGAGCAGGTGCCCAGGGCATTAAAATGACGTTTTAATTGCGTCTCCTTTGTCATTCAGTTAGATAGAATGGTAAATGCTATAGAAGGGACTGGCTTCTCTTGCTTCATGGTATTTATTCAGTGAAGCCTTCTCCATGCTTTATGCCTTATTTCTGAGGTCAGAAAGAGCTTTTCTTGCACTGCTGCATTTCAGGCTATCATTCTGGGACAGAGCTTCTGAACAAAGTTGCTAACACCTTGTGCCCTGACTGAGTAGTTTTTCATAATATTTTCTTGGAGTAATCATGGATGAACAAGAGATTATTCTTCACCTCTATAGCTGTGTCTAGGAAAGAAGCAGTATGCTTACCAAAGGAAAGGAGATCTGAAAAATAGGACTGCAGGGTGTCCAGTTGGGTTGTGAGGGTCCCAGGCCTGAATCATTGACCTTTGATAGGTCTGGTTTCAGCTTCTATCATCAAAATGGTTGTTGCAGAACCAGTATTTTTTTTCTGCTTTCAGTATTTTTTTTCTCCTTTTATGGATTTTAATATAGGTTGCCAGCTTCATAGCAGAAGAGGCGCATTTAGTATGGATTTTGGTTCTCTAAAAAGTAAAGGATTTTTCAGGGAAAGAAATATCTCTCCTAAGACTGTGATACATTGATAAGGACTCCAAGGAAGCTTTGCATGCAATAAAGAGGGGCCTCTTGTAATATGAATTTTAAGCACATTTCTGGATTAGTTATGGTTAAGAATTTTTTTAGACTTTAACTTAAAATACATTTTATTTTTAATAGTGAAAACAAATAAAACAATCTATAATTGAGAGAGAGATAAATGCTGACTATAGGTGGAAAAAAAGTACCTAGATATATTGTGTTGATTAAGATAAATAAACCATAACAAAAAAGAGGGGAAAAATTCAATTAAGAAAAAAATGAGACCCATATATTATCTACAAGAATATGCATCATGTTTGAGCTTATTAAATCTAGACTATATCTAATTTAAAAAAAAAGATTACAAAGCCTTTACTAATATACAGATTCATACTGTGAATCTACTCCTTAAAATCAGAAGATAAGCTTTGTTTCATGTATGTAAAATTATCCTCTTGGATTTGCCCCAGGCTTAATAGAGCAAAAGCTCTTTATAAAATGACAAAATCAGTGTTTTTGAAATATAGTTCATGTTAAGGTCAAATATTATATTTCCAAAGTTATATTGACTTATGTAGTAATTTGAAACCAAACTGAGGACAAGACAAGCTTATATAAATTGAAGAGCCTTCAAAATTGTTGTCATGCCAGAATGGGGAAAAAATCCAAAAGTTTTAAAACATTGTTTGAGAGGTTCAATAAACACAACACATTTTCTGATAATTTCACTTTTAAATAATAAGCATGGTTTAAGTTTATTAACAGCTGGATGCGTTGGTTCTTCAAAATTGTGCATCTGAATTCTTCATTCCACAAGTTGGGTATATCACTAAGGCTAATTTTCATTTTATTTTTAATTCCTTATAACATTAGATTGTTGGTTTCCCTTAAGCATTAAGAATCCTAAATTTCCTCTCAGGTTGCTAAAGCATCATGCATGTTTAAATTGCCAAACAAATGTCCTAGATAAATCATATTCAAAATTCTGTATTTAAAACAACAATTAGAAATCAAGTGGCTGAAAATAGTGATCCTTTTTTGTCCTGAGCATTCTAAAAACATCTAACAAATTTCAAGTCTTTGGTTATTTTACAGTGTTAGTTTTTATTGTGATTTAGAATCAGGAACTTTTTTTTTGACTGATATAAAATCTAAATTGTCAAAAGCAATTTAGATCTTTCCACCTGTGATCAGCTGAATTCAAGATAAAATAAATCAATGAAAACCAAATATTGGTTAGTAGTCTATATATCTTGTTAAAATTATATGTTTATTCTGTACTATGCCAATTCTTTTTGTAAAACATCTCCATAGCTTCATATAAAGCTCTCACAAGCCATATTTTAGAGGAAAACTGTAGCACCATCACACCATGTTGTGTTGTGTGGTAGGCCTTATTCTTGCCACTCAAGAGAAGTATAATATTAATACCTTTTCTAATAACTGATTTGCCTTTTTCTGTCTCCATGAAATATTCAATATCTGATAGGAAAAATAGCATGACAGTACAATTACAACTTAACTTTTTAGTATGCTAGGTAGATTTATTATTAGATTTAACTAATTTTAATGATTTGCATTTGTATTTTATTTCATTTTATAGTTGTAACACTGGTGTTTGAATATCTTTTTTTGGATGAAAAGGGAGGATATACATTTGATAAGTAATACCAACACTAATAGGAAACAATGATACAAAAACTGAAGGATTATAAGCCCATAGCTTGGGTATTGATGTTCCTCCATGCCCAGGTACTTTTTAAATTCTGTATCCTGTTGGACTTCATTTCATGTTACCTCACCCTCAGACATTTTTATTTTTAAAATTTGCTACCAAACAAGAAGTTATTCTGGATGTGCCAATGTTGTTCTCTTGTCTGTCAATGCTGGTTACAATCTAATTGATACCGTAGCTTTTTAGTTGGCTTATTATTGGGAAGAATAATGAACATATGTTGAGTAGCAGAACTTAAGAGTTATTTACTCCCAAATAAGCAAGGTATGATTTTTTAATATTTCAGAATCAATTGAATTGTTAATAACTTGTGACAGGCATGTTCAAAGACTGCCCAGTTTGGTTGGGGCCTCATCCAAAGCTTTACTCATTCTGGAAACAGCAAGAGTTGTATTCTTCTGTGTTGTGTATAATTTAAAAAATCATAAGTTTGTGACTGGGAATGCAATACATCTTTGTCTTCCACATAAATAGTTTGAAAGAAAGTTGTGCAAAAGGATAGGGTGTTCATAATGAATTTCATATCCATTATCGTGAACATGATTGCTTTCTTAGAAATACAGGGATCACTAGGCTAGGTAACTTAGAAAAGATGATCACATAATTGCTCTGTTTGAGGCAATGATAACTAGTGGTAAAATTAAGGATCTTGGTTTTTCATATCACTCCATCTGATTGCTTTAAGATGTGTCCTACATCTGTATATTAAACAGTCCCATTCAAGTCAAAAATTGTTTTCCCCCACAACTGAAAAACCAGTAGTCCAGGGATGGGGAACCTTTTATGGCTCACTCAGGAATTCTGGGAGTTGAAGTCCATAAGTGATAAAAGAGCCAAGTTTCCCTACCCCTGGTCTAGGCAACTGATAGTGTTTTGACCTTACAGACTATTCTGATTTGAAGGTAAGTTTTTTGGTTCTCTCAGACTGCCTTTTCTACTACAATGTTTTGGGCAAACAGTAAAAAGGGAAGTATAACTGCTATAACACCAATCTGTACAGCATTGCAGAACAGTGGAAAACATTTGGGAGCAGAGCTTCAATTGACTCCCAAAAGCAGAACAGAACAGTTGCCATGCTGTCCTTGCCTTCCTACAAAAATAAAATAGGTTCCAAATTATTACACTGAACTTTAGGGTCCTTTATGATATTTTATTAGCCATAGTTCTAGGTGGGCAGTAATGCTTGTTTATAAGGACATTGTTTTGAAAAATAATACTTTTTTGATCATAGTGAGTACCAGTTTGTATAATGGTTAAGGTAGTGAGAAGTTCTAATTCATCTCTGGACATGAATATTCTGCATGAATGTGGTCAGTTGTTCTTTTTGAGCCCAACCAAGTGTTGCAGGAAAAAAATGAAGGGGTACTGCTATCTAAGCCTCCTTGAATCGCTGGACAAAAAGTATGATATCAATTGTAGTAATGATAGCTACTAATCATACTCCCATTACATACTGTAATTATGTTATATTATCAAAAACCCACCTGCTGTTAGAGCATATTCTTGGATCTAGAAAACAGTCTTAAACATGAGTGGAAAGTTTAATTCTTTTTCCTTGGGGAATAATTTTTATCAGCAATCCCTCTTTAAACTGTTCTGTTTTAGTTAGTTTCGCAATTAATGTATTATAAGCTGAAATTTCTGTATGTTCATTGTGACAGTATTTCGTCACTGAGAAGCACTCTGATTTGCTGAGCCAAAATCCATAGTCTTTTCATTTACACCAGTTTAAGATTTAATTAATGAGACAAAATGATGTAATTCAGGTCACATCCTTCAAAGTCAATACAGAACTCAGGCTGCAGGAATGATTGATTTTGTGCAATTGAGCAGACCATTGTTTTAGAATGCCATAGTAAAATTTGGAAGAGGGAAGAGAAAGTTGAGAAATACTTGATGGATTAATTTGATACATAGTTTTTGGTTACTTGCTATTTTGGGATTCTTTGTTTTGTAAGGCATAAATGAAATTTAGAATGACATTTAGAAGAAACTTTAGTTAATTTACCAATGGCCATTTATACTATTTGGATGTTTATTTATAAACAAATATTATTTGATTAGCGCTTTGCACAGCAGGAAAATTGGCCTATTATGATTGTATAATTCTGACTTACCCTATGAGTGAAATGATTCAACCTACAGAGAATCAGGTCTCCTTCATCTAAGTAAGAATCAGTGGTGCCCTTTGGGGGGAGGGCGTTTAATAGTTGCCAATAGTGTTGGTTTTCAGAATGTAGTTGTAGTCACTGCAGCTTAGTAGAACTGAAAAGTACATTAATTGCTTTTATAAACATCTTTGTGAAAGGTGTGTATTTTTAAAGGGGTCCAAAAATTTAGATTCATTTGGATCTAAATGAAATCTAGTTGTACCCCCTTGATTGGAGGAAGTTGCCTTGGTCTTAGCATTTTGTCCTGAAATGGGAAAGTTTTGAAAATATAAAAACACTTCTGTGTAATCTGTGTGTGTATGCATTTTTATATTGTAATGTTTATTTAGCACAAATCTCTATTCAAATGATTTTTAAAGAATGCTAGCTTTTTTTTCTCGGAGGCCTATAACATTTTATGGTTTATAACAAAAATGTTGTATCCAAGATAGGATCTTTTTCTGAATGAAGCAATTGGTATATTTCATCCTTCCTGTTCCTTAGAAAATGATTAAATCAGCAGCCAAGTACAATTCTAAAATTTTTCAGAATTTGTCTAAGTTGAGTAACAGGGTGCTCATGTTTCTTAACCAGATTTTATTTAAATGTAAATGTTGTAGTACAAGTCTGATTTAACAGGAAGCTTACCTATATACTTGTAAACTTTTTATTGTTTGAATGGTATATATAGTCTACTTTGTCTTAAGTTCTCAGAGTGATACAATTGTTATGTCATACCTTCATTTGCAAGGTTTTATTTGATTTTTTTACTGTGCGGTGTTTGCATCTGTTAATTATTAATTTTTTGTTATATACTGGTATTGGAATCTTAGTCTTTGTTTGATTGTATTAATAAAATGAATAAAATGTTCCTTTGTTCATTCTTGATATGGAAACAATTCCCAATTTTAGTCTAAAATTCTGGAGAGGCATAACCTGGCAGTATAGAAAGACATAAAGTAGATAATTCAGTGGCATGATTTAGTATAAAACAGCATTTTGTGTTTCTTGGATTTGTTTATTAGATTGAATTTTATATCTCTTTAGAATGCAAACACACAAAATATTTTCTGGTGAATAGGAATATTGCTATTGCTATCAGAGAAATACTTTTTCAGTGCTTCATCCATAGTTACTAACAGTAGAACATTACTACACAAGCAATATAGGGTACATCTTCACCAGAAACCCTCAGGTGATGCCAAGCTCCTGTTTACAGTTGTGTGCTCAGCGCAACTGTAAGAAGACATGTTTTATGTATAAAATGGTATAGGTTTACATAACTTTAAATAGCACCAAAACTTGTAGGATCCTGCCTAAGAATTTTCTTTGCTAATATATTTGCATTTAAAAAAAAAAGATTTTATGGATATCTTAAGATGTTCCAGGTTATGTTTCCAAACCTTGTTAGACTAACTACAGTTTATAATTCTAATGAAAATGTCCAAATGCCACATAGAATCAACTGAAATGGTAGGGGAATTATTTTTAAGAGACCATTAAACAAAAAGAATTCTTGCACATATGATACTTGGTGATGTGTAATACATTGTGTTGATGACAAAGTAACGATATATAAGTAACTATTTGTAAATGAAATTTCACTTAGATAATCTGACATTTGACATGATAAATGAAGTAGCTAAAGTAAAGGTATTCTTTATTCTTAATTATAGAATGTGACACCTTTCATAAAATTGATGCTAAGATAAAAGGGAAATAATTTGCCATGTCTAAACAGGAAATTTACTACTAAATTAACTTCATGTCATTACTCCTCATTCAGCAAATCTTTCCTAAGTCAGATTAAAAATAGCCATTGTTTTAGGAATTTTTAATTACTCTGAAGTGAACTTAATTTTGTAAAGTCCTTTTACAACTTTGTGACAAAGTGTATTTTTTCATCTTCCAATGAGGCAAAGCTTCATTTGAGATTTGTCAAGAGACACATGAAGGAAGTAATAAGTTGTAAAAAGGTGAACCATATTTTCCATTACATAGATGAAGCTATCATCATTTTCCATATGTTATAGGAAAACCCATCTCCTGGGGGCAAGGGCATCTTGTTAAAATTATATTTAGCTATTATTCACCAAGGGATAGTGTTGTAACCTTGGAGCCTGTCAGGAATTAAAAATTAACAGGGTATTAAGATATTGCCCCCACAGGTGTGTAAATGAATACTTTCCCCTAAGCATACTCAAATCATTACTGTTATTAACAATGCAGAATATGCAGCATTTTCTTCAATTTTTGAATACAGTATATAATACAGTGTATTTTTCATTTATTTTCAAGATAGAAAGGCTCAATGTTAAACCATCTGCAAAGTATCCAATTATTCTTATGCAAGGCTTACTTTCATCACATATTCAATAACCAACCTTCTTCTCCATTGATGCATAGCATTCTATAATTCTGGATGACCTCATTTCCAGACCCTTTGGTTCAGCTGGAGTAATTTTAGCTAACCAGCCAGTAAATATCTCCCCAGCCGAGCTATACTTAGGGGAGAGTGATGTGACTAGTGGAAAAGGGAAGTCACTTCAGTTATATGATATAGGCAAAAAGGCCCCTACTTGTATAGAATGAATTTGGTCTAGCTGTGGGTACTGTCCTTAAATTTATCCTCTAAATGTTTAATTGTTGCCACAGGCAAACTGTATAGTTTCCCACAATGGAATTTTAACTATTTCTTTTTAAATTTTCTTTGGGTGAATGATGGGGTTTATGCATGGTGTGTACATGATGAGTATTTTGACTATGAAGGAAACAACTTCTAAACAGATACTTCTTGTACCTTTCTCTTTCCCATTACTGGAGTGTAACAGGCTGACAGTCCCTTTAATTGGGAAGAATGTTTCCATTGTTTCTTGTTTTGGCAATGAATGGTCTGACCCAGGGTGGGATTCAAATTTTTTAACAACCGGTTCTGTGGATGTGGCTTAATTGGTGGGCATGGCTTGGTGGTCATGTTATTGGCTGGGTGTGGCAAACTCAATATCACTCACATCGAGGTACGCATCTCCTTGCCTGGCCTCTCATGACTGCAACAGTTGTAAGTGTGAAAAATGGTCATAAGTCACTTTTTTCAGTGCCATTGTAACTTTAAATGGTCACTCCACACAAACAAAGTACCAGCAAAGGAGGAAAAAAAAACCTCCAGAGAAGTTCCTGAGACAGGAAGTCTAGTCCTGCCAAGAATGTAATAAGGGTTAATAGAGAGGCAGTTTCTGTAAGCAACACCAAAATGTTTCCTTCCTGCCTTCCTTACAGGATTAGGCCAGTAATTTCTTTTAACAATTGGTTAGAACTGCTTAGAATGTTAACAACAGGTTCAAGTGAATAGGTGCAAATTGGTAGAATCCTACCCCTGGTCTGACCTGATATTTACTCATGACCTTTTGAGAATGTAATACCTTATAAAATGAAAAGCTGCAAAGGGTATTTCAAACAGCCTATACAACCACCAGATATAGAAGACAAGAGTAAGGTGGAGAGTAGAGGAGAACATATGTAAAAATCAGAAGATCCAGTTGGTGGCAGGCTATCATTCCTTATGATCGCACTTCCTCCTATTATTTTTTGCTGGCATGACTTCAGATCCTTTTTGTTATATTACTACTGCAGTTCCATGGAAAACTTTAGGACCAGTGTATATTTCAATAAATCAGAAATGGAACTTGTATGTTTCAATGAATTACATGTTTTAGTATATCCCTAGCTGAACAAAAAACTGGTAAAATTTCTACAAGGTGAAAAGTTAAGCACAACGGAAGTTTTGGTTTATACAATTTTGGTGTGATTATTCCTCACTGTTATGTAATTTGGCTTCTGTTATTATATTTTGCTATTGAATTTTTTAAGCTGGTTACTGAAATGAAGGGTATGATACTTTGCATCAGTAATGATTGAAGCAATGTTTATGCCTGAATAATAAACTGATAACCATATTTGAAGACCTCTTTAGCCAGTAGCTTGTAATATCTGCTTTGGCAGAATTGATAACTTCCAAAGTTTTCTTCTTTCTATTCTGGTCCCTTTCATTCTGTGCTTCATTTAGGACTTGTCCCCTTTCCCTTGAGGAACAGTTCTAATTCAGAAACAATGTTAAGTCACTTTGTAGGAACAGCTTCTTTTCTGTTATTTTCATTTTTTCCAAATACCAGGTTTTTCTCCATTGGTTTTTTGTTTTTTGTAATGCACACCATATATTTAAACTTTAGCTTCACTATTAGTGTTTCCAATGAGAAATTTGGTTTTATTTCACCCGACAGCCTTGCACTAATATAAACATAAAATGATGAAATGACTTTTACAAATGATAGGTAATGAATGGATTATTGGTGACATTATTTCATTATGCAAATTACTAATATTTATTTTAAAAGCTCTGGAAAATTGTGGTATAACCATATATCTACCATTTCTAATGCCATAGTTCTACCAAATCCGGCAACAACTCAAGCCTTCCATCTTTGCAATAAGCAGGTTACTTGGAAGCTACATATTATATGGAAAGGGACATTACTGGACCATTACTACAACACTAAATATTTAGGGGGCCACTCTAGATAGGGCTAACATATAAGCAGCATTCTACCAACACTAAACTGAAGGTCAGTGCATGAAATAATATCCTTAGGAAATTAATGAGCTCTTAAGGGTCCTTAAGACAACAGCTTTAGCTCTTTGCTACTCGGCAGACAAATATGGCTGCCCAGTCTGATATAAGTCAACACACTGAAAAAGTAGATATTGTTCTAAATCATTGGCCCCCAACCTTAAAAGTATGGGTAGAGTTTATGACTCTGTCTGAATTCATGTTGGCATGAATTCTCTCTAGCTATGAAATTTTTCATTTCATTAGAGTTGAACATTCATTATGCAATATTTTCATCAGTAACTTCACTAATTATTTAATTGATCCATTGTAGTTGTTAGTACCATTATATGAATCTTGGGTTCTGCAGTTTGGGATCCATTCCAACTGAGCCATTTGCTCTGGCAAGAGACAAATGATAATGCCCAATTATAACACACTCAGCTAGCCTAATCATGCAGGCTAAATTGATGCACTAAATAACTCTTAAATAATATTTTGTGTGTTAATAACAGGCATTCTTTGGGGCCATGCAGTCAGCAAGGATTTATTCATTGGTCTGCAGACAATAACAGAATATTTGATTTATTCAGCATCCTTTTATTTGCTCCTTGGAAAATAGCCTGGCTGCTGAATCCTGGACTAATTGTTCATCCTCTTTATATATAATGTATTCTGTTGTATTTTTGTATTATACTCATAACTTGAGGATGATGGAACTTCTAAGTTAAAACTTTAAAGTTTTAAGTTTTTCATTTTAAGTAATATACTATGAATATATTTGATTACATAATCTGCCAATTCCTCGAATGCACTGAATATATTTTACAATGTTTTATTTCTGCATTAATGCAATTTATACTTTTTTCACCTCTTCTGTGTTGTTAAAAATGCTGTGAAGTCTTATAGTAAAGAGTTGAGGATATGCTACAATGCAATATATTCAGGGGTGGGATTTTACAGGTTTTCACCTATTCTCTAGAACCGGTGGTTAACATTCTAAGCAGTTCGGAGAACCGGTTGTTAGAAGAAATTACTGGCCTAATCCTGTAAGGAAGGCAGGAAGGAAACATTCTGGTGTTGCTTACAGAAACTGCCTCTCCGTTAACCCTTATTACATTCTTGGCAAGACTAGACTTCCTGGCTCTGGAACTTCTCTGGAGGATTTTTTTCCTCCTTTGCTGGTACTTTGCTTGTGTCGAGTGACCGTTCAAAATTACAATGGCACTGAAAAAAGTGACTTATGACCATTTTTCACACTTACGACTGTTGCAGCATCCCCACAGCCATGAGAGGCCAGGCGAGGAGATGCATGCCTCAATGTGAGTGATGTTGAGTTGGCCACGCCCAGCCAGTCACATGACCACCAAATCACGCCCACCAACTAAGCCACGCTCACAGAACCTGTTGTTAAAAAATTTGAATCCCAGCCCTGAATATATTGTTGTTTTGGTGCTACTCATTAATATGAATTTTTATGTTGAACTAATAAAAGCAACTGTTTTAGAGTTCTTGAAGAATTTAAGTCACTCTTCTCCTCATCTGCTCGATGTGGAGAGAAAACAGATGTGGAGAGAAAACTTGTTTGTATCATGCTTCAAGTGCATTTATTAACATACACATTTTCTTTTAATGGGCCATTGGATATCAAAGCAATTTATGTCATACTTCTTTTCCCTAGCTTTTAAGTAGGTTCGTTCTAGTTTTTTTTATCTTTTATCTCATTAATTAATAAAGTATATGTTTCATACCAGAGTATTCTGATTTCTTAAAGACAGTAGTCTGCCTTATATATTTTGATTTCCAGTTCAGTAGGACTGTCATGTGATTTCAGGAATGGTTTAATTTACGGCTTTGCAGAATTACTTAACACAACAGGGAAGAACACCAGGGAACCAAGTAATATCTATGAAACAAAATCAATAAAGATTTATGAGAGGAGAAAAGTTTTCCTTGTAATGAGGAATTGGTTGGATATTTTGGTAGAACTAAGTGGTTTGAAGTGGGTAGTTTGATTTTTTGGGGATAATACTGGATTTTTGGCTCTGGATTTTGCTGTTGTGATAATTACAGACAATTACAATTACATTTTGCTGCATATGTGTATTCATAAGGAAAATGAAGGTTGCTGTAGAAGTGTGCTAGGTGCTCATATTGCAGTTTGTTAGCAGCATACAGCTGCAATTTTTCCTTCATCAAGACTTTGAAGGAAAGCCAATTCTCATTTTCTCTCTAAAATTATCTAGTAAAGTAGATAAGGGAAAGGATTTAGAGGTGGTATATGCTAGTTATTTGGTGTAAGCTCGCTAAGTACAGTATTAACTTGTTTCTCATTTGTTCTTCTAAAATGTCCTTTCTCCACTCTTTTTAATAGAATTTTGAAATTAGGAGCAACACTAAGGAGAAACTAGCATATGGAACAGAAATAATGTCTCCATTCTTCTCCTAAATTCTTCTGAAAAAAGAAGGCGCAAGTTTCCTTTACTGGCATATTTACAAAAGGCAAACTACTTACATTTCCTGAAAAACTTAATATCAAGGATAAACATTTACACATTGTGCTGAGGCCTAAAAGAAATATTTTCCTCAACAAAAAATTATATTAATTTTCCTCTTAAAATTTCTCAGGAGGGGTAGAGTTGAAGAACCCTAAAAATTATCACTTATAGCTCTTTATTTTTATTTACTTAGTACTTTGATATGTTTCTACAGATGTCTTAATTGCTTCTTTTTATATCTATATTGAGACAAAGCTGCTAAGTCATTTATTTTATTATTGATCAATATGTAGAATTCAGTGTTTTCTTCTCCCTAAGAATGCTTGGTTATTTTTATTATCAATGCATTAAAGTGGAACAATTTAAGAAGTATTTGAATGTCTATATTGTTTACTATACTACTAAGTATAGGAATTATGGCAAATATTTATTTATTTTTATTTTATTTATTTATTTGATTTGCCAATTGTTTACAAGATAATAAGTATAAGCGTATACATAGTTGTGAATACATGAAATGGGTACATATAAGAAAAATAAAAGAATAAGAGAAACAATAGGACAGGGACGGTAGGCACGTTGGTGCGCTTATGCACGCCCCCTACAGACCTCTTAGGAAGGGGGTGAGGTCAATAGTAGACAGTCTAAGGTTAAAGTTTTTGGGGTTTGGGGAAGAGACTACAGAGTCGGGTAGAGTATACCAGACGTTGACCACTCTGTTGCTGAAGTCATATTTCCTGCAATCAAGTTTGGTGCGGTTTACTTTGAGTTTGTATCTATTGTGTGCTCTTGTGTTGTTATGGTTGAAGCTGAAGTATTCATTGACAGGTAGGACATTGCAATGTATGATTTTATATACCATGCTTAAGTCAGTATTAAGTCAATACTAGACTGTTTTCTTAATATGTCTTAACCTGAATACACATGACAACTCCCTTAGATTAATTCTGGAAAAAATAATGCATTAGGTGAGCCACAGGCAGATCTGCATTTTTCAATCTTTTCTGGGGATGTAATCCTCCCCCACCTCCAGTCTCCTAATCATCATTGCTGCTCTTTTTTGCACTATTTCTAGAGTCTCAACATCTTTTTTTTATCATGGTGACCAAAACTGGTATATTCCAAGTGTAGTCTTACCAGTGCATTATGAAGCAATACAAGATCTTAATATTATCTCCAAGATTGCATTGTTGTTGTTTTTTGGTAGCTGCAGTACACTCTTGGCTTAAGTGATTGTCTAATAGGATTCCTAGATCACTCTCACAGTTACAGCTGTTGAGCCAGGTATCCCATTTTCTGTACCTGTGCATTTGGTTTTTCTTAAGCATAAGACCTTACTTTTCGCACCACTGAATCAGAGGTTGTATTCAGCAGGTTCTGACCAGTTCTGGAGAACTGATAGCGGAAATTTTGAGTAGTTCGGCGAACTGGCAAATACCGCATCTGACTGCCCTTGTCCCCCATGTATTCTCTGCCTCCCAAGTCCCAGCTGCTTGTCTGGGTCTTCTTTTGTTGCCCTGCACAGGAGAATGGAGCTGGAAAGTGGGGGGGGGGATGGGATTTTGCAGTAACCTTCCCCCAGGAGTGGGGAGGGAATCTACTAGGTCACGCCTACAGAACCAGTAGTAAAAGTTTTTGAATTCCACCACTGCACTGAATTGCATTTTATTGGATCGAGCCCAGTGTTCAGGTCTGTCAAGATTCTTTTCTTGGTTGGTTGGTTATTTCCCCAGCTTGGCATTGTCTACAAATTTGGTGAGTTCACCTTCTATCCCTTCATCCACTCATTTATGAAGATGTTAAAGAGTATGGGACCTAAGACAGACTTGTTGTTTCCTACTGCATGCTTTCCTTCCATGTGGATGTACTTCCATTGAGAACTAAATGTTGGGTATAGTTGATCAGCCAGTTACAAATCCATCTGGTGCTGATGCTGTCTATGCCACATTTTTCTACCTTCCCAAAAAGTATTCTGTAGTCTACTTTGTCAAATGCCTTACTGTATACTATATCCACAGATTTTGCTGGTCCACTAATGTAGTTACTTTGTCAAAGAAGGCAGTAAGGTTTGTCTGACATGATTTGTTGTTGAGAAACATTGGCTTCTAGTAATCGTTCTAATAACTTTGCTTATTTCTAGATGTTCGTAGATCTGTTGTTTGATTATCTTTTCTATGATCTTCCTAAATATTGATGTCAGGCTGATTGATTGTTGTTTCCTGGGTCCACTTCCCCCCTCTTTTTTGAGGATTGAAATCACCTCAGCTCTTCTCCAGTTTTCTGTTAGTTCCCTCATACTCCAAGAGTTTTGAAAGATATGATTCATTGGTTCTGAAATCATTTTCTGCCAGGTCCTTCAGAACCCTGGGATCTAATCCATCTGGTTCTGGTGATTTAAACTCATTTAGATTGGATAGGTGTTATCTTTAAAATTGTGGTGCCTATTTTGACTTGTATTCATATTCTGTCTTCTTCTATGGTACTGCTTTTGATATTGTAGGTTGTCTGTTTTTTCCTTAAAGATAGATACAAAGAATGAATTAAGCAGTTCCACTTTCTTCCTGCTACTCTCACCTTGCCATCTATTCCCACTACATGTTGAAAGTAGCAGGTATTGTCTATAAAGTCAGCTCAGCATATCTTATAGGAAGATAAGGTGTGATGATAATTAACAGATAAAATTAAGAGAAAAACAATTGGCAAAGAATAAAATTGCATAGGATATATTTGCTGGTGTACTAAATTCTATATGATGAACATATGCAGTGTAAGTATACAAGTCTATTGTGCTGTATGTTACTTTCTAAAAACTGTCTTTGAACTTTGCTTCTGGCTTTACATAAGTCTTTCACTTTGTTCACAGCAGAAATATCTGATTTGATCATGGTTCTGATTAGATTTTTAGAGCTGAGTTCCTAATACTTTTAGAGCTGACTTCCTTATACTGATAATAATAATGGTAATATTGATAATACTACTACTAATACTGATAATGATAACATTGATAATAATAATAAGGAGCTGCCACAAAGAAGAGAGTGTCAACATATTTTCCAAAGCACAAGAAGGCAAGACAAGAAACAATCGGTAGAAACTAATCAAGGAGAGAAGTAACTTACAACTAATGAGACATTTCCTAACACTGAGGACAATAAACCAGTAGAATGGCTTGCCTACAGAAGCTTTGAGTGCTCCCTCACTGGAGGCTTTTAAGAAGAACCTGGGCAACCCTTTGCCTGGAATGGTAGAGGATCTCCTGCTTGAGAAGGGGGTTGGACTAGAAGACCTCTAAGATCCCTTCCAACTCTGTTATGTTGTTAATACAGTACTTCTAACATAATGCAAATGGTAATAGTCCTGAGGATAAAATATTTCTTCTGAAAAGATTGATTTGTAAAAAAAAAACCAAATATCTCCTTTAGATACAACAAAAGGAAAGTTGTGCCATCTAAATAATCCCCATAACCAAGGGTGGGATTCAAATTTTTTAACAACTGGTTCTGTGAGTGTGGCTTAGGTGGTGGGCATGGCTTGGTGATCATGTGACTGGGTGGACATGGCTTGGTGGTCATGTTATGGCTGGGCGTGGCCAACTCAATATCACTCACATCAAGGCATGCATCTCCTTGCCTGGCCTCTCATGACTGTGGGGATGCTGCAACAGTCGTAAGTGTGAAAAATGGTCATAAGTCACTTTTTTCAGTGCCATTGTAACTTTAAATGGTCACTCCACACAAGCAAAGTACTAGCAAAGGAAGGGGAAAAAACTCCATAGAAATTCCAGAGCCAGGAAGTCTAGTCCTGCCAAGAATGTAATAAGGGTTAACGGAGAGGCAGTTTCTGTAAGCAACACCAGAATGTTTCCTTCCTGCCTTCCTTACAGGATTAGGCCAGTAATTTCTTCTAACAACCGGTTCTCCGAACTGCTTAGAATGTTAACAACCGGTTCTAGTGAATAGGTGCGAACTGATAGAATCCCACCCCTGCCCATAACTCTAAAAATATTAGGTTTTGTTAGATTGCCATAGCTCAACATGCTTTTAGCTATAAGCACAAAAAAGGAAGACAGTGCTATAATTTTCCTCAGCTTGTTTAATAGGTGCAGATTTATCTTTTAATTATATTTTCTATTTGGATTAGAGATTGTAGGTATTGCAAGAAAAACGTTATAAGTTTGGAATAGTTTATTATTATGTAAGGTAAAACTGCTTGTTAATTGGCTGTATTGCTTGGCAGAGCCAAATGATGTGAATTGAAGCACTTAGGCAATAGAAGGCACAATCTGCCAGGGACTTTTATTCTACAAACTTTTAGGAAGCTAGTTGAATCTTGAAATATATGAAGAACCATCGAAGTTAATTCAAATCGTATTTAAACTCTGTTCAGCAAATCCATCATTTTTGTGAAAGGATTTTCATTGGGAATAGAACTGTCAGCCCAAAATGATAGCCCTCCTTAAAATTATAGCCCTTATTCTCAAAGGCAGTATCTCATTTTTAAAAACCAGGTGCCACCTGGAATCATAGCTTCACTGACTGTAGGCCAGTCATATGCCAGTCTTTATATACAGCAGGGGTACCGGTCCGCGGAACAAGTCTTACCGGGCCGCTGGTTGCTGGGCGCCGCCATCTTTTTTTGATAAAAAAGTGCTTCCGGTGAGCTTTTCTGGGTAGAAAGCTCACCGGAAGCACTTTTTCATCAAAAAAAGATGGCGGCGCCCAGCTGATGCCGGTACCGGGCCGCGGCATAAAAAAGGTTGGGGATCACTGATATACAGTATTTCCATTTGATTTTCAGAACTTACAAACGTGGGTCTCTTGAACATTCTTCTTGAAGCATTAGGGAAAAGAATAATATAGAAGGTGGGAGAATGGAAATGAGAGGCATTTTTGTTGTTTATTGTGCTTTGCCCTACTTTTGAACCACAAGTATTTTTTGTTTCTTGTTTGTTGAGTTTCATGGAAATCTCCTTTACTAATCTCTACTAGTTTACTGTCCTCTGTTCAGATGCCATTAAAAGTTTCTAGTTCTTAGTCCTCTCCACTCTGAGCTTATGAATTAACAAAAGAAAAAAAAAGCATAAACTGCAGGTTGCTCAGTTGTTTATTATTCATTATTTCCAGTTCTTGGTTTTATTTCCCTTTTCTTCTTTCTGTAGGCCTTGATTTGATATCTTAGTCTGCTAATGTTTTTACTGAAATGTAATTGTGTAATTGTGTGTGTGGTATAATCTTGAGTTTTTGGTGGTGTTAATTTTGGCTATATAAACTTAGTTCACTTCTGTTGTAAGTAAATTTTTTCTAAATGTATGCTGTATAGGCACACATGATTAATTCATATTCTCATGTTCTCTGAAGCAAAATGATCCCTGCAATATCAAACAAGTTATAAAAGGAATATATTTTTGAATCACTTTTTTGTGCAACTCCTATTAGCTATCAGTTTACCAATTCAGTCTGATGTGTCATGAACATTTTTAACTATGAAAGAGATAGTTGTGTTACAGAGAAATGCTAAAATTTACTTTTTTACTATGGCTGTTCTGATTCTAGTTTGGATTTTGGCTTGTTGTGGAGTGACACTCTTAACAGATAGACAGATAGACATTAACAATAGACAGATAGACATTAACAGGATTTATTGACTATGCAAAAGATACAATCAGCCCAAAAGGGAACAAAAAGACCCAAGCACCTCTCCACCAGCAATCAGCACCTACATCAGCATAGAACTCCAAGGTTAACATCAGACCAGAGGTGGTATTCAGCAGATCCTGACCAGTTCTGGAGAACCGGTAGCAGAAATTTTGAGTAGTTTGGAGAACCGGCAAACACCACCTCTGATTGGAGATTTTACAATATCCTTTCCCTGCCACCGCCACAGAACTGATAGTAAAAATATTTGAATCCCACCACTGCATCAGACCAATATTCAAGTAAACCATACCCCAATCAAGAAACTTCCAAAGAGCCAACAGTAAGCAACTCAGTCAAAGAATCTTGTAAGTCCATCCCCACCAACACTGATAGGCAAACCACTGGAATATAAACTGACAGCAAACAGCACTCCTTACTAGCACTGATGATGTTACTTTGGTTGGGTAATGAAATGTCTGCAAGAAAACATACAAGCAAGCTCGTAGAGCACCAAGGACCTCTTATTTCAACCTTGAACTACAAATATTCTCCTTTATTGTTGTGGAGTGTATTATCTGCAGCACCAATTCAAATAACTTAAAATAAGTGATATCACCCACCTAGATATTCCAGTTCTTCATAGCCATTTAGCTAATTAAAGATATGAGAAGTTTTATATACATCACACACACACACACACACACACACACACACAGACTGTATACATACATATATACACACAAGTATGTATACGTATATATATAT
The DNA here is from genome assembly GCF_049901735.1 of Notechis scutatus. Lineage (NCBI taxonomy): Eukaryota > Metazoa > Chordata > Lepidosauria > Squamata > Elapidae > Notechis > Notechis scutatus. The sequence continues at coordinate 81,230,540 of NC_142025.1, read as the reverse complement.
ATATATAATCTATATGTAAGTATATGTAACGTGTATATGAAATATATTATGCCTATTAGTTATTGTGCTAGTGGAGACTTCGTGTCCATTTTACGCTCAATTAACATTCTTTCTTTGATGTCTTTTAGTGAATTTATTGGATTCAAGATCAGTTATGGCAGATCTTGGATGGATTGCGTATCCAAAGAATGGGGTAAGTGTCTTGGAAGTCCACTTAAAACACCAACTACCTCTCTTCTGTTGGTAATAATATATTCATATATGTATCATGTTCCCTGCAGCAGCTCTAGCAAGTTGGCCATTATATGTCTCCCCTTTGGGATTGAAGTGGACTCTGGAACAGTGTATCAATGAATAATGTCCTTTATTTTCAGAATATAGAATTCTCAATTTTCCAGGGCTATTTCAGCACCAGTTTAATTAAACTCTACTACATTTAAATATATACTAAACATACTATGTTTAAACATACATAAATGTTTATTTATGTTTATTTTCTCATTTCCTTTTTTAAAGGAACCAATTGAAATGTTAATTTTTAGTTGTACAGTATGATACACACATTTATATTCAAGATAGCTATTATGAGTATATCAAAATTATTTATTTATTATGACTTCTCCACCATAGTTTCCAATTTTTTTCTCTGAGGATGCTTTCTTCTGATAACAGACCAATTTAGTCGCTTAGCCTTCAATATTCATAAAGGCATTCTGGGTAAGGCATATATAGTAGGCATGGCTGTAGCGTTTCTATAAATTAAAATTTTGGAGGCCAGGAGACCTGATGACCATCAGGTTACATGTCTATGGACAAAATATAGTAGATTACAGATAGTCCTCAACTTACAACTGTTCATTTAGCGATCCCTTGAAGTTACAATGGCACTGAAAAAAGGAACTTATGACCATTTTTCACAGTTACGACCATTGCAGCACCCCTGTGGTCATGTGATCAAAATTCAGATGCTTGGCAATTGACTAATATTTATGACAGTTGTAGTGTCTCAGGTCATGTGATAACCTTTTGTAATCTTTTGACAAGCAAAATCAATGGGGAAGCTAGATTCATATAACAACCCTGTTACCAACTTATCAACTGTACTGATTCATTAACGGTGACAAGAAAGTTGACAAGAAAAATTGTAAAATGTCTCACTTAACAACAGAAATTTTGGACTTAATTGTGGTCATAAGTTGAGGACTATCTGTGTAGTTCTCAGCTCCAAACGGTTCTAGGGTTAATTAATTTGTTGAGTTGTAAAACTGATCATGCCTACAGTAATTTTGACTGCTTGTTTTGAATTAACTTTGTTTATAAAACATCTTTATCCGAGGAAGCAGTTGAATTAGAATGACATCTTTTTTATTCCTTATTGTAGTTAAATTAGAAAGTACCATCAAGTTTTAAAAAGTGGAGTGATTAGCATCCTCAGCTGCTCTAGGAATTTCGAACAATTGCTAGGGCTCTGTTAAAAATTAGATTCAAGTTCAATGAATGAATGTAAAGGAAGTTTCATTAGTTCCTCCTCTATCCTAACCACACACGGGACTTCATCCATTTAATAGCTTTCATCGCTGTATCCATTTTTTTCATGATTATATAATCATACAGTCGTTACAAAAATGATGGCAGTGTTGGATGACTAGAGACTGTATTTAATAATTAGGGAATATGGGAACTTCCGGTTTGCAGGGCTTCGGCGGCAGGCAGGAATCTGAGATCGTGCATGGTTTCTGCCTGGGCTCACCGCTGGAGCGTCCCGAGCCACTCGGCTTCGGGGCTAAGCCACCCCGTAGAGGTGTGCGAAGAGGGGGGAGATCCCAGCAGGGTTGAGGGAAGCCACATCTTTCCTCCCCAGCTGGCTAAACTCCCTTTCCCGAAGGCGGTAAGAGCGGCGGTCAGAAATGGCCGCCTCAAAGAAGCACTCAGCCGGAGAAGAAAGTGCAGGAGGAAGTTAAGAAGTGAAAGTTTTGGCTGACCGGGATAAGAAGCAACAACTGAGATACCCTGGAATTTAAATCTTATAAAAGATATATCACTCCCAAAGAAGATTCGGAAGCAGTGAATGAAAGTGAAAAGGGAAAGTTTTTTTCTTCTCACTCTCCTTCCTTACGTTGACAGCAGATGAATGAGAAATTGGAAAAATCCGCTTTGGCACCAACAGGTAATTAAACCAGATTAAATGCCAAGGGGACAATAAAGATTTTTGAACACTTAAAAACCTTTTTTTTTTTTTTTTTTTTTGCTGTAAGTGGGAAGGGAGAGGAAAAGAATAAGAGCAAAATTTGGCTGGAGGAGGCTGCTTGGAATTTAAAAGAATTTAAAGTTAAATCGTAACAAGACTTCTAAAAGATACATTTTAACTGGAACTTTGTAATTAAATAGTAACCCCAGGAAGAGAAAGTGAAAAAAGAAGAAAGTGTTAAATGAAACAGCTTGTGTGTATTTGGATTGTTTGGTGACTTTGGGACTTCTGGAAATTATATTTGAATGATTAAAAACAATTGGGTGGTTGTTTAAAATTTTGTTTACAATGGCATCACTTGTGGATGAACTGAAAATGGAATTTAAAAAATGTAAAGAAGAGGAACAAGAAGGGAAGGGCTCTCTTGGCTCTGTTTTTCACTTCTTAGAAATGGCGATCTGTACCTATGAGAAACTACAAGAAAAGACTGCGCAACAAGAAGATTGGGACAAAGAAGAAGCCATCTTTAATGAACAAGTAACTTTATCTGGGGAAGAAAGGGGAAAGGGGGAAAAGAGAATGGAGAATTTAGGACCTAAAAAAACAACCAAAAAAGGGGAAAATAAGGTGAAAAGTGGATATAATGTCAGAAAACAACAGAAAAAGGGAACACAGAAGAGGGAAATAGAAGTGGAGAGACAAGGGGGTAAAAAAAGGTAGAGTGAAGAAACAAGGGAGGAAGGAAGGGAAGAGAAGTTACAAAGACTTGGAGCAAGATGTAAAGAAACAGGACTTATTCAGAGATAACGGGTAAAAATATAATTGAAAATGAGATTCTGCAAAGGTACATAAGATTGTATTGTTATACTTGTATTAGAAATAGTGTTAGAAAATTGGAACAATATATGATTTAAAAATGGGATAAAATACTCAGTGTAATTTAAGTAAACTTTTTTGAACAAAATAAATGAAATGAAATAAATGAGAGAATTGAATTAGGAGGAATGGGAACATTTTAATTACACAATGTTTTAAAATATAAGTGAAATGGGGGGGAAGTAACTGCACAAAATTTATAAGTGTTCCCATAGAAGCATGATACCTATTTAAAAAGTAATGTGTAAAATGTTTAAGATTTAAATGAATATTAATTTTAACGATAGAGTTGAACTGGCATGGATTGTTGTTTTAATTATATTATACATTTATAATTTCTTCTTTTCTTAAAATATAGTGTGTAGCTTTAGAATGTACTAAGCAGAATCTGAATGAAAGCTATGTATTATATTAAGTGTTATAAATTTAGGGGAAAGATATAAAGGCGTCATACTCCAATCAGTGGTTACAGGAGAAATTTTGTTTTAATAAGAAAAGATAATAGGCAGCTGAAACAGGACAGACAAAGGATATAAGTATAATGATTTAAACTGAGATGAAATTAATAAAATAGAATTAAGAGAGTTAAAAGAGGGGAGAGGCTATATAGAAAATGTAGAATGGTAATAAGATATGGAACGGTATAGAAAAATGAGCATGAACTTGAATTTGTGTCTGTACGAAGAGATGTAACCCGAGATCAAGCTGCTTTCAAAAAAGGTGTTTTATGTTTTCATGCTTTGTGTATGTTTGTTTTTAAAAAAATAAAATTTTTGGGAAAAATAATAATAATTAGGGAATATGGATTAGAATGAGATGATGATGCAGAATGAATAGAACAATCACACACACACACACACACACACACACACACACACACACACACACACACAAAAGCCCAAAGTTATTTTCTGGATTGAATTTTTGGTTATTATTTTCTGGGTTGAATGTTTGAAAATGGAGGAGCACACCAATAATTTTGGCCATTGTGGCTACATTATTTGAAACTAGGAAATCATTTGAAATAAGGGCATTTTTTACAGTAAGAAAACTAAATTTTGTGTGTGTGTGTGTGTGTGTGTGTGTGTGTGTGAGAGAGAGAGAGAGAGAGAGAGAGAGAGAGCGAGCATGTGTAGCATATGTATGTTTGTGTATATAATCAAAGTCCTAAAAATATTTGATGTCTGGACTGCAGTGTGAAAATGCAAGTGAAACCTAGTTCAAGACTAGTTATAGTACTGAATTACATGTTAATGCTATATAAGAAGTGTGTATGAGCTTGCAGCCAGTAAGTGAAGGAAGCCTTACAATCATAACCTTGCCTATTCTGTGATTTTCTAAATTTCTCTGAAGAAATCTGAATAAGGATGAATGTCATTATGAGATCTTCAAGTATGTCCTGCAAGGAAGCATAATTTGTGAAATAATACGTAGCCGCATCCAGCCAAGTTCCCCAACATCTCACGACTGGTTGGGCAGGGAGAGCCAAAGTAGGAGCGATTTCTTTGAACTTTTATAGTTTAAGTAGAGCTTTCATGAACATCAGGATAATTACTTCAAATCTCTTCAGTCATTCTGTGCAAAGCATCTGATATGGACCATTTTTTGATAAAAAAAAGTTTGAGTCCCTTGACTGCTTTGGTCATGTGTGGAGTGGCATCTCTTACAAAGAGAAGAATATGTTACATCATTCAGCCGGAGTAATTTCATAGAATCATCAAAGAACATAGCAATAGTGGAATTGTTTATTTTTTACAGAGTTTCATATGTTAGAAAAAAATATGTTACTAGATTTGTAACATTATAGAATTCCAATAATAACATATCTTCCATTTATACTACTTGTTTCATTTATTGAAATCCATACCTTGTTATTGCCAATAGCAACTCTTATCTTTCCTGATATATCTTCAGAGCAGGCAGATGTATAATTTTACCTTAGAGTTTATTCATTTGGAATCCTCAAAAAAAAAAAAAGCCTGAGGCTATCACTTAATTTCCTTAAGGAAACATATGAACTAACAATCACTGAACAAAGATCCTTACAAAATTCTGACTGGGTATTTGATGAACCTGCTGTCACGTTCCGGTGTCCAACATTAAGAAATGCAGACAACACAGTTCAGTGTGGCACTTTTTATATCTTGCAAATGTAAAATCTGGCACAGAGTGACAAACAATGAAGAAATCAAAGTCAGTGCTACTATGGTTTAATTCTCCATCCCTGAAATGCACTCTACCCTGCCCGGTGTCTCCATCCCTCCACCTCTCACCTGTCACGCGCTGCCAATGTGCCCGTCGCCTTCTTGAAACATCACAGCTTCTCTTCTTCAGTCGGCACGCCATGCTCCCTGCACCTGTGTGCACTCTGCTACTCAGCTGTTCTGCCGCAAATCAGCTGTTGGCGAAGCCGCAACTCATCTGACTGTCCGATTGTTCTATAGATGCAGGCATCCTGCAGGGTCCTCATGGTGTGCATGCCTTCTCCGCAGGATTGCCGCGGTGTGTATGCCCTTCTGTTTGGCTTAGCTGTGAGGAAAGCAGGCATTCAGCTGGCATAGTCGTTGGGGCATGAATGTGGGTCCTAGAGGGTGGCTCTCGTCCCCCAGCTGGCGAACCCAGGGCTGACACCAGCAGTTGAAGAAGAAGCTCTCTTGAAAAAGAGATGTTGCCTGTTCTTAGTGAAGATAAATCTTGCTAAACAACTAGACAAAGCATCTAGATTGGGCTGATTTTTGGGAAGAAGCCTTTGATCCCATCTCTCTCTCTCTCTCTCTTAAAAAAATCAAAATATGACTTTTCAGTCAAAATAAAAAGCATCCAACTCTCACCAGGTTACTCTAAAAGATGTTTTAATTTACTTATAAATGCAAATAAAGATTCTAGACAAAAATATAACATGTCACAGAAATCCCCTCCCTAGCGATCACTGTAATGCCTTAATGAATAATGTTGGGAAGGAAGAACTAAAAAAGACCCATTGTTGACAAATTTGGGTAATAGGAATGGGACTTAGCAGTTTTGCAAAGTTTGCTGCATTGTTATAGTAGCTTGGAATGCTACTTCTTGAGAATATATACTGAAAGGGGAGGTTTAAAGCCATCCTGTAAATGTCCTGTTGTAAATTATTATCCTGAGACTTTATATAAAGAGGCCCCAAATTTCTGAAATTGACTTTTCTTGGTTGTCTCTATCTGGGTTTATAGCACCCTGGATAATATTAATAACAAATCATTGGTCCCCTGCTGAGTTAAAAGTGTTAATTAAATCTGATTAAATGCTTGAGAAGTTGTTTTCCCATTGAATTATAGTTTGTACTATTACTTGATTGGAACTGGAAAATAATTTAAAGATAAAAATAATATAGAAGCATTATAGCAAAGGAAAATATATATGGACAAGAATGATTCTGCAATTTAAATATAAGTGTAAAACTATTAAATTGTGGGAAAGATTACAAAAAGTGCATGAAAGAGCTAATCTCAGCAATAAATTGTATTTGATTAGAAAGCTATACCAAACCAAGTTGATGAAAGGCCAGGATATGCAGGATTACATAAGGTACAACTTGGAAATGGTTAAATATCTGAGAGGTATAGGAAAAGAAATAAAATATTTTCATGTCACACAGTATTAATGATTTATCAGAAAGTTATAAGACATTTGTCACAGTGCTTGATGCATGTCCAGATGATGGACTAACATTGGAATATGTTAAGGGCAAGTTTATAGATGAATACAAGTGTAAAATAGAAATCATTAATAGTGATAGTGCTTCTGTTGCACAGTCTGGTTTAAAGATAAAAATAGGAATAAAAACAGTTTCATGAAGCAAGAAATACATGAATGCTTTGTGTGCAAGAAAAAGGGTCATTTAAAAACAGATTGTATAATCTGGAAAGCTTTGAATGCAAAAACTACAAAAAGTCAAAAAGTATGAAGGAAGAAACTGATTTTGTTTCAGATAATGGATATGTTTTTCAATCCAAAAGTTGCACCTTACCTTTGGTACATTGATTCAGGAGCTACGAGTCACATGACGAATGACAGAAATTTCTTTATTCACCTTAACCAAAGTAAAACAGAAAAGATCATCGCTGCTAGTGGGCAAAAAATAGAATCAGAAGTAATAGGGGATGGTTTTCTTTACTGTCCTATTTCCCAGAGTATCACCAGAAAGATATTTGTGAAAAATGTTTTATATGTCCCTGCTGTTGAAACTAATATTTTGTTATATATTACATATTATTTGTCAAATATTTTGATAACATTTTGAAGAAGTTCACAAAATAATGTAGCGACCTTCTAGGGGAATAATCGTATCATCACAAAAGGGGATATCTTACTTACAAGAGGTAAAATTACAGATGAACTGTATCAGCTAAACTTCAATCAGGTGATTAATATTGCCAAGGAGGAAAAACATTCAAACTGCATTCACATATGACTCAGATGATTTGAGCGCAGAAGTACTGACATAATAAAGAAATTAACTAAGAAAGACTATCCAAATGTTGTAAATGAAGAAACCAGGCCGCAAGAGATCCACCAGAAGCATCCCAGCCAAATATCTGTCCTATATTTCTTGTGTACCATTAAAACCCAGAGGAAAGAAAAGCCAAAAGAGCCTGCAGCCACTGCCCTGGTTCCCCAGCCCAGCCACAGCCAGAGCCCATCAAAGAGCCAAGGCTGGAGCTGCGGCAGCAGTGCCAGCTCTGTGGACAGCCAGGACAGCAAGAGGAAGAGGAAATAAAAGCATAAGAAACAGATTTATAGAACTGAGGTCTGAAATGGGACTAATATAAGGAGTAGCTAGGCTGGGGAACCTGGGTGAGGTGTTGGAATGTATTTTGTATTGCAACCACTACAGAAGTATTCAGCCATTATAGGTTTGCATCTTTGGTTAAACTCTATGTCCTTTTGTTCTCAGTAGTGTTTCCTGTTACAGTTAAAACAGTTAAACGAGTTTGATCCCTGTGCATTGGAATAATATCAAGTTGCTTTTAGTGGAAATGAAGTACAGCTGATTAAGGTCAACTGTTTTTATTGTTTAAAAATGTCTAGTGTTAAATCACTTTTTCTAGCAAAGATATTTCTCAACATTTTCATTGTGTAAATTATAGTATCTATTGGGAAGATACTGAATTTCCTAAGCCATTTTTATTTTCAAAAATGAAGGTAACTGTTTTCAACTATTTGCATGATCACTTAACAAGCTCCAATGTTTGGTTTTTGTAAATTGGTGGAAATCTCCTCAACTAATGTCGAAATATTTTTTCTTTGTGAAGTTAACACAAAAAATAATTTTTAATAAGTACTGGTTGCAATCACCTTACTTCTGGGGATGCTTTTTATTTCTTATAGTTTGGCCGCTTTAGGCTGAAATCCAAATACTTAGTAATACAGAATGATTATATGCAGCACAATTATGTATATATTCTCTTTCTTTTTGGCTATTTGTGCATTTGGAAATTAACAGCAATCAAGATCTATGGGTTAGCCAAAATAATTATTATGTAAAATTGGAAAGATCAATATTCAACTAATTTGCAGCAAAAAATTGCTGATAAGTGAATTTTATTGGCACTTCAGTTTTTTTCTATATGTCTGCAAGGAAGAGCAGCTTGATCAAATTACTTGGAAATGTCTTGTTTATGAGATAATTTTTCTAAAAAGAATTAAAAATTTATTTTTTCCAAAATGAAAATATATATATCACATTATTTTATTAGTGGTATTAATATTACAATTTAGTAATGTAAGCAATTTTTATTAGTTTGTTATGATAAAATTAATGTAATAAATACAAAAACCCACAAACAGCTCAGTATTCCTAACTGTAGACTACAGTCATGCATTCCCTAACTTTTACTTAAGACTAGGGCAGAAAATAGGCTCAGGATTAAATTCAATTGTATTCATTGGATTTACTGGGATGTAAACATGGACTAACTTCCAGGAATTAATTTCAATTCTCCTAGCATCATCCATTCCAAGTGGGAACACAGAAGAAAACATCACTTCTGCTGTGACAGTTGATTGGACTATTTAATCTGTTGTCTGAATTGGTTTTAACTCTGTTTTGTGCACGGGAGACACAAGTTTATATTTAACTGGCTTAATAACTAAGAATTAAAGGTTCAACTTGCATTTACCCCTTTCCATTCCTTGAAGGTGATTTTTTTTTTGCAAAGGATACATTGAACCAGAGATCAGGACACAATTACATTGAAGTATAAATTACTTCATTGACAGATCTGGAATTGGAGGCTGAAGAGAAGGAGGATAGGATGACAAACCCTTTATAGATTTATGCAAATCATGTTTTTTACTTGATTGATTACATTACCATTATAGATCTTTATAACCTTCCTGTAATTCATATAGATAATGTAAATTAAAAAATAATTACTGACAAAGATCCATATAGTCACAGCTATGACTTTCCCATTAGTAATGTATGGCTGTGAAAATTGGACCATAAGAAAGGCCAAATGCCAAAGAATTGATGTTTTCAATTTGATGTGTTGGAGAAGACTCTTGAGAGGAGACTGGGAATCCAACTATGCATCAAGTGGGTTATTGTATAGGATCCTAACCAACCTAGCTGACAACTTTGTCATCCAAAAGGCAGAAGGGGGAACTAGGGGAAACTCTGAAAAATATTATTATAAAAGACCAGTCCAGTACAATAACACTGAAAAAAAGTAAAACAAGAAATCCAAGAAGAAACTAGCATGGTTGCACAAAGATTTCTCTGATAAACTAAATGACAAAAAAGATAAGTACAAAAAATGGAAAGAGGGACACATAACTAAGGCAGAACACCAATAAATTGCCTGAACTTGCAAAGATGAAGTCAGGAAAACTATTGCTTGAACATTTGTTTAATATGCAACGAATGTCAAAAATAATAAAAAGTTTCTTTCAACATATAAAAAACAAGAAAAAGTCAAGGATACAACCGATCCACTAATTGGAGAAGATTGCAAGGGAGTAATGGGAGCAGAGAGAAAGCAAAGCTGCTTAATTTATTTTTTTCATCTGTCTTCACACAAAAATAAAATATAAGTCAACTTACCAAAAACATAATGGTAAAAGACAAACTAGAAATTCAAATTAAAACAAGCAGGAAAATTGTAGAATACCTGTCCTCTCTAGATGAGTTCAGGTCACTGGGATCTGATGGATTACAATCCAGAGATCTGAAAGAACTGACACACCTGATCTCGGAACCATTGAACCAAAGGACAAAAGTACAACAGCAGGCATATACTGTAAAGTAAAGGAAGCAGCCCATACTTATGTCTTGCATCAAAAGTAAAAAAATAAAGTTGGTTGTTGAATAAATAGAAAGATAGCAATAGCAATAGCACTTAGACTTGTATACTACTTTATAATGCTTTACAGCCCTCTCTAAGCAGTTTAGAGTCAGCATATTGCCCCCGACAATTTGGCTCCTCATTTTACCCATCTCAAAAGGATGGAAGGCTGAGTCAACCTTGAGCCTGGTGGGATTCGATCTGCCAAATTGCAGGCAGCTGTCTGTCATCAGAAGTAGTTTGCAGTACTGCACTCTAACTAATGTATCACCACATACTGAGAAATGGGGAAATCTACAAAGTAGTTATTTTGTGCTATTGAATTCCTCATATAGTGGAAAGCAGTATTTCAACTGGACAAAGAATCTAGATTGGCTGTATATGGTGCAAAAAAGTAGATGGTAATTAGTTAAAGGCAGAATGTCTGAGTCCCATCAGTTAAATATTAAACTACTTTCTATGACTATGTCTTTGAGATTTTGTAGCAGGGCAGGCTAGACTGCTTTACTATTTATTATTGTTTATATCTGTTGAAAGAGCCGGCTATGGCTTGTTTGTATTGCAGTTTGTTTGTTTGTTTGTTTTTTAAAAATCAGTTTGAATGGCTATCACACAGTTGAATTGGGTAGTACAGTATGTGTTTAAAAGCCTTGTAACATAGCCATAATCTTCATCTAGGATTTGGGGTAGCTGTCCAAACTTTTCCATATCTATGATACAACCTTTTAAAATTTCTAATTGGGAAAATGAAGCCAGTGTAGGAATTCTGTAGGTCTTGGAATGATGATTTATATAACACTGGAGAAGCACATTCAGACTAGCAGGATTCTGTTACTCTTTTAATAAATGTTCTAATTCTATTAGGTGTCATTTTATCTTAGTCTGGTCCACCTTGTAGGGCAGATATTTGGCTCTGTACTCCCATCAATCCAACCAGCATAGTCATGCATGATGAGAGACATTAAGTTTTTATATCAATATTGGAAGGTTCAGTCATGTATTCATAGTATAGCAAGAATGTTTATATGCTCAGTAGAGTTGATGCATACCTTGCTAAAAATGAATATATAATGTAAGCCTTTTATAATATCTTAAAATAATACATGGCTATAAACTATTTTAAATTAATAGTCTTTCTTCAGTTGCTTGTTACATCCCTTTCAAGCGCATAAGATTTAGTGATCACTTTAAGAAATTACGTGTTTCCAAAACTGAAAATACTACTGATTCAACTTGAAATGTCAATAAATATTGTGGTTGTAAACAGGGGAGGGATTCCACCAGTATAACAACTGATTTGGTGATTGCACACTTCGATTTAAGATTTATTTTTGATGTGCTGTAGCTCTGACAAGAATCATATATAGATGAACTACATTACTTATGGGTGTATAGTCATGAGCTTCATCTATATCTTGTTGAATATGTTTAAGGCTGCATGTGAGTATGGGAGAGAAAGTAGGTATTATGGTTAAAGTAAGAAGTGGTGTGTTCAAAGTAAAAGAAACCCATGTTTTTCTTAAACATGAAAATGAATTGACATCTCTCTGCTTTCTTCTTCTTAAACACACATTTAATTTTAATGTAGAATGCAAAATATTTTTTTACTGAAGGCTGTAGAATTACCTTATTTTTAACCTTCATAAATATGACTAAGTTGCTAAGCATCTGAATTTTGATCAGGTCATCATGGGGATGCTGCATCAGTTGTAAGTGTGAAAAATGGTCATAAGTCTTATTTTTCACTGCCATTGTAACTTTGAAAAGTCACTGAATGAACTGTTTTAAATTGAGAACGATCTGTAGTGTATATCTGGAAAATCATTTCCTTCTGAACATCTTGAATAATTAATTAATTAGATTATGAATTTTGCAGCATTATCATGTAGCTTGATCTATGGAAGAAAATCAGAATATCCTTCCAAAAATATATTTAGTACACTGTCAACTTTTCTGCCATCTTTATAAGATTGTTTATTTGGACCTGTGAAGATTTTCTCCCCAATGTTTATTAAGTTTCTCTTTAAGAAAGGAGACCAAAAAAAAAAAAGGACTTTACCAAAATGTTGGTGACAGAAAGACAGAATATTTGCCACTTTTGTATAGATATTGGTTCAGATAAAGACAAAGTCTGAAGGAAAGCTGAAATCACAAGGAAAACATCTGTAGCTCCTTTCGTTGTAACTATAATTTTCTCTTATGATTGTGTTCAGACTTACATGGCCAGCTTTGAAATGTCTGTCCTTTCTCTTGATGTACATGAAAGAGATAAATTTTGATTGTGCTAGCCATCATCCCTGCTTGAAAGGGGTTGATATAGAGGAAACTAACAGAATGTAAAAGAGGTGGCTGCTATTGATCTGGTTATAATGAGAGATTGAAAGGACAGAGTGATGCTAGTGTGATTGGTAAATATAAGAAAAAGATTTTTAATAATTATAAAATGTCACTTTTTAAATAGCAGAACGGTTGTATGACAGTGAATATAAACGAGAATGTATTCCAATTTCAAAGATAGAGTTGGATCTAATGTTCAATGTGCCATGTTGGAAAGGGCTATATTCTTTTAAGCAGTAGGACCAAATATTTTTGATTGAAAAAGTTGTTTTGTCAAATAAGTATAGGTCTGAGCTTCTGCAGTTTCTTGAGATTTTAACCATATATTTTATCTACAATAGTTCCCTTAGTACTGTAGATGAAACACTTTCCTTAGTATTATTGTATTTTTTCTTAGCATTTTTGGTATCAGAAATCATTTTAGTCATGTTTTCCAGAGGCGGTTTCTTCAGTTTGAATGGCATTGTAGGACACCATGTAACCTTCAAATTGTAATATATTTGAATATTGTTCTAAGTAACACTGCTTACCTATTCCAGAGAAAATCAGGTAGGCAAGTCCAGATCTGAACTTGGACAATGGGATTCTCTTCAGCCAAGATACACAGTTAAGTAATTTATTGGATATGGCCTTTCTCATATTTATGACCAAAGCATAACTATGTACTGATGTAAAATTGACTAGGCCTCTAGTCCTGTGATAACATGAATTCATATTCACAATGGATATTTGTTTTGTGGGTGTCTTAATATTCACACTTCAAGAAAATCCAGACTTGCATCAAATGCACTAAAAACAGGACAAAAGAGTTGATGTCATTATTTGAAAATGTAGATAGAAGACAAAACTATCCAATCAATCATAAATTGAATGAACTAGCCAGGGGTGGCTCAATGGCTTGTCGATCAGAAAGGTCGGTAGTTCGGCGGTTTGAATCCCTAGCGCTGCATAAGTGACATTACTTGTCACAGCTTCTGCCAATCTAGCAGTTCGAAAGCATGAAAAAATGCAAGTAGAAAAATAGGTATCACTTTGGTGGGAAGGTAATAGTGTTCTGTGTGCCTTCAACATTTAGTCATGCCGGCCACATGACTACAGAGACGTCTTTGGACAGCGCTTACTCTTCGGCTTTGTAACAGAGATGAGTACCGCCCCCTAGAGCCAGAAACAACTAGCACGTATGTGCGAGAGGAACCTTTATCTTTAAGCCACCAGGCCTAGGAAAAGATTTATTTTAAAAATATTTTACCTTTTACTTTGAAGTGTATATAGTACAGTAATTCATTTAAAATGCTTACCATTAAATGGGAAAATATGAGGATCAGTTTATATATTTGTCTTCTAACCAAGTGCTTCAGCTGTGGCAATTTTTTCCATTTAGGAGTGCCTTATTTTCAAAGCAAACACATTTTCTGTTTTCAAAATTGTTTCTAGGTGTTCTGCTTTGAAAAGAGTCTATATATACAGTACTGTAGTTCTCACAATTACAACACAATTGAGTCTAACATTGCTGTTGCTAAGCAAAATAGTTGTTAAGTGAGTTTTGCCCTATTTTACAATCTTGTTACTTGTCACAAAAATCTAACATATCAATAATTAGAAAACAAAGCTTAGGGAGAACAGTGCAAGATCTGATTTTTTTAGCTGCTATGGACAACTTATGGAGAAAAATATTACTTCAGTATTTAAAGGTATAGATAAAGGTACTTTTAATTTTTTGATTATACTTGCCTCCAAATACGATCAAATGTAGAATTGTGGGCGTTTGCAATCTGATTTTTAAAATTGCTTTCTGTTTTCTGTTTCTTTCTCCCTTCCCCCTCTTTGTCTAGTGGGAAGAAATTGGTGAGGTGGATGAAAATTATGCACCAATCCACACATATCAAGTGTGTAGAGTGATGGAACAGAGTCAGAATAATTGGCTTTTGACAAGCTGGATCTCTAACAAAGGAGCCTCTCGGATCTTCATTGAACTAAAATTTACCCTTAGAGACTGTAACAGCCTTCCAGGAGGTCTTGGAACTTGCAAAGAGACTTTTAATATGTATTACTTTGAATCTGATTATGAAGATGGGAGGAATGTGAAAGAAAACCAATACATCAAGATTGATACCATTGCAGCAGATGAGAGTTTTACAGAATTAGATCTTGGAGATAGAGTCATGAAGCTAAATACGGAGGTGAGAGATGTTGGACCTCTAACCAAAAAGGGATTTTACCTTGCTTTCCAAGATGTGGGTGCCTGCATTGCACTGGTATCTGTCCGGGTCTATTATAAAAAGTGTCCGCTGGTGATACGAAACCTTGCCATCTTTCCTGACACCATCACTGGAGCTGATTCTTCACAGCTACTAGAAGTCTTAGGATCATGCGTGAACAATTCAATGACTGATGAACCCCCAAGAATGCATTGCAGTGCTGAAGGGGAATGGCTGGTGCCTATTGGAAAATGCATATGTAAGGCAGGATATGAAGAGAAGAACAGCACCTGCCAGGGTAAGGATTTTATGCCAGAAATGGTTTTATTGATCTGTTTGGAAGATAAATATTAATGTGTGTGTGTGTGTGTGTGTGTACACACAAACATACATACAGAATGAGAACATCCTATAATAAAGGATGTCAGCCTTTATGGCAGTTTCTCACATAAATATGTGTTCTCACAGTACCATAGATAAAGCATTAATTGCTACTTCTAGCAGCTGGGGTACTTCTCACTCAGCCATGCTTATGCAGTTTATAAAGCTGTTCTCTGCAACTTAGCTCATTAAACTGCATATGGGAAGGATGGACCAACGTAATATTCTAGATTAAAACTTGTCATATCCCTTCTGAATTAATGTGTACCTGTGAGAAGGAATAAAAATTTGTGAAATAATGAGTGATTGATTTGAATGAATGAGGCGGAATTGTGCTTTCTCCCTTTCCTTTTTTTGCTCAGTTTTGCTCCCTTTCTTATATGGCTATAAAGGATTTATAGTGGCCAATATTGTCCTAAATCCAAAAAGAACTTCCGTCATTCCCTGTTTTTGACTGGAGGCATTTTAAAAATTCAGACACCATAATACAAAAGTAATGATGTAGACCAGATGCGTCATACACTGGCTACACCCACTCCTAGTTTAGTGAAGAGGAAAAATTGTGATACATCACCTGACGACGTGTTGTCCTGAGTTTGACACCCATGAGGGTGTACATATATCTACAAAACTGGCCTAAATTGTTTTATAATTCATAAATTATAAAATTATAAAAAATCTTCCTTTCTTAATTGATGGGGTAGGCATGTAGACATCAATGCAAATTTAAAGACATTTATTGCATTATGATATAAAAATACAAATGTATGGACACATGGTTTCAGATTTCTGTAAATTAATGTTTTCTACTATCAGCAAAATGATCTCTAACTTCATTAACTGTGGGTTTTCTATGTAAAGACTATGTAAGTATTTGCAGAAAAATTCTATTAATTGTCAGTAAGGTATCTGTGTTCTTGCGGATATCTTTGAAATATCTAATCCAAAGACAATATAATTTCAAAAATATTTTTATTACGCTACATTTTGTATGAATGGTTTTTACAATTTTCTTTGAAGTTGTCCAAAATAACAGAATTTAATTTGGTTCAATAATAATACCATAAGTCTACTTTTCTTTGTTGCTCTATTAATATTATATCCCCAGAGAGCAAAGAGCTTTTGCAATGGCAGTTAAAAACAACATTTTGCATAAGATGCATTCTTTTGGATATGTGAAGAATTATGGTTTGCAATTGCTTAAAAAAAGTAGATGACACCCCTTTTGGATATTTGAAAAAAACAAAAACAGTTTACTTTAGTTTACTTTACTTTATTGTCATTGCACCTTGTACAATGAAATCAAACACCATCTTCAGTGCACATCATGACCATGAAAATAAACACAAACATACATCCTTCACCCTCTACACATTGAACCAAAAAACTCCCAACACCACACCAACACTATACAGCAGAATTCAAAAGAGCTACTGCCCTGGGATAGAAGCTGTTTTTCAACCTATTTGTCCTTGTTTTTATTATTCTGTACTGTCTGCCAGATGGTAATAGTTCAAAAAAAGGGTTCCTAGGATGAGACGGATCTTTGAGAATGTTTTGAACATTCTTAAGGCAGCGGGAACTATAAAGTTCTCCCAAAGAGGGGAGAGACAACTAATGATCTTCTAGGCAATGACGTTAACCCTCTGGAGTGCTTTCCTATCTGCCACTGTGCAATTGGCAAACCATACAGAGGTGCAGTAAGTTAAAATATTCTCTATTGTGCAGCAGTAGAAGGCAGGGGTGGGATTCTACCAGTTCGCACCTATTCGCCAGAACCGGTTGTTAACATTCTAAGCAGTTCGGAGAACCGGTTGTTAGAAGAAATTACTGGCCTAATCCTGTAAGGAAGGCAGAAAGAAACATTCTGGTGTTGCTTATGGAAACTGCCTCTCCGTTAACCCTTATTACATTCTTGGCAGGACTAGTATCCTGTCTCAGGAACTTCTCTGGAGTTATTTTTTTCCTCCTTTGCTGGTACTTTGCTTGTTTGGAGTGCCCATTCAAAGTTACAATGGCACTGAAAAAAGTGACTTATGACCATTTTTCACACTTACGACTGTTGCAGCATCCCCACAGTCATGAGAGGCCAGGCGAGGAGATGCGTGCCTCGATGTGAGTGATATTGAGTTGGCCATGCCCAGCCAATAACATGACCACCAAGCCACATCCACCCGGTCACATGACCACCAAGCCACACCTACCAATTAAGCCATGCCCACAGAACCGGTTGTTAAAAAAATTGAATCCCATCCCTGGTAGAAGGTCACAACAATTTTTCATTCAGTTGTTATTTTCTGAGAAGTTTCAGGTAGTATAATCTCTGCTGGGCCCTTTTGACCAGTCCTGCAATATGAGCACCCCAGGTCAGGTCCTTTTTTATGGTAACACCCAGAAACTTAAAACTGGCCACTTGCTCCACTCAGTCTCCATTGATAAGCAAAGGCTGGATGTCTGATCTGTTCCTTCTGTACTCCACTACAAGCGCCTTGGTCTTATTGGTGTTGAGAACCAAATTATTGTCTCCACATCACGAAAGCAACTGGTCCACCTCATCTTGGTAGGCAGACTCCTCCGCTCTGGAGATGAGTCCCACCAGTAGTAGTTTATACAG
This sequence comes from Notechis scutatus, assembly GCF_049901735.1. Classification (NCBI taxonomy): domain Eukaryota; kingdom Metazoa; phylum Chordata; class Lepidosauria; order Squamata; family Elapidae; genus Notechis; species Notechis scutatus. The sequence continues at coordinate 81,212,624 of NC_142025.1, read as the reverse complement.
CAATGCTTTTTAAAAGAAGTATGTTTAACATTTTGCATCATATTCTTTGATTTTTGTTGTATAAACAGTAAAATATTATATTATGCCATTTTCTTCCTGGCTTGCATTAAAATTTGTTTCTCCTTATGGCTAACTTAATGTGTATTAAGGTATTCCTAGCCAGATTTAAAATAATCATAGTTAATGAATAAGGCATGTTGCCAGGAAGAATGGCAAAGTATAAGCTAATAAGGTTGCTAAGATGTGCCTCAAAAATAAGCAAGCATTATTAATGACAATATCTGATCAATTATAGATTAGATGATTGCATGTTCATGCTTTCTGAATTGCTTAAATTTCTTCTAAATTATGATACTACTGGATACTAATATCATATGAATTGCCTCTTAGACTGGTATGCGTAAGTTTTAATAGCAAGCAAGGTATTCATTAAAATTCATCCTTTAGTGTTGATTGTGGGGAATAGTCTGAGATTTGGTTTACATACAATAGATTGATTGATATTGATTTATAATCTTACAATAGATTGTAGTTGATTTACAAGGCTAGTGAAAGCTCCAGTCAAATCTTATCAACAGATTCACTCTGAAAACATAACACAATAATAATTGAAAGTTTATATTAGTAATGCATCAATGTTAGCAGTAATGCAAAACAGAAGTTGCTTTATAACATTTTACATGTGATGAAGAGGATATAAAATATAAGCTCTAACCTTTTTACTAGGTTAGATTTTTAAAACCTTTTTTTTAATAAATGGTGTTGAAATTCTTGCTAATCCTCATGAACATATGGCAGCAATTATAGTCTTTTTTTTTGGCTAAAACTGTTAAATGATAGTGATGTGTTCAATCCATCATCTTGTTGACAGTGTATTTAGAACAGGAAGCTGGACAAATTCTATGATTCAAGTCAGTCCATGTGGCATGGAGAAAATCTCATTATATGATTGACCTCTAATTTTTCACAGAGTAGGTCATCACATTGTGGTTGTTTAATGAAGAGAAAAAATGTATTTTACGCTTGTTTCCCATAGCAAACCACTTAAATTAGTATAACTTGCAATTCGATTTTGAACAGCAAGCAACTGTAACTAATTTAGGGAAGTATTAGTAATTATTGATATAAATTGTATTTTTAAAATAGAAATTAAAAATATTCAGGCATGTTGACTTGCTGTGGCTAAAATCAAGTAGAGTAGAGCTCTACTTTTATTTGCAAGATGATGCAGATTTTTATAGAATCAGAGTGAAAGTGACCCTAAAGCTCATCAAACCAGCATTCCTGATAGATGACCATCCAACCTCTCTTTATACACTTCCAGTGAAACAGAGTATACCACCTCCTAAAAAATGTCTGAATTATTGCCTTACTGCCTTCTTTGATAAAGTGGCTTAATTAGGAGATCAGGGAAATGCTGTGTACTGTATATAGTATACTTGGATTTCAGTACTGCTTTTGACAGAGTAGAACACAACCTTCTTGGTAAGATACAAGAATGTTTGATAGACAGTTCTATCACCAAATGGATGCATAATTGGCTGACCAACCACACTGAGTGTGTAATCTACATGGAGGGAAACACACAGTGGGATATCTCAAGAGTGTGTATTGCGACCAGTGCTCTTCAACATCTTTATAAAAGATCTAGATGAGGGGATAGAGGTACAGTTCATCAAATGTGCAGACATCACCAACACTTTCAAAGATAGACTCAAAATTCAGAAGGATCTTGACAGACTTGAATATTGGACCCGCTCCAACAAGATATAGTTCAGCGACAGAAAGATAGCCTCAAGATAATGAGAAATGATATTGAACTAGTGAGGCTACACTTTGAATACTGCATCCAATTCTGGTCACCATAATACATACAGATGTTGAGACTCTAGAACAAGGCTGTCAAACTTCTGGTCCATGGGTCGGATAAGTCACGTGCTGGCCATGTCCCACGCCCGGTTTAGTGAAGGTAAAATAAGTCTGTATACATCATGTGACACCACCGTGATGTGAGTTTGACATCCCTGCTCTAGAAAAAATGCAGAGAAAACCAACAAATATGATAAGGAGCCTAGAGTCAATTTGTACAAGGACAGCCTAAGGAAATTATGTTTAGCCTAAAGAAGAGAAAAATTAGGGGCGACATGATTGCTTTATTCCGGTGTTTGAAGGGCTGTCACAGAGAAGAGAGGATCAACTTATTCATCAAAACATCTGGATAAGAAGAGGCAGCACGGATGGAAGCTCGTTAAAGAGAAAGCCAACTTAGAAATAAGGAAAAATTTCCTGATAGTGGGAACAGTTAATTTATGAATAGTTTTCCTCCTGAAGTTATGAGTGCTCCATCACTGGAGGTTTTTAAGAAATGACTGGCAATGATTTGTCTGAGGTGGTATAGTGTGTCCTGTCTTCAGCAGGGGCTGGGCTAGAAGACCTCTAAGATCCCTTCCAACCTTCTGATTCTATTTTACTCCACTCCACTCTATTCCCCATTCCTATTGTTGCCTATGCCTGTTCTATATTCACTATTCTGTACAGGTAGTCCTCGACTTAACAACCATAACTAAGCCCAAAGTTTATCTTGCTAAGTGAGATATTTGTTAAGTAAGTTTTGCCCATTTTACAATTTTTCTTGCCACAGTTGTTAAGTGAATCACTTCATTTGTTCAATTAATTCATTAATTGCTGTGTTGTTTTTTTGGTGATGGGGCTAGCCCTCTGGAATATCCTACCACTAGAAATTTGTCTATTTTTCAAGTATCTTTATTCATTTTCAAAAATGGAAAATCAAAAAGATAAGCAGGGAATAAAAAATAATAATCTAGAAAGAAAGAATATAGAAGTGCAAAAGGCATCCTTGGCTTACAGCTGGTTACTCTTCAAAGTTACAACAGACACTCCCCCCAAAAGATACTTAAAGATCCAATTTCAAAGTTATGGCTGCTGCAGGTCCCTCCCTCCCTGTCTCTCCCACCCATCCTTCTGGTTCCACACAGACCTCAGCCTACTCCCAAGCTGGCCACTCAGCCACACAAAGGAGCCTAAAGCCGGTCAGCAGAAGTGACTGGTACACAGAGCGCAGATACAAGTCTACTTACAAGGCTACTTCCCATCAGCCACTCCAGGTTGCTCACAGGTCTCCGCCTGCTCTGAAGCTACTTAGCCATGCAAAGAAGTCTAAAATTGGTCAGTAGAAGCAACCAGGACACAAGGGCAGTTTCAGGACTACAAGGGATTTGCAGGACTCAACTTGCTCCTTGGCCAACTCCAGGATCCAGCAACAATATATACCTTTTTGTTTTTGCAGAGGAGTCCAGCCAATGTGAAGCAATGTGAGGTTCAGCTTTCTTACCAATGCTGCTGGCTTCATGGCAACCTCATATTATTCTCCCTTTGTTTGTGGTGTTTGTGGAACCCAATAGCCAAATCTGGCCTTAAGATTCTACCTCTGCATGTTCTCTCCAATAAGCAACCAAGTCAGAAGACCATTTAAGGGCAATTTATTTAGAGTGCTTTGATAATAAGTGCTATGAAAGTAGAGAGAGCCTGGAACAAAGCCTTGTTTTTCGTTTTATACTTAGCACAACAAAGAAAAGTTCAGAGAAAAAACTGATTGGAGAAAAGTGGTAAAATCAGGCACTCAATAATATTTAAGCATAATCATTGAAAAGAGCATTGTATTGAAATTAGGGGGAAAAATAAACCACTAGCATGGGAAAAAAGATCATGAATCTCTTTTTATAGCGTTCATTGTGAAAAGATACAATTTTAGCTAAGTTGAACCTTTGTAACATGCAAAGTTGAAAAAGAAAACCCTCTGTTATTTAGCTTGAGAAAGTTCTCATCTTGCTGTCAGAAAGTTACAGTGAGTTGGTTGCTAAAGCAGGAAACTTCTGCATCCCATTCTTACAAGGTTATGATCAAATGCAAAAAGTAAAAGAAAATAAAAAATAAAGCACATGTTGCTGGACAACAATAACAAGGCCCATGTTGCTTGGCCCTCAGGCCTCCTGTGATTGCTTAATCAGTACTCCAAACTGCTCCAATATTTTAACAAATATTGTTTTTAAAAACCCTTAATTCTTCAGACTAGTTGACATTTTGAAGTTTTATAGAAAATATATTGCTTCAAAATGTTTAGCAAAATTGATTGTTGATCCTATAATGGAAGAAAATCAGTGGCCGGAAGAGTTAAAGTCATATCCTTATATTGTGTTTTAATGCTATTTGGAACATATCCTGAAACAATCTGCGATCTCGTTAGTACTGTGGTGTGTGGTGAGTGCTGCTGTGTCTGTGTATACATATATATTCACAGAAATAAAAACAAATTCTTTAAATCGGTGCTTCCCAAACTTTTTCCTTTATTAACCCCAAAAAAACTTCCAAGAAAATCCTTATTTTGATTGAATTATAGTAATCCAAGGCCCTGAATCTACCCATGTTAGTAATAGAAGGAAGATTGCACCCTAAGGTATTGTAGAAAAACAGGTCAAGTTAGAGGTTTAAAAAAGTCTGTTTTAATTTATTCTTCTGGGATTTAATTGTGTAGCTTGGAAAAACATTGATGGAAAAATTCTGTACATGGAAAGTACTGTATCTAGAAATAGTACCAATGGAAATATTACTTGTCATTAATACCTTGGATGCATTTTTCCCCAGTTTAAATGGAAATGATGGGAAGAACAGTGCATTATTTTTAAACATCATGACCTGAAGTTCTTTATTAACTTTAATTATGCACTTTCCATAATATCCTCATCCAATTTGCTGCATTGTTGTCTGTTATATCCCTATATTTTAAGTTCAGCAGAAGGAATAGAATGAATTGTGATTATGGGAAATGCTATACATTCTAAATTCTAGCATAACATTTTAGCTGCCAGCTTAGTGAGGCTCTGTCTTCCTATCTTAGCTGCTGCTGAATTAATTGATAGTTAAACTGCATTGTGGTGGCACAATGTTTAGAATGCAGTAATTTCAGGCTAATTCTGCTGATTGTCAGCAGCTTGATTCTCATTGTACCAATCATGTGTACTAAAAAGGCAGATTCTACATGATTTGTTTATTATGATTTGATCTGTGTATCTTCATAAAAAGTGCTTGCTAATGTGACCTTAATGTGATCCTAACACATTTGAAGCAAAAGCTGTTCATCAGATTAATTTGTTTTATAACTTGCTATGTCTGAGGTAAATGTTTCCCTCGCACATACGTGCTAGTCATTTCTGACTCTAGGGGGCGGTGCTCATCTCCATTACAAAGCTGAAGAGCCAGCTTTGTCCGAAAAGTCTCTGTGGTCATGTGGCCAGCATGACTAAATACTGAAGGCACACGGAACATGGTTACCTTCCCACCATAGTTTCTTCTTGCATTTTTTACATGCTTTTGAACTGCTAGATTGGCAGAAGCTGGGACAAGTAATGGAGCTCACTTCGTTATGTGGTGCTAGGGATTTGAACTATGAATATTTCAATACAGGTATTGATGAATATTTCAATACAGGTAGACATATGCTATGTCTACCTGTATTGAAATATTAATTTTAGAAGGTTAACATTGCCTAACTTGATGCCCTAAAAATGAGTGTGGTTTTGTTTCCTTTTATTTGTTTTTTCCCCCCATAACTTTCTCTAACATAACAGGCTTGGTGGGTAACTGGCTTAATGATGGTTTTTGTTCTAGTAGTTTGAGTCCTAGAATTGCATGGCGTGATGAGCTCCCATCACTCACCTCAGCTTCTGTCCACTAGCAATTCGAAAGCATGTTTTATGCAAGTAAATAAACAGATAATACTTCAATGGGGAGACAGGTTGGTGTGCCTGCAGTCAGATTCCAACAGACTCCGAACCTTCCTGATTGCAACACCCATTTAAAAGGTGGCTGTGAAAAGGGAGGGTCTTTGGGTCTCTGCCACACATGCATGGGATGGTGGTGCACATGCACGGGGGATGCACACCCATATGTGGGGATGCACACGCATTACAGTTTGGGGATGACGCACACACACGTGCTTTGGGCACTCGGTTAGCCATCACTTTGCAGTTTAACAACATACTGCAAAGAGGTTAAATTGAAGAGTGGCTAATATCTGGCACCTACCAATGAAAGATCCAGCAAAAAAGGCAGCACCAAGCGGAATGGGATGACTCACACAAAACAAGATTTGGGAAGAACTGGGCTTGGTCGGCCCTTGTGGACTGTGGGGTTGGCCCTTGAGGCTTAGAAGGAGCTGGGCGTGCAGAGGAGCTGAGTAAGAGGGTTGGGGCCAGCAGAGACACCTGTGCTTATCACTTTTTATAAATAACAAGGTGGTGAATATACATGCAGCATTTTCCTCTTAATACATTCTGCAAATATCTTGTAAATTAATAAAGAGATAATGAATCAGCATATCAGGAATTTGCACTCAAGTTTGGTTACAGATATTCTGTACTATGTGGTAAGAGGAAAATGGCTCATTGGCTTCCTTAGGATTATATATAATCCTGTTTTTTAAAAAAATCATCTAACTTGAGACAGGAACAATAAAATCAATAGCAGTTTTATCCTTTGTTTTCCTGATACTATCATTGGAAGATTTTCATATTAGTTCCAGGTTTTTACTGGATGAATGCAATTTGGGGAGGCTTGAAATAAAAGGTTAAGGATAGATCACTATGGAAAAAAATGTATGTGATTCCTAGGAGTCAAAAACCACGATGCACATAAACAATTAATAATCAATCCATGTTATTGCCACTGAAGAATTCACTAATATTATAGAGGATCTAAAAAGTCTATACACCACTAAAAGATTTTAGTTTGGTTTTCAATTGAATTATATAGTTGATATGTTATATTAAAAGTGGAAAATATTCTGAAATGATTTATGTTGGCCTGATTTTTTTTTACATCTCAAAAACCTGACATTTTAACAAGGGTTTATAGACTTTTTATATTGCCTGTATAGGCAAAATGTGTCACTTAGCATAGTGAACTGGTTTTCTTTGGCCTCCATTTGCCTTATTGATTTTTATATTCCCTGTAACAAACTTCTGTCAATACATTTAATTTTATTGGGTTATGCATAATATATACCATTTTTAAATAAAAAGGGGTGTTTGTATATATGCTGTTCCTAGATTCTTACACAACACTGCTGGATAACCTCCATCAACCCTAGATAAAATTTGCTGCTTGTTTTTTTTTATTTAAAGTATGTTCTGTATTACTTAGAATAGCTTATCACCATAGAGCTAACTATTTTGAGATTGCCTTTCTGAAAATCTAACAGGTCAAAACCTACTAAGCAAAGTGGATATTGAAATCCCGAAGTTCCATAAGCCTAGGATAAATTGTCAGCAACTCTGGTATATTTACCAACTTAAATACACTCTTAGTCAGCAGTGTGCTGATAAATATTTAACAGCTCTGCCAACTCCATTGTCACCATGGCAGTGCTAGCCACCAAACAGCTGATTGCAGGGTTTAGCTTTGCTTTCATTCAGCTTAGAAAATTAGTAAAATTTAGCACTTGGCCCTTATAAGGAAGTATGAATTGGCTTCAGCACATCACTGCTCTTATCCTATTAGACATCATGGTAGGCAATATAGTAACAGGATCCTCAATGTATTCTTGGTTTCAAAAGTGAATTGTACACACTCAATATGAACTAGCTTTTTCACAGTTTTCCTTGTAGAGAAGATTCTGTTCATATGAAATGCAGCTTTATCACTTTTTTGTCATTTTCCTCTTATGTAGGGTAGAATAATTGGGCAGGTGACGCTTATCCTGTGTTGGTTTACCTACTTTCCCCAATTAAGTCCAGACCTACTAATAGTAACTGTAATAATAATTGTAATATTAACAGTAAAGTAATAACTAGCAGTCAGCATGGGTTTGTTAAAAACAGATCATGCCAAACCAATCTTATTTCATTCTTCAACATAGTGACTAAATTAGTAGACCAGCAAAATACTGTGGACATAATATATTTAGATTTCAGCAAGGCGTTTGACAAAGTTGACCACAACTTAATTCTTAGTAAGCTAGAAAAAATGGAATAGATAGCACCACCACTAAATGGACTCGCAACATGGCTGACAAACCGTACTCAACGAGTAGTCCTTAATGGGTGTAAGTCTATATGGAGGGAAGTAAGCAGTGGGATACCACAAGGATGCTGTCTTAGGCCCAGTACTCTTCAGTATCTTCATTAACAACTTAGATGAAGGAATAGAAGGGGAACTTACCAAATTTGCAGATGATACTAAGCTGGCAGGAACAGTTAACACCCAAGAAGACAGGCTCAAGATCCAGGTGGATCTTGACAAACTAGAACACTGGGCCGTATCTAACAAAATGAAATTCAATGTAGAGAAAAGTAAAGTCCTACACTTAGGCAAGAAAAACCAAAAGTACACATATAGACTGAGTGAAACCAGGCTCAATAGCAGTAACTGTGAGAGGGATCTTGGAGTCTTAGTGGACAAACCAGCTAAATATGAGCCAGCAGTGTGCAGCAGCCACCAAAAAAGCTAATGCAATCCTAAGTTACATTAACAGAGGGATACAATTGAGATCAAGTGAGGTACTAATACCACTCTATAAAGCCTTAGTAAGACCACACCTAGAGTACTGCATCCAGTTTTGGTCACCACGTTATAAAAAAGATGTTGAGACTCTAGAAAAGTGCAGAGAAGAGCAACCAGGATGATTAGGGGACTGGAGACTAAGGCATATGAAGAACAGTTACAGGAACTGGGCATGGCTAGTCTAGTGAAGAGAAGGACCAGGGGAGACACGATAGCAGTCTTCCAATATTTGAGTGGCTGCCACAGAGGAAGGGGTCAAGCTATTTTCTAAAGCACCTGTAGGCCAGACAAGGAACAATGGATGGAAAGTGAACAAGGAGAGATTTAACCTGGGAGTAAGGAGAAACTTTCTGACAGTGAGAACAATCAACCAATGGAACAGCTTCCCCTCGGAAGTTGTGGGAGCGTCATCACTTGAGACCTCCAAGAAGAGATTGGACTGCCATTTGTCAGAAATGATGTAGGGTCTCCCGCTTGGGCAGGGGGTTGGACTAGATGACCTATAAAGTCTCTTCCAGCTCTGATTATCTGTTATCTGTTAACAGTAACAGTAATAGCAATTGGTAGGTGCTATTTTACTTTGCTTTATTTTGAATCAGGTTTGAGATATAGAGGATAAATTCCAAATTATTCAAGAAATTAGAACCACTTTCAAGACCTACAGGATATCAGAAAGAAAGAGAAATATTTTTAAACATCTAATCTCTTTTCTTCTATCATAAGAAGAGAGATTACCAATATGCAAAGTCTACTGTCAGGTATTTTGGAGAATAGGCCAACCCCCTCTTCTTGTGAGAGACTTCTCTTTGTTAGATTAAACTTACCCAGTTCCCACAGTTGTTTATCATACATTTTAGCCTCCATTCTGCTAATTGTCTTTGTTGATCTTCTTTGGACTCTTCCTAGAGTCTCAACATCTTTTTTGTATTGTGGTGATCATAACTGGACACAATATTCCAGGTGTAGTCTTACTGGTGCAGTATAAAACTGTACTAGCATTTCATATGATCTTGAAACTCTCTTTGTTTGTGCATTGTACAACTGCAGAAGTTGGATAGACCATCCTCTGGATTCAGGCCCCATCAATAACTGTCTTCATATTAAAGTTTATTGCCCTTTTCTTTTTCTCTTAAGGATTGAGAGCTATTTGTTACTCAGAAGAAAAAGTGACTGACACACGTGAATTATTAATCTAGAAATTCTGGTTTCAAACATTGTTTCGTTCCTTGCCAGCTCTTGACTTCATTCATTCATTCATCACTTCAATCAAGATGAATTAAAGCCAAGTTCAAAAGCCAATTCAATTTTAGCTTATCAAAAACCTGTTATCTGCTGCAGAGGCTTTCAGGAAAGCCTTGCCTGCTGCAGAAGAAGTTCCTGAAGCCTCTGACAGTGAAAAGGAGGCTGGAGGCGACGTGCACATCTGTGGTTAGTCAGTGGACATCCCCTGAAAATAAGACCTGGTGCCTTTTTTGGTGGAAAATAATATAAGACAGGGTCTTATTTTGGGGGAAACGCAGTATTTGCAAACTATTGACCTGTGCTCTATACAATATCTTAATGACAAAATAGTTAACAGGAAGAACAATAATAAGAAAAAGAGTAAGATTAGAATTCAAAACCTCTGTTAACAAACTGTTATTGTAATCAACTTGTAGAAAATTTACCATGGCATCTTATCTTTCCCAAAAATTAAGAGTAATTTATTCTGGATCAAATATCCATTTCTTATCAATTGTTATCTGGTTAAATATAATATATTCAACCTTCACATCCGATCTATCTTCCCAACAAAGTGCAGATAAAAATGGTTTACAATTAAGAGTAATAAATCTATTTGCCAATCTGTCCCAGTTCTCCTAAGAAAAACCAATTTGTCACTTCTCCATGTCAGGCTTTTGCTACTATAAACAAATACAGACTTGAAGTTTAGAGAGATGTATGGAATCAACTCATTTCTCTATCTGCACAATCAATATCTCTTTGATGTACAGCTTTCAAATCAGATACCCCAAAATTACCTGTGTCTGAATATTTTTCCACGAACATTATCATCTCATTAAAAAAGCTTTCAACTAAAAGTTGCATGTTGCCAAAAGATAATTTCTCAGATTTCAGCCACTGCTTGTCTGAAATCTGAAACATTATTGAACTATGAAGCTTAACCACAGTATAAAGAAGCTGAAGCAGAAGGAAACAGGAAAGGTATTTTCTCATATTTCAATCCAGTATTAAAATTAAAATTAAAACATGAATTCCAGTTAAAGTTCAGCAGGGGGTTGAACTGATTATCTAATGTAATATGGACTGCCAGTGGTGCCTTTCTGGATTCTACATAAGACAAACAGTACCAGCTTTGTGCAATAGAATGAATAGATATGAATAGATGACTAGATGCATTACAACAACGTTTCAAGCAAAACGGCTATAAGTTGCTAATAAGCACATACATTATTTGAAAACTTTGAACTCTGAGCACAAGGAAAGGGGAAATTATTTTGCTTCATTCATGTCAACATCTTTTCAGCAGAAAGTTTTCCTTAGTAAAGACAAATGATGCCTAGGCAAAGGTGAATATTTTAATCTCTAGATACAATAATGTTTTTAATGAGACTTTTGGACAGCAGTATTTAAGAACAATTAATTTGTTGTCAGTTATATTAAACTTCAGTACACCTTGTCAGTTCAAAAAATTCAAGCAGAATATATGCAATTTGATAATAGAAAATGCATCAATGTAGCAGGTACATGCAATCAGTTTGGATAATTGTACAATCTTGTGAGCACTTCAGGTACAGTATAATCTCATAACAAGATATTGTGTTTTTCAGGTAAGGGTATTCTCTGTACTTGACTTCCATGACACTGAAAATATTTACAGCTCACTGTTAAAGTAGTTTGAACATAAAAATGAAAGCTGCCTTTAATTTAACTGGTTTTATTATTTAAAAAATCTCTGCAATGAACTTAATCAATCTTTGCTTCCAAAGGTATGCCATAGACAGATTTAAAAAAGAATTGGGTTAATTCACAGAGAATGATTGTTTTTAATTGTAGAAATTTTAAACGAATACTGACATAAAATGCATATATCCAAAGTAACCTTTAGAATTTCTCTGCCTAATATTGTGTCGAGTGAAGTGAGACAGGTGCCTATAAGAGAAAGCTGTTCTTATTATATGAACCCTGCTCACAGCCAGAAAAGAAGTAACGGAGGGAGGGAGTGGGTTGGAATGAAAAAGAGGGGGTAATGGAATTCAAGAGTACGTTCCAAGGTCATCTGCTGGGAAAGTCCACCAGAGTCTGATCCCTAAACAAACTGAACGTAATTGATTGGACAGAATAAAGAGACAACAGGAGGGCCAGGGAAAAGGGAAATGTTTAACCATTATTTGTGCATGAAATGTTAGAATTGGCTTCGCTACTTCCGTATCCATGTCAGCTTACTAATTGTACTCTTGGCAACAAAGAATGTCCCAGGAATAGTTATTTGCTGTATGCACTGAGTGGGACAGTTGACATTAAGCCAATTCTCACAGCAATAATTTGCCTGGACCTCACCAGTTGTCAATTCCATCATCCCCTCCAAGCAAGTAGCTGCACCAGCCCTCATGGGACAGCAGCAAACCTCACCAACACCAGTAGCTGAAGATGTAGTGCAAACTCTAAGAGGGGCTTTAGGCGAAGATGAATGGCTCCAGTAACATAGAAACAAGCTCTCGATGAGGTATATGTTGGCATGGATGGGGCCCAAGTTGTATATTCAGGTGAGCCAGCAAACCCTGGTGCTACAGTGCAGCCAAAAATGGCAGGTACTTTGGATTTGTGAACACTCTACCTGGTAAAATGACAGTTTTGGTTGCTACAAATGAAGAAGGTCATAAGAGACCTACGTAGCCACTGCCCAGTATGTGTATCAATGAAAAGCCTATCTAGAAGAGCACCAGGGCTGCAGCAAACTATGGCCAGCCCCTCAGTCTCCTGGAAGGAAATATCAAAGCAGGCAGCAAAGCAGGCAGGCCGGGCAAGGTAGTCCGCATGGGCAAGGGCAGCTAAGGGCGGTGGCGACCAGGGCTTGCCCTCAGTCACCCAGATCAAGCAGGGCAGCAGAAGGCAGGCAGCGATGGCTGGCTGGCTGGTTCTGCTGCTGCTGCATGTTGGAGTATATTCGGTCAGTCAAGCTGATCAGATCTTTCACAACATCACAAAGGTTACTCAGAATAGTTATTCTTCCCTCCTCTTCCAAAAGCTTGCCATCACCAATATCAAATAATAAGTTAGAAAACTCTTGTGCCCTCAAATCACATTGAAAGTGAACATGCATGTTAATTCTCAAGGACAGGAAGTTGACATTAGGCCATAAGATGGATGACTTGAGACAGGCCTTGACTTCATCTGCACGTGTCCTTCATGGCACAATAAGCAACCTCTGTATGAAGTCACCAGCCAAAAGTACCATAACTCCACCCATAAGACAGTTGCTGCCCCTAATGTCCTGCAGCATCCTGTTTAGAGCTCAGTACCTCTTTTGTGAGTCATGGTGCACTCATCCTACACAATAACTTTGGCTTCTCAAAGTACCTGAGCTATGTCACTCTGCTTAGAGATGTTACAAAGTGCAGACTCAGAATGATTCAGGTTGAGTGGTAACTTGAAGGCAGAGTGAGCCATCTTGCTTCCGTCGATCAAGATAGCTGCAATTCCTGAGGAAGCAACAGCAAAAGTGATATTCCTCCTGCCACTAATTTTGGCCAGCAACAAATTGATCAAGAATGTTTTGCCAGTGTCACCAGGAATGTCAAGAAAGAACAATTGCACAGAATCAGAAGCAACACGGTGCATTATTTAATTGATTTAATTTTGGAACATTCACAGCAACTGCTTCTGTCAGCTGAATGGTATTATAAGACAGTTTACTCCAGTATTGATGATTGCTGGCTCCTTGCTCTCGTGAAGGTGGTGGAAATCCGAACTGTAGGAGTATTTTACCTGACATGGATATGACAATATCCTCAAGAAGGATAAGACAATTTGTAAGCAATTTGGAGGACCAGTTGGGCATCTCCATACTCCCTCTCCATAAGGCAACTGGAAGTTGGAACAGAGTTCTTTTCAGGTGGGGAGGGGGATCAGAGTGTGCTAATTACTGTGTAAGAAATATTAATGAAATACTAATGATCTGATGTTCGTTTCAAAAAATCCTTTCTTAGTGAACATCTAACAGCCAAGAGGAACATACGTGCCAAATATCAAGTTTGTAGGCTTTGCAGTTCTGGAAATTTCACGATGAGTGAGTGGTATTTGGCTTTTATATATATATATAGATTGAGGAGTACTGGGCCTAAGATTGAATATTGTGGTACTATGCAATAGCAATAGCAGTGCTTTTACAGCCCTCCCTAAGAAGTTTACAGAGTCAGCATATATTGCCCCCAACAATCTGGGTCCTCATTTTACTGACCTCAGAAAAATGGAAGGCTGAGTCAACCTTGAGCCTGGTGAGATTCAAACTGTCAAATTGCAGGCAGCCAGCAGGCAGAAGTAGCCTGTACTACTTCATTCTAATCACTGCGCCACCATTAAGATGTAGTACCATTAAGGACTATTCATAGAGTTTAGTTTGTCAGCCAGTTACAAATCCATCTGGTGATGATGTTATCTATTCCACATTTTTTTTAGCTTACCAAGAAGTAGTATACTATGTCCACAGCATTTCGCTGGTCTACTAATTTAGCCTCTCACTAATACTCAAACAGACTTCAATTAAGGCAGATACATTCTCTGGAGTGCCCTAACAAATGAGTATGTAATCTGATAGTTCCTCTTTAACTAATTAATGAACCTTCTATCATTTAAGCCTACATCTTCAGCAAACAGCCGAAAGTCAACACCATACTCTAACCGCTCAACCTGAAAGATAGGAGTGATACATTTTATAGTGACTGGTTCAAAATTAGGCCTTAAGGACCTGCAAAATTAGCACAGTTGTCCAGATCTGAGATGCTTTGTTTCAAAAGGGGGCTTGCAGTTTCCTCTGTTATTTGAGATTGACTGGTGGAAAAATGTCAAGTCTAAGCAGGAATGAAATTTTGGGGCTTATACAGTCCATTTGAATTATACAAAAGAGGAGATAGATACTTGCAGGTTGAGCATATAATCTTCTACTTGTAGGACTAATTGGTTCATTGTTTGGATTAATTTGTCGAACTGGCTTGTATAGATAGTCTTCGACTTACTGTACAACAGTTCTTTTAATGACTATTCAAAGATACAATGGCACTGAAAAAAAGTGACTTATTAGTGGTTTTCACACTTACGAATGTTGCAGCATATCCATGGTCAGAATTAAAATGCTTGGCAATTGATTTATATTTATGATGTGGCAGTATCCTGGGGTCATGTGATCACCTTTTGTAACTTTCTGAGAAGCAAAGTCAATGGGGAAACCAGATTCACTTAACAACCATATTACTAACTTAACAACTGCTGTGAGTCACTTAACGACTGTGGCAAGAAAGGTTGTAAAATGCGGCAAAACTCACTTAACAAATGTCTTGCTTAGCAGCATAAATTTTAGGCTTAATTGTGGTTGTAATTCGAGAACTACCTGTAATTTGGTCTTGATATTAAAACCATGAAATGACGACATGACCCATGGTTAAGAAGAATTTAGAAGAGACTCTATAGCCATGGTTTAATTTTAGATTGAAGGATAGGTTCATTTCTTTCTTTCTTTTTCTAAAACTTTATTAAATTTAATAAAGTATAAAATACAAATCCTCCCCCAAAGTAAGAAGAATTTAAAACTAAGAAGGAGGGTAGGAAAAAAAGCAACATTCAGGAGAACAGACAAAAAGGGGAAAAGTTATAGATAAAAGTAACTTCCTACTTTTTAAAATTTGAATAAAAATCTAAAAAATCAGCAACCTTTGAACTAGAATAAATGATAGCAAACAGTATTTCTATCATAAACAAGTTGAATAATCAAAGCCCAAATTAATTTCTTTTGTTTTCAAGCAAAAAATAAATAAATCCAGGAATGATTTCTAAGTAGAAACACAGTGAGATAAGTTGCCATGTCTGCCAACTCCATTAATTTCACCATCCATTTTCTCATTACGAGTGTATGTGAGTCCTTTCACATATCAAAACATTCTCACAAAGAGAAGTTTTTTTCTTTTTTCTTTTTTTAAATATACTTTATTGATTTTACAGTTAAAATAGACCAACAACACATACATAAATGCAAGAGAGAAAAAGAAGATTAGAAAGAGAGAAAAAAATAGAAAGAAAAAGATAGAAAACAGTTAAAAACATTTTCATCTTCAACAGTTTGTGAGACCTCCTTTTTATCCTTATTTTATACTATATACACAATTAACCCTTACATATATCTGTATATCTCTACTATGATTTTATCATATCTTTTTTTTCAATCAGTTTTTTTCCCAATCAGTTTGTTAATCAAATCTAGAAGGATAGGTTCATTTCTCATAATATTGGATGTAGGAGTAGACAGATTCAGACTTCGCAACAGGAAAATCAACAAATAGCAAAACTCCTACATTTAATGCTGTATTTTGTAATAGCAACAGATCATCAGATGCAATAAATTGCTTCACTGCAGACAGGGAACATCATATATGTGCAGACGTTCAGTGTGGAATATAGATATCAAGCTATATATGTATAACTGCTCCAGATTTTGAATACTAGGTTTTTCCTCCCTTCCTTTTTAGAGTAAATGGACTTCTGGCTGATCTTTTCGTAATATATCCAAGTATTTATATAGAATCACTGGTTCCTCTTTCGTCAGCTTCACTCCTTTCAATAAGTGACCTTGGTTCTGTTGGATTAACTTTATTCAAGTAAGCATTTCAAAAAGAATAAAACAAAACTAATTGCCCAGGTGTTGCAAGAAATAGCTTTTAGAAATGATAGTTGATAACTGTGTGCATATATATTTTGCATTTTGGCAGATTTTATGTTTTAATGCCAATTTTTTTTAGTAGCAGATTGATATTATGCATGGTGACCAATCATACACTTCTTTTGCTTGGGTACATTTTTTCTCTCATATTGACTCATTGTTTTGACATCACTCAAAAATTTTCATCTTGAAAATGTGGAATAAAACAGCTTCTGTTTTCTTTTTGACAGCCCTTAGATCTTAGTTATAGTCAATAAATAGCAATCATTTAATTGATTGTGATGAACTGCTAAGAAGAAGATAAGTATAAGATAAGTACAATATTGAAAGACCTAAAGTAAGTATAGTATTGAAAGAGGTGATTCTGATAGAAGGATATAAACTGTTCAAAAGAAACAGACCTAACAAAAGAGGAGATTAATAAATGTATGTAGAAAACACACCACAATAGTAATGAAGATTAATCATCTGAGGTAGGGGTGACAAACTCGATTTCTTTGAGGACTAGATCAGCATTGTAGTTCTCCTCTGCAGGCCGGCGGCGGGGGGATTGGGGGCCAGTCGCAGCAGGGAGGGGACAGGACAGATGCCTCCTGCAGCATCCTGCAAGGCAAAATGGGCCGCATGACCTGTTTTGGGCCCATTTTTCGGGCGCCTTTGGCCCATTTTTGGCCTCTTTTCAGCCTGTTTTGGGCCCATTTTCAGCCTGTTGGGCCCATTTTTTGGCCATTCTCACCCATTTTTGGCCTGTTTTGAGCCTGTATTGGTCCCTTTTTTGGCTCATTTTCACCCTGTTTTTCGGTCTGTTTTTGGCCCATTTTCAGCAATTTTTGGCCTGTTTTTTGGCCATTTGGGGGGCCATTTTGGGCCCATTCAGTTTTGGACCCAGTTTTGGGCCTGGTTTTGGCAGGCAGAGTGCTGCAGGAGGCCATGGAGGATGAAAATGAGGTGTGTGGGGCCCATACTTGGCCTGTTTTAGATAACAGAGGCATTGCTGGTCGATCCTTTGATATTTCCAGGCTGAACCTGTGGGCTGGATTTAAGCTCCACATGACCAGATCCTACCCAAGGCCTTGTGTATGACACCCCTGATCTAAGGTTATCTAATCCAAACCCCTACTAAAGCAGGACAGTCAATAATATTTCAGACAAATGGCTGTACAATTTCTTCTTAAAACCCTCCAGTGTTGGGATGCCCACAACTTCTGAAGGCAATTTCTTAAATACTAAAACACTGGTATAATATCTCCTCTACTCTTTCTTTTCACTAGATTACACATACTCAGTTCCTGGAATTGTTTTTCATATGTTTTAGCCTCTACCCCCCTAATATTTTATTTTCCCTGCAATTTTTCCAGAACTCAGCATCTTTTTTATATTGACATGCTATTCACATTGAATTTTGGGAGTAATATTACCTTTTTTTACTTTGCACAGTTTAAATTTTAATTTAGCCACAAAATAGCTGATGTTGCCATTTTGTTACATTTATAAATGTAATTTTAGTTGTCATTTTCTTTTTATGTTTATGCTGACTTGAAGCTCTCAAATGTAGGAAAGGATGTGCCTGATAAGGGCACTTTACTTTGTACCAGTCCTCTTTCTCTAATTATAGCCCTTGGATAGAACCCATTCAGTGAAATTCTTGTCCGATCTGTTTACAAAGTCATATACATTTGATACATTGCCATGTAAGCATAGGGAATTCCAGAAAGTGTTACAAACTTGAATTATAGCCTTTTCATTTCACTAAATGAGGCTGTTTAGGTTTCTGTAAAAAATGTATTGACCTGTATTCAAACGTTTAAGGATTTTTCCCCCCTTCAATGTCACTATTCTGTGGAAGCATCTGCATATTTTTTTCACATGATAACAAAGTGTTTGGCCATGGGAAACTACTTATTATATTGACATTTGAAATTAGCCATGATCTATTAGGTTTTATAATACAAATCAGAATACTTGTATGTTAACAATATAATAAATAATTGTTGCCATGTCTACTCCAGAGGATAATGTGTAGAGCAAAATAATATTAGACTGAGTTTTATGTATTCACTAAGAATTGTTCCACTGACATTTTTTTCAGCAGCAGCAGAGATGATGACTGAGACTACTGTCATGGACTATGTCAAACACTTTCTCCCCTCTTCTAGCCTCCTCCCCCATAAACAGATTTTTAAGAGAAAAGGCTTTGCTGGAAATGTATAACATATAACTAGGTCAAAAAGACCAGACATGAAATCTTGTAAAAGCTGGGTCAATTTTTATGAGTTGAAATGTGCACGAAATCATAAATTATTTTGTTTATAGTCTTTGTGTTTCACATAAATAATTTATGTACTTGTAGAGCCCATTTGTTAGATATTTCCAGTTATGCTTTTTATGCAAAAATAACCTTTTCTTGCCTCAATGTACATGCTCAAGGAGTTGCCTCCCATTATTTTCTTCCAAACATCACAGCAATAACATAATCCCTTGTTTCTCCACTATTTCTTTTTCTCAGAAACATTCCTTTGTGAACATCATGGGATTTGTTTTAGCTTTTGGCCTTGAAAATGTACAGTTTATGACAGTAAATCATCCCTGATTTTTGGTGCTTTGTATGCTTAAGCGAAAGGTATAGATTTGAGAATTGTGTCTATTCACAAGTTTTTGTTAAACAGAACTATCAAAATATAATTCCCATGTATGGCTTTCTTCTGAGAACTGTTACCTGCTATTGTAAGTCTTGTCTTGTGTTTCACATCATACTATAACAGAATAACAGAATTGGAAGATGCTTTTTCAAAAAGCAACTGGACTTTGTTTTTTGTGGAAGACTTTTCATTTCTCATCCAAGAAGCTTCTTCAGTTCTGACTGAAGATAGAAATATTTATATTCCTTGCAGTCATCTGGTCGTTAGCACTTTTCTGAGAGTTGTTGAGGCCATTTGGAGTTTTACATGTGCTTTCAGGATCAACTGAACAGTGCAAGTGGGTATGGAACCTTTTTGGAACTACTTAAAGGACAGTGTTGTAAACAAGAGATAGGAGATATAAATTGACTCTGCTTTCTTATTTTTTAAAGAATAGTCTCTCAGCAAAGTATTTCATTCCTTCCAAAAATACTGTCGTTTTACAGTTTCATGTTTCTCAAGACAATAATTATCAGTTTTATTTCACAACTTTGAATACTTTTTGGAGGTTTCATTACCTTGGTATAAGAAGGGGGGTTGCCTTTTATATTTAGTGAACTTTAGAAGAACTACAGGCTCCTGCAACATTTTCCCTATCTTGTGAGTTTCTGAAGAAATGTTTTCTATGGCTGCTCAATGCAAAGTGTAACAGACTTCAGTTCCATTTCAGTGGCTTACCAAATAATGAAAGGTCTATCCTGTTGGTTGCTTGTCCATTCAATCCAGACTCTACAGCATTTCTCAAATAATTCTTCTCTTGAATATCTGCAAATTGGCACTTTGATCTTAAGCCTTCTATTTTTATCTATTCAAAATGCTTGTAGGTTCAAATGACCACTTTAGCACAGACTATCTTCTCTGCTTTGATGGTGGCCTGCTTATGATTCTACTGTCATAAGAATTTTTGATTAAAACAGCATATAAGTGATTTAAAATAATAAAATACAGCTTGTCATTCTGCAAATTGCATGAAAAATTGATATCATGAAGGACAGTATTACTTGTAATGAATTCTTTAGAAGGTAGTCATCTTTAAACTTCCTCAACCCACTGGCTTTATTTTTACCCACCTTTATTTACATTGGCCATAGCAACTGAGAAAATCACACTTTGTGGCAAGAGTTTTTCTGTATAAAAGCTTAGCTCAGTGCTATTACAAAATTAATTGGTTATGATTACTGAGGTAAATGCTGAAAGAACCACACTATAGGTTAGCAACCCAACTTTCTCTGAATTGAGATAATTCTCTCAGACTGTTTTGAGGATTACATGTTATGATAAACTCAAAAGAAGTAATCCATTCTATGTCCTCACAAAGCTTTTAATGTTCAATCTTATGAAAGAATAATACTCCAAAATAAGCTCCTTTCTCCCATTTTAGGAAAAGGATCTGTTCATCAGAAATTTGATAAGTTTGATGACTGGTTACGATTGGTAAAAAGGAACTTAGGTTGAGATGGCAAAACTAAACTTCAGGCCTCAGCAGGTCTGTCTGTCTGTCTGTCTATCTATCTATCTATCTATCTATCTATCTATCTATCTATCTATCTATCTATCTATCTATCATCTATCTATCTATTGCTGTGTTCAGGGTTCTTCCAATTTGAGGAAGAACCCTTCTTTGTTTAGCTAAATAAATGTGTTTGGCTTATGAAGGGACATCAGACTCCATCTCCTTATTTCTACTGAGGAACACCTGAATCTTGCCTAACATTTCTGGCTCCCTTAGACAGGACAAGTGCTTGGTTCTGTGAAACCTTGGGGAGAGGAATGCAACAAGCTGCCACAAACTCTGAGATTTCTTAGAGGTGCCTCCTGGAGTAGTGGGCTTAGATTGTTTATCTCTCTTCTGTTACTTTCTGCTCTAGAGGGCTGAAGACAAGGTAAGGCAATTATTTTTCCAAATTCAGAATTTGTGCTTGAGGTATGCACGTGAGTGTTTGCCTTCCGTGAACTCATATCCTGCCATTGACCAGAGCTGAGTGGAATGGTTGGCTTCAGCCATTCTTAACCCTCCATGAGCTGCAAGGCTGAGACTGGAGGTGTTTAAAATGCAAAGGAGATCAATCTTATACTCTCATGCTTCAACAGGTTGTGAGTAGTTGCTGTTGTATGAATGCGCCCCTACAAATTTTCCACTGTTGACCTGGCAAGGCGTGAAACCATTCTCAGCCACCTGTAACCTCCTGATAGTGTCCACATCGATGACCAGAGGTTTTTTTCACTGCAAAGGAGGTTGATAGATCTCTTGTGGCCCAACAGGCTGTGAAAGGGGTATGGCCGGCATGGACATGTGGGATAGGCCCAGAGTAAATCTAGAGTTAAGATGGGTCATCCTTCCATTCCCCACCATGCAGTCAGAGCTGAAGAAGCTTCTTGGATGAGAAGCAAAATGTCTTCAAAGAAAAACCAGAAAGTCCAGTTGCCTGTTGAAAAAGCACTTTTGGGACAATCATGACCTTGATGATTGAGAATCTCCATAGGCAGGATGGGTCAGACTAATGCATTTGCTCTCAGCCTTCTTGAGAGTGTCATAAGGAACTTTGATAAACTAAAAACCCAATGGAACATGAAAATTGAAACTGGTTAAATAAAATGCTCTTTGGCATCAGGATATGCCTAATGTTTGACCCCTGGGAGAACTCATAGACTTGGGAGTCTTGGACACAATAGGAGACTATGCCTACAGGGGCATAAATGAAGACCAGCAGGCCTATTATGTTTTGTTTTAGATCCTGCAGAGGAATAAGAAAATGAAAGATTGAGGCTTGTGGTGCCCTTTTGTGCCTAAACCTTTCACTCCCCCCCCCATCCCCTCAGAACCACGTTTCTACAGGAAGGGGGAGCCTCATAAATTCTTTGTTTATAACCCATTGTGTACTTCTAATCTGTATGCATGGAAGAGCTGCCCTGGCTCTTACACTGAAGCCCCACACAAATATGCCAATCTAGTTTTTTTTTTCATTATTCATACTCATTATCCTAACTGGGAGGACCTGCAGGCTATGCTAGACATTTTTCTTATGGCCAAGGAGAAGCATCTGGTAATAGCTTCTGCTAAAAACCTAGGTCGTCTGTCAATCAGATCACAGTTATATTGCATCACATAATCCCCAATCCCTATACTTTGATTAGTCAGATGGTATTTGGTTATCAATCTTAAAGATGCTTTCTTCTGAGTCCCCTTGACTCCTATGAGCCAGCTCCTTTTTGCCTTTCAGTGGCAACATAGACATCTTTGCTGTTTTGCGCCAAGATTTAAGAATAGCCCCACTATCTTTGGGAATGACTTGGCCACATGGCAGCCATGTCTGTGTACTCATTCTTTCCCATTTGCCTATGCTAGATCCTTTTATACCTTACACTTTCTATAATATAGATGCTATTTATCAGGGGAATTTATCAGGTTGGAGAAGAATGGAAAAAAAAACCTTCTCCCAGTGCATGAATTATAGGCCCTCCTGAGAGAATTACATGCAAGTACACATTGGAGTTCCAAGGCTATATTTGTCCTGGAATCTTTGATAAGTCTCTTATGGTGGTCAGGTAATGTGTTGTTTGTCAGATAAACAATCCAGCAAACTCCCACAGGTTGCACTTGGGTAAGCTTAAGCAGGGCAATGTTTCTGCCAGTTTTTGGGAAATTGATTTTACTGAATTACCTAGAAAACAGGGCTTTCAACACTTGTTGGTTTTTATAGATGTTTTCTGTGAATGGATTGAGGCTTTCCTGTGCTATACTAGCAAGGCAGGTGAGGTGGTCATGGCCCGTTTGAAAGAGATTATTCCCTCCCCTTCCAAGTTATTGGGTCTGATAATGGGCCTTATTTTGTCTCTACCATCAACAAGTGGCTCATGAGTTGGACATTGATTGGCAGCTTCATTCCATTTATCAGCTGCCATCATCTGACTGCGTAGAATGAGCCAGTGGCATCCTCAAACATCATCAGGTCAAACCTGTTCAGGAAACACATATTACTTGGCTTCAGGTACACCCTCTTGCTCTCCTGCGCACATGTACTATGCCTGAACAGCCTTTAAGCCTTTCCACATTTGAAATTATGTATGGTAGACGTTTTCATTATCATGCTTCTATCACCCTTCCTACCTTTGATAACCATGCCCTCTGAGATTACATTTTCTTGCAAAAAATCCATTTCCCAAGCTGTCCAGGCCCTCTACCATCCGTGATTGGATCTTACATTGCAATCCTTTCTTACTGGTGATTGGGTGCTCCTGAAATCCTGGACTGAGTCAGGCCCACTGGCTGAGCCTTGGAAAGGGCTTTTTCTCATTCTTCCCATGACCCACACTGCTGTTAAGGATGCTGGAATTTGCACCTGGATTCATCACTCCCACTCAAGTCTTCATCTCCCCCTGACAATAGTGGTGATCATAGGACTGTAGCCTCTGGTACTGAGGATGACTTTGGTCTGAAGCTTTTGTTTAAATGACACCATGCTTTCACTGAATGCCAAAACACCAAGGAGGTCATTGGTTCACCAACAGCCAACCAGTTATTCACCATAAACATTCTGACTTTTTCCATCGTGTGACCCAGTCATTGCTGCCTTTGCTTTCTTATTTTATTTTCTGCCTTGTACAGGTTTCCTTTGCTTCCTTGATTATCTTATTCTGCCCCGTGTGCTTAAATAGCCTCCTCTATGTTTCTTCTCCTCCCTTCTCTAGCCTGATTGAGGGGATTATGGGGCCACAAAAAGTGGTGGTTTTTATGTGGACAGTTTGCCTATAAGTACCTGCTAGCCTTTTGGTCTGCTACATGCATTGTGGGGGTAATCTTTCCTCCACAATGAACATCATATAACACCATGATTGGAATTTCCACATCCGGAATAAATGTGATGTGGATCACGTTGAGCACCATCCATCTTTTTTGCCTCCTGGGCATCAGGGAAGCCTCCTAGGGGCAGCTTTTTGCTCCCAGAAGGCTTCCCTGGGGCCCAGGAAGGCAAAAAACAGAGCACAGGGGGTGCACCCCTCCTTTGCTCCATTTTTGGGCCTCCTTGGCCTCAGGGAAGCCTCCTAGGGGGCATTTTTGCTCCCAGAAAGCTTCCCTGGGGCCCAGAGGGGCAAACAACAGAGCGAGGGGGGCGCAGCATCCCCCCTGCCTCCCCACATCCCTTTTTTTGCCTCAGGGAAACCTAGGTGAAGCAATAAGACAACGAGGGGGATCCTGGCACAGCTGATTGTTGGAACAGCTGATCATCGGGGGGGAGAAGAAATACCTTAAAGAGTAACAGGGCAGAGGAGAACGCAATGAGCGATGTTGGGCATACACAGTCAGCAATGTTAGACTGACTGGGAAGGGAGGAGCGGGGCCAGCCAGGGGCCAGTTCTCTGAACTGCACAGAATCATAACAACCAGTTCTATAGAACCAGTCTAAACCGGCAGAATGCCACCCCTGGCACCATCCGATAGCATACAATATGGGGAATATCTTTGGCTCTATTTCTGGCAAATCCATTTTAGAGTTAGGAGACTAGACAGAACTCATGTTTAACCACACAGTGCAGACACTACTCCATCTGAAGAGGAACAAGGAGGAATTAGGGAAGTAATTTACAAAATCACTTGGATTTTATCCTTGCAGTTAAGAGAGGAGTCTGTGCATTAATCCATTCTCAATTACATCTCAAATTACCAAGTTAGTATAAACCACACCATCCACCTCATGGAAAAAGAGATACAGAACAGACCTAAGGATGTTGATATTGCATTCTTCTCCAGCCTGTCCTCTTGGCTTATTCGTTGGCTACTGTGGTGGGATTCAAAAAAATTTACTACTGGTTTTGTGGTGGGCATGGCAGGAGAAGGATACTATAAAATCTCCATTCCCACCCCACTCCAGGGGAAGAATATTGTAAAATCTCCATTCCCACTCCAAAATCCCATTCCCTCCCCACCCCACTAACCTGCTTTCCAGCTCCTTTCTCCTGTGCAGGGCAACAAAAGAAGACCTAGCCAATCAGCTGAGATGGGAGGCAGAGAATAGATAGGGGCGGGGTCAGTCAGAGGTGGTATATGCTGGTTCTCCAAACTACTCAAAATTCCCGCTACTAGTTCTCCAAACTGGTCAGAACCTACTGGTTACCACCTCTGCTACTGGGCTGGAGCTGGCTTTGATAGATTTTCTTGCTTACCCTCTTGGTCATCTTTCTTATAATCTTGTTTTGTTGTTGCATGCATTGTCAGGAATGAACACTTGATAAACCTTTCTAAACATTTTCAAAAGCTATGGTATCAGACTATACTGACTGCTGCTTGCTTCTTATATAATCCTTATATAATATATAATTTTTATATATTTATTCTTATTTATTAAGTTTACATGCTGCCCATCTTCTTATCCAAAGCTAAGAATTTAATATTCATAATAAACATTTGAGGCAATGTTAATTTTGCTTTTTACTACAGCAATGAATTACTTCAATGAAGCCTACAAAGTTCTTAACAATAGCAAAGCTCCATATTTGAATTTATTTCTTTGTTAGTTGAATATAATTTGTATGTTACTGCAATGGTGCATGTCTCTGAGTGGCCTAGAGGAATTTATATGAAAAGAAATGTATAACTGGACATGAGAACATTCAAAATAATCTGTTTGGTCATGAGTTTATTGGGATAATATATTGGAAGATGCTAATATAGAGTAGTTAAAATGATTGTTTTTAGTTTAGAACATTTCAAGTTTAGAATATTTTTCAACTATTTGTCTCAAAGTTCTCCCATAATTCAACACTCTTCTCTCCCCCCACCTTTGTCTCTTATTCTCTCTCTCCCTCTCTCCCTCCCTGTTGTATTGCACCACACATATGTTGTAGTCTCTGTTACCTAAAAGATATTTGAGGACCAGCCTATTATGCTTGGGGATAAAATTAGCAGAGAAAATCACTGGGATTATCCTTTCTTGCCAAAGAATTGAATTCAGAATCAACCAATTATAGCTGAAAGAGTCCATTTCACAGAGTCCACAAGGTTTTCAATTATTTGTTCTGAGCATATCTTGCTCTATTCTGCTGCCAAAAAAATAGGGCTCCTGTTTTCTTTTACGAAGATCAGACATTGCTGCTGGGCTTACAGTCACAAACAAGATACAAAAGAAAATATCTTTCAGAGCAGCAAAAGAAAACCCAGGAATTAGGAAAATCTCAGCCTTCTTGGATTCAGGGTGCACCCGGTGCTTGATTAGCATCCTATAGAGAAATAGCATCAAATAGCATCACAGGAAGTAATAGCATTGTTCTATACTGCACTAGTGAGACCACACTTGGAATACTGCATCCAGTTTTGATCACCACAATATAAAAAGATCCTAGAAAGACTGTAGGGATCTGGAGATTTAATTGTATGATGAATAATTAAGGGAACTAGGTATGTCTAGCCCAGTGGTCACCAACTGGTGGTCCATGGACCACTGGTGGCCTGCGAGAAAACTTTGGTGGTCTGCAGAGAAATGTCACCCCAAAGCACCCCCCCAAAGCAATTAATCCAGGCTGCGCGGGAACACAAGGCTGTGCTGCCCACATGGCCCGTGGGAACACAAGGCTTGCATTGCTTCATTGCGAACAACACGAGGTAGTGAGAGGAGGGGGGAAAGGGCAGAGTGGGGGAACTTGCTTCACTCACCCCACATGCCTGGCCTGGCCACTGGGCTGCTTCTTTCCACTTCTTTCTTCTTCTGCTTTTAGCTGCATGCAAGGAAAACAGTAAAAGTATTTCTTTCTCTCCCCCAAATTCCACCAGAAATGAGTCTTTGGGACCCTGCAAGGCATCCTGCTCCAAGTGGCTGCACCGGCAAAGACTCATTTCTGGCAGAGTTTGGGGGAGAGAAAGAAAGACTTCTGCTGCTTCTCTGCTTTCCTTGCATGAAATCCAAAGGCTCTCCCCCCTCCCCCGAGAATGGAACTGGAGATGGTATCCTGCGATCCCAAATAAAGAATGATAGATTGGTAGGAAAACGGGATGGGGAATTTTCCTCCAGACTTTTTGGGGGATTTTCCCAGGGTCTCTGCAGGGTCTCTTCCAGTGGTGGTATTCAAAAACTTACTACCAGTTCTGTGGACGTGGCTTGGTGGGTGTGGCCATGTGACTGGATGGGCGTGGCTTTTTTGCAACCCCCACCCATTTTTGGGAGCTTCTTAGCCACAGAGCAGCCTCGGGGGCGTTTTTGCTCCCCTAAGGCTCCTTTGGGGCTCAGGAAGAAAAGGAACAGAGCATAGGAGGGGCATGCAGCACTCCTCCAAGCTCCTTTTGGGAGCTTCCTAGCCTCAGAGAAGCCTCTGGGGGGCATTTTTGCTCCCCAAGGCTCCTCTGGGGCTCTGGAAGGCAAAAATGGAGTGGGGTCTGAGCTTCTTCCTCCATTTTTTGCCTTCCTGGGCCTCAGCAAGGGGAATCCCAGCACAGCTGATCTTATCTACAGTTGATTATCGGGAGGGGGGTGGGGAAAGAAAGAAATACCTTAGGCGAATGTCAGGCAGGGGGCTGGGTGAGCGAGCATCAGGTGGGAGGGTGACCGGGTGGGGGGCATAGCTAGCCAGAACTTATTACTGGTTCGGCGACCCACACCAAATTCTTGCTACTGGTTCTCCTGATCCATTGCAAACTGGCTGAATACCACCACTGGTCTCTTCCCCACCCTGTTTTCCTACTGACAGATCATTCTTTATTTGGGATTACGGGATACCATCTCTCTCTCTCTCTCCCCCCTCCTGAGAATGGAGCTGAAAAGCAGGTTAGTGAAGAAATGTGGCTGCCTTGGAGGGGGTGGAATGTGTGAAAGACATGTGCATGTGTGTGTGTGTGTGTGTGTGAGAGAGAGAGAGAGAGAGAGAGAGAGAGAGAGGAAGAGGGAGAGAGAACATCACCGCCAGCCCTCCAAAGTTAGATTGGCACTCTCTCTCTCTCTTCCTCCCTCCCTCCCTCCCTCCCTCCCTCCAATGTCAGCAAGCCACTGTCAGTCAAAATTCATATTAGTGGTCCGCAGGATTTAAAATTAAGCGTTTGGTGGTCCCTGAGGTCCAAAAGATTGGCGACCCCTGGTCTAGCCTAAGGAAGAGAAAGATTGGGGTGATTGCAGAACTGTCTTCCAATAATTGAGAGGCTATCACAGAAAGGAGTGGATTGACTTACTCTCCAAAGCACCTTAGGACAAGAAAGAATAGATGAAAGCTTGTTTTTTATTATTATATTTTTTTTTAATAGTGTAAAACATAAAAATTCAATACCTAGATAAACAATGCGTTGTCTGAGTACAATTGATTTTGAGACATAGTAATGGTAATAATAATAATATTCATAACATCAATAATAATCACATAATAGTAATAATATTTACTTATCCATTTTAGTAAATCTCCAATGTAATTAATCCTTCTCTCATGCTTTTAGATTTCTAATTTCTGCTAGTTAGCCATTGATAAAACAAATCCCATGCTAAATAATATTCAGTTTCTTCCTTTTAGATGCAAGCTTGTTAATTAGAGATCTAATCTAAGGAGAAATTTCCTGACAGTAAGAACAGTTTATCAATTGAACAGTTTGCCTCCTGGAGTTGTAGATGCTCCATCACTCAAAGTTTTCAGAAAAAATTGGACAGCCATTTGTCCAGTATGCGGTAAGGTCTCCTGTCTTGGGTGGTGGGTTGGACTACAACACCTTTAAAGTGCCTTCCAACCCTATGATTCTTCACTGAGATTTTCTAGATATATCTATTGGCAATATATCATTCCTGAATTGTCATGATGGAATTTTAGTCCACTAGTAGCTTCCTATTCTTTAAAGACCCAGCCACTTCAGAGGGTATGTTTAATTCCATTGCTTAGATGGTTGCACTGAGAGACCAATATCATGCCTATTTTGATATTTTATCTATAAAGCTGGAGTAGTAAATAATACTTGTATTTCATTTCTCTATTTTTATTTCTATTCTTCCACAGTTAATTACAGCTGTGATCTTAAAGTAGTTCTTTCTTTAATCTTCAAAGGTTTGTTTTATGTTGCCATTTAATTCGGTCTCATCTTAATTTTAATGTTGAATATTATAAAAAAATTAATAAATTTTAACTAATGAAATTTAGCCATAATTGAGTGTTGACATAAAGTCCCTGCATATTATAAAGAACATCATAGAAGCTCTGTTCCTACATGCTATTTTCTTTTTTTTAAAACAAATTTTATTAATTTTACAATTAAAAACAAATCAACAACACATACACGAATAGAAAAATGAGAAAAGAGCAAAGAAAAAAGAAAGAAAAGCAAAGAGAAAGGTGAAAAAAAGAAAAAGAAAGAAAAAATGAACACTTAAAAACATTCTCATGCTATTTTCAAGTTGCTTTGGGAAGACATTCTATTTTGCATTCTGTTCACATCTTCCTGCTGACATTAAAGGTGCCTGAAGTAAGCAAAGGAATGCACTAAATTGAGCACATAAATTGCTTCTTCGACTCTTTGACAGATTTAACTAGCATCCTGTAGCAAATGCCACAAAATAACACACTGTCAGATCTGAAGCAGCAGAATGACTTTGTTTCTAATCATGGAATGGTTCAGGTGATCATACAATTATAATTAATATGTATGTTTGTATCTAATTGTAAATTATAAAAGTAATAATAAAATCAGTTGCTGGAATTGGATATGTCTAGTTTAATGAAAAGAAGGACTGGGGTAACATGATAGCAGTGTTCCAATATTTCAGGGGCTGCCACAAAGAAGACAGAGACAAACTATTCTCCAAAGCACCTGAAAGCAGGAAAAAAAGCAATGATGGAAATTAATCCAGGAGAGAAGCAATTTAGAATTAAGAAGAAATTTCCTGACAGAACAATTGATCAGTGGAACAACTTGCCTCCAAAAGTTGTGAATGCTCCAACACTGGAAGTTTTGAAGAAGAGAATGTACTGGACAACCATTTGTCTGAAATGGTATAGGGCAGACATGCCAAACACAAGGCCCATGGGCCGTATTTGGCTCACAGTGAGCTCAGATTTGGCCCACAGGGCCATCCCCAAAATGACAAGGAACCCGCCCACCCTGTGGCAGTCACGGGGGATGGTGAGTATGTGAGGGCTGACAGTGTCTGGCAACAGCCGTAGCTAGCCTGTGCACTCTGGGATTCTGCAGCCTGTATAGTACAGGTGGGTCTGAGTGCTGCGACTGCCAGACTGGCCCTCCAAGCAGCAGAGACAGAAGCATGGGAGGAGGCATGTGATCCAGCCTGCTGGACATGCTGGATGGCTGCCTACTCCTTCCCACTGTTTGTTTTTGCTTGCCTATGGCCACAGTGACTGGAATGGGACAGGTGGCTGCTTGGCCACCTGGTGGGCTGAATCATGTGCCTCCCCCAGAGACTCCCCTCTCTGCTCTTCCCCACCCAAGCCAAGCCCCAGAGATGCCCTATGCGTCCTGCACCCATGTACCTCAGGGCCCCACAGCCAAGCCACCCCTGCCCTACCACTTGCATCACCTTGCCTTGCCTTGCAGCGATGGCACCACCACCAGCAGCCCCCTCCAGTAGGAGCCCAGCTTTCCCTCATCTTCCCCCTTTCCGGAAGCCCATCCCGGGCAAAGAGAATGAGCATAGCAGCAACAGCCTATAGGCAAGTTCAACTGAGCATCCCATTGGGGAAGTGGGGCTGAGCTGCAGGATCCTGATGCCTCGGGTGCTTAAAGACACCTGCTGCCCAGGGTCCGGCAGCCCACGCTGCTGTGTGGGGGAGCCCTATGGGGCTTAAGTGGGTTGGTGAGGCTCACTCCAGTGGATCAGGCCACAGCATCTATCCTGGTCCTACCCCCGATGCGAGCAATATTGAGCTGGCCATGCTCACCCTAGCCAGGCCCATTCAGTTGGCTGTGACCACCAGGACACTCCTGGCCATGCCTACCCCAGCCCCGTGAGGGCAACCACAATCCTGATGCAGCCCTCAATAAAATTGAGTTTGAAACCCCTGGTTTCAAGGGTTTTCTGCCTAAGCAGAGGGTTGGACTAGAAGACCTCAGAGGTCTCTTCCAACTCCATGATTCTGTTCTCTTCTGTTCTATCAAAGAAAATATTGTGGCATTAGGAAACTACTGATGTTAATTATTGTGTGCTAAAAAGAATTTTGTAAATATTGCAAATTATATAGTTTCATTATTTTCTGCTGTTAAAAATACTGATTGGATACAGAGTGATAGAATTGAAATGGTTCTGACAGTAAAGGAAAGATATATTGAGGTTAGCAAGCAGAGATATATAAGAATTAGTAAGCAGGAGTTTGAGAATCGTCCACCCAGATGCAAATATAAATTTATATTGTATATGTATGCATATATATGTGATCTGTGTGTGTATGTATGTGTATCTTTGTGTGTGTACATATTCATTCCTCACTTCCAGAAAAAACTATTCTTTATAGGTAGAGACACATCACCACATTTTTCAAAGCCTTCATTGCTACTATACCAAATGCTAGTTTGTGGCATATTTCTTGAGTGCTTGTTTCTTAGATATTGATGGTTAATCCTAAACAACAGGCGCTATTTACCACTTCGATAACTTCAATTTTATGGTTGGTTATTCTATCTGATGACATTAATTTGGTTTATATTTAATTTAGTCTCATATTTTCACAAAGCTCTTTGAATTTTAGTACTACGGCTTGCAAAATATTTACATTTTTAACAGTATCATATGTTAAAAAGTAATCAAACATAAGCAATATTAATGAACATAAGACATAAAAGTATTGTTTGGATGTTTTAAGTTCCATACATCCATTTTTCACATACAAACTACCAGCGGTAATAGAATTGATGACTAATAGATGAAGAATTTGTACCTTAGATTGGATCAGGAATTTTATCAAAATGTTCAGTTTTTTAAAAAGTCTTAAGATATAATGGAATATTCAGTGAAACAATAATAGAAAGAATATGCACATATTGAAAATACAATGTGCAAACCATAGTGACTGCTTTTTTAAAAAGTTAATTCTAATCATTTAATCCTTAAATCTAGAAGGAAGTTCTGCTAATTTTTTTGTATTTATAAATCACATTTATCATGAGTTGTGTGCAAATTAAAAATGATACATTAAAAATTGAAAAAAATGAAAAAAGCCAAAACCCAAGGACTAAAAGACTAAAAATATTGATGTGATATTTAATATATATTATAATTCAGGCAAGGAGACGGTGATCTTAAGGAAAAGAGCCTAGTCTTTAAGGTTTATTTATATTTTTATTTGTCAAATTTATATAACAATCCGTGTCACAAAATAAGTGACTTTGGGTGACATACATCAAAGGTAAAAATCAGTAAGCTACTAAACAGTTTATTATTACTAAAATCATTAAACACATAAAAACATAGCTAAAAAAAGGAAATATTGGGAAAAGGAATCTTAATAATTCGCCACTCCCTGGGGTCTCCAGGCACAACCAGGTTTTGAAGGACCTTCCGAAAGAAAAAAAAAAAATGATCAGGATAGCTTCACTTTGGGGGGTGGGGGAAGGGATATTCTATAATCCAAGCCACAACAGAATAGGCACATTACTTGGGGCCTGCCAAAAATAGTTTCTTGGGTGAGGGAATTTATAGCATTCCCACTTTCTAGATCTGTTGAGATGTAACTGGAAAGAGATAGTTTCAGCTGAAAGATAGAGATTTGGGACAACTTGAATCTCTAAAGGAAGGCTGTTCCAGAAGGCAAATACTGCTAAAGAGAAGCATAGGAGAGATTCAACCTTAAAAATAAGGAGAAATTTTCTGACAGTGAGAACAATCAACCAATGGAACAGCTTGCCTTCAAAAGTTGTGGGTATTTCATCACTGGAGGCTTTCAAGAAGAGACTGGACAACCCCTTGTCAGAAATTATATAGGATCTCCTGTTTGAGAAGGGGATTGGGCTAGATGACATACAAGGGCTTTTCCAACTCTGTTATTCTGAAGCACAAGAATGTCTTACAAAGACCTTCCCCACATCGATTGGAACTGGTCATGGAAAATGGAAGAGAAGCACTGCATCATCAGGCTTCCCATTCCCTGCTGACACACCAGAAGGATACTATGAAGTTGTAGTCAGTGAGATTTACTCCATTGTAAATGAGTGTAATATCAGTGCTTTTGCTTACCAATCTGTGGTAATCTGTGATGTACCTTTTTTTCTTTTCTATATTTATGTGATTTTCACTTTAAAAAAAATATTCTTGACGTTATTTTCTGGAGAGAAAATAAATAGCCCATATAATAACTCTTAGAGTAGTCTTTCAGTTCAAGGATATTAGAGAAATATGTTGGGTGTGACCACTAATATCCTATAATTTTGTACACTTTTAAATTCTTGCTTACTGTTGACCATTTTCTATCATTGCAGCACATAGAAATACCCATTCATCTTCCTCTCCCCCTCCCCCCACTTTTAAAAAGGGAATGATATTGAAAGATATCAAAGATATCTTCAGAGTTATTGAAAGGCATTTTATCTCATTCCTACAATTACATTTTCTTTTAAAAAATTCAAAATAACAGATTTGAAGGCTTCTGCCCTTATAAAACTCGGTCTCAGTGGTAATATCTGTGCAAAATCAGCATCAAGCAAAAGCAGCTCATTTGGAAGAGCATAGAATGTGGTACCCAAGAGAAAAGAAGAGAGACTTTCTTTTATTAAATCTTATGACATCAGTATTTTGTTTTCTATTACTTTATTTTTTGCTATTTCCCCAAATATCTGCTTAGCAATTTGTTCTTTGGAGTACTGGTAAATTGTGTCAAAGACACTGTTTTAATAATTACTTTATTTCAGGAATTATTTTTACTCACTGTATATTAATCAAATAAAGAGATCATATTGATAGAACAAACTAACAGAAAAAGTAGGTGTCTTCACATCTTTAATTTTCTTAACTTTCAGTATCGAAATTAGGAAATATAGCTTTTCACATTCCCACCTTTCTTTTCATACTTAGGAATTGCTATTAAAATCAGTCATGGTTTCACACTTTGGATGCATGTTGTTTCAATAAGTTAACAAGGAATAAATATCAAAGCAGAGGCTTGAAATTCAAATTGTTAATATAGCTGCAATGAAAACTGAAGGCTGCATCCCTGAAATCTTTTTCTATATTGATACTATATCTACTGAATAAAAAATAAAAAAGAAGATAGTTATAGCATACTATTAAACTATTAACTTTTTTAAAAAAAAATGCTGAGAAACAGAGCCTTTTTTAATTTCAGTTTGGTCAGTTATTTGGCAGCATTGTTTATTAACCAGAACTCTAGTATTCATTAATATATCCCAAGAGGTATCCAACTTAATGTTGTTTCGAAATATTCATAAAAATACAGAATAACAGAGTTGGGAGCAATCTTGGAGTCTTCTAGTCAACTTTCTAATATCCCAGACAATAGACCATCAATCTCTTCTCTGCACATCTTTCTAGAGTCTCAAAATCTTTTAATTACTTTACCCTCCAAGATTTTCATCCATGGAATCCTTCCCAAGTTTTCTCTGTTGAAGTCAGGTCCCTTAAAGTCCAAGCCACTAGTTTAACTTTGTTCTATTGCTTGTATCTGCATTATTCAATATAACATGGTTAGTCTCCCTCAAATTCCTCACAACCTCAACTGCCTCTATCACTTCATTTCGCTTACTAAAGATACGCTCAGTTTAGCTTGCCCTCTATTTCTCTGCTCTATCTTTTGGAGGATGAAGTTATCTGCTAACTTGATTAGGAACCTGTTTGATATGAATTGATGTCAGGTTATTTAAAGTCCCCCATTATTATTGTGGTGTACTTTCTACATATCTTGGCTAATGTTTAGATAAGGGTTCTTCTGTTTTCACTGCTTGGTTGGGTGTTCTAGTATACACCTATGGCAATGTCAACATGTGATAAATAGATAGATAGATAGATAGATAGATAGATAGATAGATAGATAGATAGATAGATAGATAGATATGATGGATGGAGATTGTAATCATCTGAGTCTTTTTTGACTGACCCTGTATTTGCTTCCTACATCTTTTGTATTTGAATTTCCTTTCTTTATCATGTGGTTCATTGTCTTGAGATTTATTTATTTATTTATTTGATTTGCCAATTGTTTACAAGATAATAAGTATAAGTGTATACATAGTTATGAATACATGAAATGGGTACATATAAGAAAAATAAAAGAATAAGAGAAACAATAGGACAGGGACGGTAGGCACGTTGGTGCGCTTATGCACGCCCCTACAGACCTCTTAGGAAAGGGGTGAGGTCAATAGTAGACAGTCTAAGGTTAACGTTTTTGGGGTTTGGGAAGAAACTACAGAGTCGGGTAGAGTATTCCAGACATTGACCACTCTATTGCTGAAGTCGTATTTCCTGCAATCAAGTTTGGTGCGGTTTACTTTGAGTTTGTATCTATTGTGTGCTCTTGTGTTGTTATGGTTGAAGCTGAAGTATTCACTGACAGGTAGGACATTGCAATGTATGATTTTATATATCATGCTTAAGTCAGACCGAAGACGGCGTATATTATACTTGGAATCAGCTTCTAAAAGTTTGTTCCTCTTCTCCTCCCATTTTAGTTTAAGGTCCTTCGAATAAGGTGAGCCAGTTGGTTTTCAAAGATGTTCTTCCCACTTCCCACAGAAGCCTTTCATGTAGATATTGTAGGTTATTGTATGGTAAGAGTCCAAAGCTCTTGTGTCAGCACTGTCTCCTAAGGATGCCTACTTTTGTTGGGAGAACAGAAGAAAACACCATATTTGCACGTATGATCATTACTCATGGGAGACAGAAAACTTCCCTAGATAGAGCATCCTGCTGGTTCAGTTCTGAGTCTGCTATCCTGAGTCTGCAAAATATCTTGTTTTGTTTTGTTTTTCTTCAGGAAGTCTGGTCTATTTTTTTTCTGCAATCAGTACACTTGATGATATCCCTTCTCCAGGTATCTGCATGCTTTCTTCCAAGAGGAGTTTATAAAATTGAGTGGCTCGATGTATAGTCCTTAATGGAACTACATTAAGGATGGAAGTAAGCAATAAGTTACCCCAAGATTCTGTCTTAGGCTCAGTACTCTTCAATACCTTCATAAACAGTTTAGATAAGAGAATAGAAGGGGAACTTGTTAGGTATGGAGAATAATGGAGACCAGACATCTGACCAGTGACTTCAACTCTTTAATAACAGTAAATAGAACAGAACAGAGCAAGGCTATGGGCAGCAGTAACCCTTTTATAGGGTTAGCTGCTACCTTATTACCCAATGAGATGAGCAACAAGTTCAAACTAATAACCAATAAGAATAGTCCAAATAGTGGCCAATCAGGGACTAGTTCTGGCCCAATCCAAAGTTGTTGTATAAGGACCAATCAAGTGTGCAGGTTTTCAAACCCTGATTTGCATTTAAGTTATTAACTTTTATTGATTCACAACACCCCTCCCCCTTGGGTTCCGTTTGAGGGGAGCTGTAATAAAATCCTCAAGATAGACAGGCCGTTTGGTCTGCCTGGATGATTTCCGAGGCTCCACCGGTTTTGGTCTAATGTCCGGTTCCGGTGGAGCGTTTGGATGATCTTTATTAAATTCTGTTCCGCTGCACGGTGATTCCGTGCTGCTTTCACTCTGGTTGTCTCCGCTACTCCGTGTTTCTTGGGGTTTTGCAGTTCGGTTTCCCCGTATTAAAGTTCCCTGAAAAAGTCAACTCCCTCTCTGCTTCACGTTCCGGTGTCTCGCTGGGCGTAGGGTTTCCGTTGGCCTGCTATTTGTCATATCAAAGTCAATTTCCTCGATATTTTCTCCCCTTGAGTTGGTGAACCGGGGAGTCATGGGCGCTGGGTGGTAATCTCGATCGGAGTTGGTCTATGTGGCGTTTCCACACCCTCCCATCGTCTGTTAGCAGGCGGTAAGATCTAGGCCCGGTGAGGTGGGTAACGGTTGCGGGTATCCACAACGGGTCGCCGGAAAAGTTTTTGGCAAAGATTAAATCGCCACCTTAAATTCCCGGCATTTGCTGCTGGAGCCGAAGGGCTTTTCCGGTGCGAATGCGGGTGGAGCCGGTCGAGGTGCGATCGTAGTTTCCGCCCCATAAGAAGTTCAGCGGGTGTTTTGTTGGTCACGCTGTGGGCGTGATATGCTGTAACAAGAGAATTCGATTGATTTTCTCGTCGATGTTGCGAATTCCATTTTGTGAAGGGTCTTTTTACAAATTGTACCATGCGTTCTGCACGTCCATTGGCCGCAGGGTGCTCGGGCGAGGTTAGCGCATGGTGGATGCCCCGATCAGCAAGATATTGTTCAAAGGGTAACGCAGTAAACTGGGCTGTTGTCCAAGACCAACACGTCTGGGAACCCATGTGTGGCAAATAGTCTGTTTAATTTATTGATAACTGAGTCCGTTGTTGTTGTCTTCATTCGATGGATCTCGAGCCAATTCGAATAGGTGTCGACAGTAATAAGGAAAGTGTGTCCTTTGGTAGGCCCCGCAAAGTCAATATGAATACGGGACCATGGTCCCCTCGGAGTTTCCCATTCGGTCGGGATTGCTTTAGGCGGAGCGTTGCTGGCGTCTTGGCAACGTTGACAAGTAGCGACCCAGGCCTCGATTCTTTTGTCGATTCCCGGCCACCAAGCGTAGCTGCGTGCAAGTGCTTTCATCCGCACGATACCCGGATGTCCTTCATGCAATACCGCCAAAACAGTTTGTTGCAATTTGCTAGGGATTACGACTCGATCGCCCCACAAGATACAGCCTTTCTGGGAAAACAGCTCGGTTTGGCAGCTTTTGAAAGGTGCCCATTCCGGTGCTATTTGGTCTGTCGGCCACCCCGTTCAACCCAGCGTAGGATGTGTTGCAGAACTGGGTCACGTTTTTTGTTTCAAAGGCAATGTCTCTAGCCGTCAATGGTGGCACATGTAGAGCTTCGATCTGTAGTGTTGAGATGGTGGGGGCTGGATCTACAACAGAGTCTGGAAGCGGCGTTCTGCTCAATGCATCAGCGTGGAGAATTGATTTCCCGGGCGATGTTGCAAGGTGTAGTTGTAGGCTGCCAAGAATTCAGACCAACGGGTCATTCTGGGGGACAATATATACGGGGTTGGTTTATTACCGCAATGATTCCCAGTAGCGGTTTATGATCAGTGATTATTGTAAACGCACTGACCATAAACATATTCATGAAATCTTTTAACTGCAGCCACAATAGCTAAAGCTTCTTTGTCCAGCTGACTGTAATTTCTTTCAGCTTTAGCTAAGGTTCGCGAAAAAAACGCGATGGGGGCTTCCGTTCCATTTGGTAATACGTGGGCCAGAATTGCCCCAACCCCAAAAGGTGATGGTGAGCGGCAGAGTCTCGTTGTACTGCATAAGTACAGAATCAGAAGTTAGCAATTTCTTTACTTGTTGGAAAGCATGTTGTTCCCGTTGTCCCCACACCCACGTTGCTTTTTTGTCTAATAGTCTATGCAATGGTTCAGCTACCGTTGCTTTGTGGGGTAAAAAGACATTATAGAAATTGATAAGTCCAAGGAACGCCTGTAGGTCTGCCTTGTTCCTTGGAGTGGGGGCCTTTAATTGCCCGTAATTTGTCTTGATTGGGATGGATTCCTTGGCTGTCCAGGAGATATCCCAGAAATTCTACTTTTTCGATTTACATAACTGGCATTTATCTTTTTTACTCGGAGGCCTGCATTTTGGAATCTTCGTAAAACCTCTCTGAGTCGTTTTTCTAGAGTGTCTTTGTTAGGTGCGGCGATGAGTACATCGTCAAAATATGGGACAACGCCTCTTATCCCTTGTAACAACCTTTCCATTAAACTCTGGAAGATTCCAGGGGCGACGCTTACCCCGAATTGGAGCCGGTTGCATTTAAATGCGCCCCTATGCGTTACGATCGTTTGCGCCTCGGCTGTGGTTGGATCTACAGGCAATTGTTGATACGCCTGGGCTAGTTTGGCGAAAACTTTCCCGCCACCCAGGGAATGGAGCAAGTGTTGCACTACCGGCACTGGATATGTACTTTGCTGCAGTGCGTGGTTTAAGGTGGCCCGGTAGTCTCCGCAAATTCTTAGGGACCCATCAGGCTTGATAGGCGTCACTATCGGGGTTTCCCAACGGGCGTGGTCGGTGGGTTCCAGTACGCCCTGCGCTATTAGCTTATTGAGTTGTTCGTCGATTTTAGGCTTCAAGGCGAACGGCACCCAGCGGACTTAAGGCGGATGGGTGCTATCTCAGGGTTCAAGTTAAACGAGATCGGGTCCCCTTGTACTTGCCTAGTCCGTTCGAAAGCGTCTTGGAATTCTTGCACGAGTGCTTCCTCCCAATCGCTGCTCTCGGCCCTGTGGACTCCGGCTACAGTGATTCCGAGCGGTCTGAACCATTGAAGGCCTAAAGGCTAGGCCTGTCGCGGTCCACGACAGTCAGTGGTATGCGACGGTGCGGTCCTTGAATGAGACCTGGAATCTGCGGGACCCGACAACGGGAATTCTGTTACCCTGATAGTCTTTGAGTATAACCCTTTGAGGGTTAAGGTCTTGGCATGGCGAATCGTTGGAATGAGCTGTTGTAGCGTTTTCCACGATACCATCGAGAGGGAAGATCCCGAGTCCACTTCCATCACACAAGGTTTGTTTTCGATGGCGACCTTTACTCGAATTTTCCTGGCATCAAGGGATGTAGCGTGGCCTATGGTGATTGTTTGGTGGGTCTCTTCCCGCCGGGTTTCTTCGCGCCTGGTGGAAGTGGTGGACGGTTTGTTTCTGTAGGAGTGGTTTCCCCATTGGTGGTTCAGTTTTCTCGGTGTGTGCCGAAGAATCCTGAAGATTGGCATTCGGCCTGTCGGGGTTTGGAGTTCTGTTTGCTTCTGCAAACCTTTGCGATGTGACCTCGTCTCCCGCAATTCGCGGCAGAGTGCGTCGAGGAATTTGCAGCCGGATCGTGGGTGATTGGCTCCACAGCCGGCACACGGTCGAAATGAGTGTTGTGTGGACTGGTCTCGCTCCGTTCGAAGTCGGTTGACCTCTTCCTCATCGCTGTCGGACGGGGACTCTGGGTCTTCGTGGTGAGTTGATACCGGGTGTCTCTCTGAGCGGCGAGGTATCAGTGGCGAGTTTACGTAGCGGTGCGTTGGTGCGGCGCATTCGGGCTGCCGACTTCTTGGTCGCCTCCGCTGCCGAGGCTTCTTTAAGGGCATCGGTGAGGCTGATGTCCATGATTTTGCTCTGGATCGTGCCGTCTTCTAGGCCCAGAACCAGGCGGTCCCGGAGGGCTTCTTCTAAGTCTGCGAATCCGCAGAGGCCTCCAAGGTTGTGGAGGTCCGCGATGTAATTGGCAAGGCTTTCGCCTTTCCGTTGATCCCTCTGGTAATATTCGTGTCTTCTGACTAAGGTTGGCACGGTGGGCGCGTAGTGAGCCCGTAGTAAAGGCTCGAGGATGTCCCAGTCCATCTCTTTTACCTCTGCTGGCTTGGCAAGTGACTTTGCCATTTTAAACACGGTAGGCCCGCAGTGAGTTAGAAAGATAGCTCTTTTTTTGCCGGTTGTTGCATCTTTCAAATTGTTGGTCTCCAGAAACATCTGGAACCGATCCATGTATGCCTCCCAGTCTTCGGTTTCTGGGTTGAATGGAGCGGGTGGTACGGCACCGCTGGCCATGTTGCCGTTGATGGTGCGTGTTCGACCACGTGCTCTGTTGGTTGCTCTGTAGGTTAGTCAGCTCTTCGGTCTCCGAATCCCACCCTCGTCGCCAGTGTTAGGTATGGAGAATAATGGAGACCAGACATCTGACCAGTGACTTCAACTCTTTAATAACAGTAAATAGAACAGAACAGAGCAAGGCTATGGGCAGCAGTAACCCTTTTATAGGGTTAGCTGCTACCTTATTACCCAATGAGATGAGCAACAAGTTCAAACTAATAACCAATAAGAATAGTCCAAATAGTGGCCAATCAGGGACTAGTTCTGGCCCAATCCAAAGTTGTTGTATAAGGACCAATCAAGTGTGCAGGTTTTCAAACCCTGATTTGCATTTAAGTTATTAACTTTTATTGATTCACAACAGAACTCATCAAATCTTCAGACAATACCAAGCTGACAGGAATAGCCAATATCCCAGAAGATAGGCTTAAGATCCAGAAGGATCTTGACAGACTTGAACATTGGGCCCTATCTAACAAAATGAATTTCAACATAGAAAAAAATAAGGTTTTACATTTAGGCAAGAAAAACCAAATGTACAAGTATAGAATAGGTGGAAACTCACTCAATAGCAGTAACTGTGTGTGTGGGATCTTGGAGTGCTCTTGGACAATCATTTAAATATGAACCAGCAGTATGCTGCAGCTGCCAAAAAAGCCAATACACTTCTAGTCTGCATTAACAGAGAGATAGAATCAAGATCATGTGAAGTACAGATAGTCCTTGACTTACAACAGTTCATTTAGTGACCATTCAAAATTACAATGGCATTGAAAAAAGTGACTTATGACCATTTTTCACAGTAACAACCTTTGGTTGTGTCATGTATCATGGTCATGTGTTCAAAATTCAGATGCTTGGAAACTGGTTCATACGTATGGCTCTTGCAGTGTCCCAGGGTCATGTGATCACTCTTTGCAGGGTTCTGACAAGCAAGTCAATGGAGAAGCTGGATTTGCTTAGCAACCAGGTTACTAACTTACTAAATAACCACGTTACTAATGCATTTTAATTTATTTATTTTCAGACTTTGAAACATTTACAGGTTAACTTTCATTTTTCTTCCTTTGGGAAGCCAATTAGACATCATGCATATCATGCTGTCAATGTCATCATCAAATTGTTCTTTTTATCAAAATCTATAAAATAATTCTGAATTTTTAGTTTGCATAGAATAGCACCATATTATATATTTTATGGTACACAATATTTTTACCTATTTTAACTTAATAAATTTAAGTTAATGACTAATTAGATCTTTGTAGACAGAAGCTGTACTAGGAGTATATGTCATTGCTTTCATTCTGGACACAAGTGAATTTAGTTATAGCTTTGATATATGAAGTATGATAAGGCTCCCTTCCCTGCCATCTCCATCCCAAGTTCTTTGGATATTGAAATGTAATATAAAACAGTTCTCTAGATAAGTCAATGTTTAGAGATAGCCTTGGAGTAAATATTCCTGCATTTCATGCCAAGAACCATAAAGCTTGGGTAATTCATGAACCGTCCAAGAGTAGAAATTCAATTATGAATGCACTTTCAGGCTATATATTCTTCTGATTTATATTCACTTTTAAGATTTGAGTCTCAGAAAGTATCAATGTCCAAACAAGTTCCTACAAGAATAATTTCTCTCTGTCTGCCCCCCAACCCCCGCACCTCTCTCTCTCTGTACATATTTACTGCTTTTTTGTCAGTGCTTTCAATGTATATTGCTGCTATTTTTAGAGGACATGCATGTCACCCAAAATTCATATGCCCAACATTTATTTCAAATTAGGCCATGTTTGCTAGGTCACATCATATTTGCTTAGTTTAAGCAGCAAAGGGAGTGGGTTGAATTCCATTTTAATATCCATCCTCCCCCCTTTTTTTTGTCTTATTTGTCAGTTGTCTGTCACCTTGTTCATTTTCTCTCTGCATTCCTCCTGGTGGTTGAAGTCATAGCCTTACTGTAGAGATACTAAATTGTAAGGTGACCAACTTTTTTACAATGAAAAGGAGGACACAAATAAATTGAAGAAAAAAAACAACAAAGCCACTTGTGCATGGTGCACTCTTGCACACGGTGCACTCTTGCACACGGCGCACTCTCTCAAAACAATTCTCCTGTATGGAGCGCATGCATCTCATAATCGCATCTCACCGCCTGTATCAAGCCTTGACGAATCGTCATGTCAAATACAAATACGTCACACAACACCGGATTGGATAGGTATTGATCAAATACAGAGATTTACAGAGTAGTCTTCAAATAGCAAAAAGGAGTCTTTCTGCCATTATTGAAGCAAAAATTTTATAGTCTTGAGTTCAATAAGGAAATGGGTCGATAGTTCTTAATTAGTTGCGGGTCCGCTTCCTCCTTTGGCACAAGTGTAATATATGCTTCTGACCATGATTTAGGTGTCCTCTTTTTTAACATAACTTCATTCATAACTTCCAGAAGCAAAAGGTTCAACTGCTCCTGGAATGTCTTATAAAATTCAGCTGGCAATCAGTCCAGTGCTTTTCCATTATTTTGTTTTTTAATTGCTTC
The DNA here is from genome assembly GCF_049901735.1 of Notechis scutatus. NCBI lineage: Eukaryota > Metazoa > Chordata > Lepidosauria > Squamata > Elapidae > Notechis > Notechis scutatus. Next base: position 81,169,209 of record NC_142025.1, on the reverse strand, counting down.
CGTTAGTTCCATCATCGTTATGTTTCCTTCTAACATCATTTCAATATCTTTTGGTATCTGAGCAAATTTGCTTTCTGTAGATATTGTTTAATCCTCCCTTCCTCTATTATCTCTTGTTCATATAACTTCCGATAAAAGTCCTGTACAACTTTTTTCTTCTCTGTGTTTCCATAGCAGGCTTGCCCTTGGTCATCTATCAGTTGAGCTATTTTTTCTTGATTCTTTCTCCTTTTTCAATTTACATGCTAACCATCTGCCTGGTTTATTTGCATCTTCAAAATAGTTTTGCTTAGCATTTCTAATTTTCTGTGCTAGTTCCTCTTTTTCCATTAGTCCCATTTTGTGTTTAACTATGTCCATTTGTATTTTCACATCTTTTTTAATGGTGATTTTTGTAGTTCTTTCTCAAGTCTCTTGTAATCATCCTCTAACATTTTCAATGCTTGCCTTTTCTGTTTGTTTCTTATCTTTGTATAGTCTATTATCAAACCCCTAAGGTAAGCCTTCATTGTATCCCACAAGTTTTGTATTGATGTATCTTCTGTTCTATTCTCCTTGAAAAAGAAATCCAATTCTTTCTCCATTTTCTGTGTGAAGTCCTTTTCTTTTAATTAAGCATTATTTAAAGTCCATCTAGATCTTTCTCTTTATCCTTTCCACTTAATTGTCATTGGATATTGATCTGCCCAGGTACCAGTTTCTATCTCGATTTCCTGTATGTTAATAATCAATTCCGCTGACATCCATATCATATCTATTCTGGACCATGATGAGTGTCTATTTGAATAAAAAGTATATTGTCTATTTCTAATATTTCTTTCTCTCCAAGCGTCCTTTAGGTTTAGTTCATCTGTCATTTTAAAAAAAGATTTTGGCAAGATCTTTCTGTTTTGTTTTATTGTTTTCTGTGTTTTATAGTCCATCTTCTCATTAATTATTCCATTAAAGTGCCCCAACATACATATATTGTCGTATTCTATGTCAATTATTGTCCTGTGTAATTTTTTATAAAATCCTTCTTGATTGTCATTTGGAGCATAAATTGCAATTAAAAGTAATTTCACATTATTGTTTGTTATCTCCACCATCAAGACTGCTATCATGTCTCCCCTGGTCCTTCTCTTCACTAGACTAGCCAGACCCAGTTCCTGTAACCTTTCTTCATACATCTTAGTCTCCAGTCCCCTAATCATCCTGGTTGCTCTTCTCTATACTTTTTCTAGAGTCTCAACATCTTTTTTATAATGTGATGACTAAAACTGAATGCAGTACTCTAGGTGTGGTCTTACTAAGGCTTTATAGAGTGGTATTAGTACCTCACTTGATCTTGATTGTATCCCTCTGTTAATGAAATTTAGGATTGCATTAGCTTTTTTGGTGGCTGCTGCACACTGCTGGCTCATATTTAGCTGGTTTGTCCACTAAGACTCCAAGATCCCTCTCACAGTTACTGTTACTGGTTTCACCCAGTCTATATGTGTACTTTTGGTTTTTCTTGCCTAAGTAGAGGACTTCACTTTTCTCTACATTGAATTTCATTTTGTTAGTTATGGCCCAGTGTTCTATTCTGTCAAGATCCATCTGGATCTTGAGCCTATCTTCTTGTGTGTTAGCTATTCCTGCCAGCTTAGTATCATCTGCAAATTTGGTAAGTTCCCTTTCTATTCCCTCATCTAAGTCGTTAATGAAGATATTGAAGAGTACTGGGCCTAAGACAGAACCTTGTGGCACCCCACTGCTTACTTCCCTCTATGTAGACTTAGACCCATTAAGGACTACTTATTGAGTATGATTTGTCAGCCAGTTGCAAGTCCATCTTGTGGTGGTGCTATCTATTCCACTTTTTTCTAGCTTACTAAGAAGTAGGTTGTGGTGTACTTTGTCGAATGCCTTGCTGAAATCTAAATATATTACATCCACAGTATTTTGCTGGTCTACTAATTTAGTCACTATGTTGAAGAATGAAATAAGATTGGTTTGGCATGATCTGTTTTTAACAAACCCATGCTGACTGCTAGTTATTACTTCACTTGTTTCTAGAGGTTTAATGCCAATGGTACACGGAATGCTGTTCCCTTCCCACTGAGGTGGTCCCTATTTTTCTACTTGCATTTTTACATGCTTTCGAAGTGCTAGGTTGGCAGAAGCTGGGGCAAGTAATGGGAGCTCACTCCGTTACATGGCTTTAGGGATTCAAACCACCGAACTGCCGGCCTTTCTGATTGACAAGCTCAGAACAATGTGTTGTCTGAGCACAGTCAGTTGTAAGTAGAGATACAACATTAATCATAATAAGCATATCAATATTAATCACAAAATAGTAATACAATTAGTTTGTCCAACTTATAAAAATTTAAATACAAAAAATGTTTCTTATCTTTTTGGTCTTTTTAGATTCTAACCTGTGTACTGTTAGTTAACCCTTTGATCAGGGATGGGATTCAAAAAGGGGTGGGTGTGGCCATGGTGGGCAAGGCCTACCAGTACTTCTGGGAGTGCCATTTTTTTTTTTTTGCCATCCCAAGGGTCTGGATGCCTCCCCCGGGCCACTGGAAGGGCAAAAACAGCTTCTCCTGGCCTCTGGGGGCCCACTGGAAGCCGGAAACATGCCCATTTCTGGACTTCTGGTATTTCCAGGAGGGCTGTTTTTCACTTCCCAAGCATCCAGAGGTATCCCCCAGGCCTCTGGTAGGGTGAAAATGTCCTTCCTCAGGCTCTGGAAGCCAGAAACAAGCCCATTTCTGGACTTCAGGTACTTCTGGGAGGAGTGTTTTTTGCCTCTCCCAGGCCTCTGGGAGAGCAAAAATGGCCTTCCCCGAGCTCTGGAGGCCCTCCTGAAGCTGGAAACAGGTCCATTTCCGGACTTCCAGAAGGCCTGTTTTTCACCCTCCCAGAGTCTCTGTGCTTACTCTGCACTTACCTGCATCGCATGGAGACTCCTAGGAGGGGAGGGGCAAGGTGGGTAGTGCCAGCCGTTTGGTTGAAATACTGGTTTGGCTAACCAGATGAAACATCTGGTTCACCCAAACCAGTCTGAACTGGAAGAATCCCACCCCGCCTTTGGTAAAACAAGTCCCAAGTATTCTGTTTCTTCCTTTTCTTTTCTTTTCTTTTCTTTTCTTTTCTTTTCTTTTCTTTTCTTTTCTTTTCTTTTCAGTGTTAGTCTATCCATATCAGCACATTCTAATATTTTTTATAACACTTTCATCTGTTGTATCTCTTCATTTTTCGATTGTTGTGCAAAAACATTACTTCCTGATGTTTATACATGTAAAATTAAGTATGTTTTCTCTTTGTTATACTGTTCTGGTAATATACCCAACAAAAATATTCCTGGTTTCAAATCTGTGTGTTGCTTTATCATTTTTCTAACCAAGTATGTATTTTAGTCCAGTATTTTTTTGCCTTTGAACATATCCACCACATATGGTAATATGAACCTGGTATCTGATTACACTTCCAACATTTAGCTGATAAGTTTTCATACATCTTTGCTAATCTTGCCAGTGGTAGATGCCACCTATAAAACATTTTGTATAAATTTTCCTTATATGCCATTGACATTGTTAGTTTGCAGTTTGTATCCTACAATTTCTGCCATTTATCTAGTTCTATTGGATAGCCAAAATTTTTAACCTGTCTTATCATTGTTTCCTTCACTTGCTCTTCTTCCATTTTAATACTCAACAACTAGTTATTTATATTTTTTATTAATCTTTCATCTGTCCCGAATAGTATCTGATCTAATTCCATTGGTTCTTTATAAAAACCGTACATTCTTGCGTCTTTCTCATATCTTGATTGTATTTGCATAGCTGAGGGATTTTCATGCTTCTGTAGCAGCCTTGAAGAAAAGGTGTGAATGTTTTAAGTCATCTTGTTAAAAATACATAAGGATACTGCACATGTTGAAAGAGTGAAAAAAAGAGTCATTTTAATTATGAATAGAGAGGTATCTCGGTAACACTGAGAAAAAGTAACATTGGTAATTTTGTCAGAATGTATGCTTTTTAGTTTATTAATAATATAGTGATAGACTGAAACATGTTGCAATTAGAAGGAAGAATAACTCTGCCTTCCAGAAATAGTTAATCCAATATTTAAAAACTGTGCACATTATTGTCTCAATTTCAAGTCTGATTAAATGCACGGACATTCTAGATGAGGAATACCACTGTATCTACCAGAGGTGGTATTCAGCAGGTTCTGACCAGTTCTGGAGAACCGGTAGCGGAAATTTTGAATAGTTTGGAGAACTGGCAAATACCACTCTGGCTCGAGATTGTACAATATCCTTCCCCTGTCATTCCCACCAAGCCACATCCACAGAACTGGTAGTAAAAAAATAGAATCCTACCACTGGTATCTGCTCAACAGCTTCACTGAGGGAAGACCATCTAGCTTTGCCACTATGAAAGCCTTTCTGTGGGATGAAACTATATAGTTATCAGATGCAAGAAACCAGATTCAAACTACTCTATTGTATTTTGCATATAACACAGAAATGTTCACAGACTGCTTGTGTTCAAGGAAGCTTTAAAAACCTGGCTTTGTTTCAAAGCCTGGGTTAATGTATTGGAGGAGGGCCGTTGTAATTTTTGTTGCCTTTATGATTGTTTTTGTCAGGAATGTGTGATTTTATATTTTTAATTGTTTTTACTGTTCTTTTGGTTTTGTATTCAGCATCCGTCAAAATTGGATGACTTAACACGCATAACTAACTAAACAAAGTTTTTATTTCTGTTCTGGAAATAAAAAGTTTTCTGGGAGAATGAAACACTACTTTCTTTTCTTTTGATCTATGACCTTAATTAAATAAATGATTTTTTTTTTAAAAAAAATGCAACAGTTACTAAAATCTTGGTTTGAATATGCTCTTTGTCAAATCAGGGTTTGAATCACTTAGGCTTTTTTGTGCTGGTTCAGAACTGCAGTTTGTGTATCACCGCATTGATGTAATAATAGAAATTATCAAAGATGGTCTATGTTTGGTTATAGCCTGCTTGTGTTGATAGGTGCTGGATGAATTTTTGAGTTAAACTTCATGCATATTCCAGTTTATTATATGTAATAATTTGGAGTACAAAAAAAAATCAGTTTAGAAATTTCTGAAATATTTAGGGTCGGAGCCTTAACCCTTAGATGAAGGGGAAAATAGCTTTTCAAGGGGGAAAGGAGGATATGCAAAAGTGTGTGTAGTAAGTAAAGAAGTTGGTAGTAAATAAATATATTAAAACATAGTCTTTTCTCTCTTTCTAGACAGTGAACTTTTCCCCTGAGTCTCTAGGAGCTGAGCCATTTAATACTAAATTTGATGGCTAGATATGTCAATACCTATGTCAAAAATCTTGTCTTAAGCCAATTAACTAGAAAATGGTTAAAATGTTAAGTACAGAGGATTGAAATGCCAGAAGAGCACTTCATTTTCAAATCCATCCCAGCATTAAAGTCCCTCCTAAATACTATCTGAGCTTGGAAAATGGCCAGCTCTAGTCTTCAATAATATCTCAAATTCTGATGTTTTTTGAGACCAGAGATATGTGTTAATAAGTAGTAGGCAGAAGTATATACTGAGTAGACAAGGATTAACACAGTTACACAGACTTTGGAAAAATTAAGTATGTAAATACCCATGTGAGTATGAAAATTTTTCAGACTTTGTATCACTATCAATGGAGCAAATGTATAGTTTAATTTTGTGGCACTGAGTATTTCTTGGAGAAAAAAAATTATTCCACTTGTAAGAGTGAAAGAAAAGCTGGATCTTCAGATTAATCCCATTATACTGTGATATTTGAGGAAAGCAAGTGAACAGGTTGCTGGGAAGGCAAATATAATTTTGCAGACATGGCATTGAGGCAATTCTGTTGAAGTCTGTGTCTTCTTGGCAAGAATTAAAAACAGAAGGTATAAGTAGTTGAATTTATGTTTACCAACAAAGAAACAAAGGGAGACTATTATAGATTTATTTCAAGTTATTCATCTTGAATCAGCTAGCCATATCTTTCTGGGATTTGAATCTGGGTTATTTGCATATTAGGTAGATGTATTAGCCTTTAAGCCACGGGCTCTTCTCACTTTTGTTGTCTATACCAGGGGAAAGATTAAAGTGTAAATAATTTGTTTTCAAAAACTGGCATACATAACCTTGTAGATTTAGAACACGCTCCTGAGTTGATTTTGTACCAGTATTATTGTTCCGTAGCACCATTTCTAACAGAATTTAAGCAGAGTCTAACGGGACATTTGATACTATTTACAAAAGAAACTCCATGCACGGGTTTTTATTGGATATGGGGATGAGGGAGAATTGTGTGTAATTTCAAATAATGGTCACTCTCCAAAAAGAAAATAAGAAATAAATGAAATATAAAAATAAAAATAATCCAAATCTTGCAATATGTCAGGTAAGAAAACTACATCTTATGAAATCTGTCTTATAATTTGGGTTCATTTGGATATATCCATCCATTAATCCATCTACCCATCCACCCTGCTATCTAGGTATTACCAAACAATTCCACATAATTGTATATTTTACATATAATTCAGTCCACCTTTTCATAATTGCCAAAGAATGAATCTCTCAAAATAGATAGGAAGCCCATTTTCATTGCTCACTAAAGTATTTCCAGGTACTTTTTCTTTCCAACCAGAGTTTGTTCCTGAAGATTTAATTATAGAAATTATAGAAATGTGTGCTAATGCTCATAAGAAAGCAGTATCTTTTAAGTATTGACTCTTCTCTTGCAGCATGCCAGCTGGGTTTCTTTAAGAATTCAACCCAAAGTCAAGCTTGTACCAAATGCCCTCCACACAGTTTCACACATGAAGAAGCATCAACATCCTGTAATTGTGAAGAGAACTATTTCCGAAAGGAATCTGATCCACTCACCATGGCTTGTACAAGTGAGTAATTGTTTTTAATACAGAGTTATAAAATGGTTTTTGAGCCATTTAACTGGAAGTGATTCTCTTGGTTTATCCAGAGGAGGCCATTACCATTCCAGAACCTTCTTTCTTAAGAAATCAGATTTGGAACTTAAAAGTTTGCATGACGACGAATGAAAAATAAATGATAGGAAGAGAAGTAGATTTGGTAGATACACATTAGTTTTCTGAAACTTTTCAAGGTAAAATTAGATGGCCAAAGCGGGTGGCAACAATAAGTTGACCTTGGATGATCCCAAGAAAGCTAAGCAGGGTTGAAGCTTGTTAGTATTTGAATGAGAAATCACCAAGAGCATAAAGGGTGTCTTTAAGGTATTCGAGATGCAAGATGGTAGACACATCATTGTGATCAAAACTTCACCCTTTTTATATGCATGCATTGTCACCTCTGGCTAAAGACTGGGCTGAATGTTTAAGAAGAGAGTGGCAAAGAACTTCTTCATTGTTGTTGAGAAAACTGTGCAGGTCCTTACCAGGAAACAAATTCAACTCAAATATTTATTTTATCTTTACACATTATCATCTTTATCTTAATCTGCATTTATATGTGAATGCAGACCTCATTATTTTATTGATTGTGGCCTTAAATTAGTTTTTTTAAGTTAGATTATTTCATATCCTCTGAAAGAAACACCAGGGGCATTATATTTAAATTCCCATCTACTTTCAATTCTGTCTACTTTTGAAATGGTAAACTTTCAGCATCTAAACCCCATCTTCAGGCCTCTATGGAAAGAGACTCAGTGGTCATTTTTTTTTCTTGTTTGTTCATGTTTTGATATGCTGATCTTGTATTTCACAGGGCACTATATGCTTTGGAACTGATTCAGAAAGTATTTCGAACCTCAGACAGTTATTTTTGTTATATAATAACTGTAGAAATTGTTTATTGGCTTTGAACAATTTAAATTTACAAGTGGATAGGTACACATGGGAAAAAATTCTGTAATAAAGGTAATCCTTGACTTACAACAGTTCATTTAATGACCATTCAAAATTGCAATGGCACTCAAAAAAGTGACCTATGACCATTTTTCACACTTACAACTGTTGCAGCATGATCATGTAATCAAAATTTGAATACTAAATCATGTTTATGACAGTGTCCCAGGTTTATATCATCAGTTTTTGTGACCTCCTGGCAAGCAAAGTAAATGGGGAAGCCAGATTCACTTAACAACCATGTGACTAATTTAACAACTGCATTGATTCATTTAACAACTGTGGCAATCAAGGTTGTAAAACGGACAAAATTCACTCAACAAATGTTTCACTTAGCAACAGAAATTTTGGGCTCAAAAGTCAAGGACTACCTGTACTAAGTTGTATTATGATTTGTTTCTTTTGAGTTTAGCATGATATATAAATTGTACCATTATAGCATTCCTAATAAATCATGGTTGAAAATATGCCTTCAATATATATCCATTATTTTATGTTCTTCTCCTGATGGGAATTACTATGTAATCTCTGTAAGAAAAAATGTATAAACTGAATATACAGGAAGCAAATAAATAGTAATAAGTACAACTGCATGCAAAGTGTAGGTAATTCTGCTCATAATGAAAGTTTTAACAAATCTCTGAAGTAAACAGAAGCAAATAAAACCTCTACCTATTTCTGAAAGCTTGACTGAATATTTTTTGTTTATGCATAATAATTTGTTGCCAAACCTTACATGAATTAATTGTTATCGGGATAATCTGGAGAAAATGTTAAAAGGAGACTAGATGGTATTTAAAGTGCATTTGTATGAATCAAACATCCAACTAAATAAAAGCTTTCTATTCTCTGTGTTCTTAATTATTGTAAGCCATTCTGAATATTTAAAAGAACAGAAAAGTAGCATATAAATATGCATTGGAAAAGGTGGTACATTATGGAAAGATTTAAGACTTGGTGCTTGCTGCAGGTATATGTTCAGATAAGAAGGGTCATAGATCAATTATTATATTTATTAGGAATCTTCAACTTGTAACTTGTAATATACTTTCTGAGAGCATATGAAATAAAACAAATGTGAATATTCTCTAATGTTTATATTCATATTAGAATTATAATACTCAGTGCAACTGCACAAATTATCAAAACAAATTAGAAATCTTGCTGAAGATTCATATATTTTTTGGCAGCTGGTTGAGGTAATTTCTTCAGTCTCATTTGCCCATATTATCATTTAATTAATTATGATAAGCTGTATGATTCCTGTTTATAGATATTTGGATATAATCAACAACAATTATCAGGGAAAATCCATTGGTTTAAGTAAAATAAATCAAGAAAGATAGCATTAAGGAAAATGTGAAGGAAAGGAAAGTAATATTTCCTCAGTCTAAAAATTACTTTTGGTGGCCATGCAAATTAAAATGTTTAATCTACCGTATTTGCCGGCGTATAAGACGACTTTTTTGCCCTGAAAAACATGCCTCCAAGTGGGGGGGTCGTCTTATACGGCGAGTATATAACAAAGGTCGTCTTATCGCCGGCAAATATGTTGTTGTCACTCGGTGCAAGAAGCGACAGGGCGGAGCTCCGCAACTTGCGAAGCCCCTTCAAGCCCAGCGGAGTCTCTCTTCCTCCTCCTCCCCACCCACCCACCCACCCACTCCGCTTGTGCGGCGGACAGGCAGGCTCAGGCTTTGCCCCCATCCCTCACCTCCTTCCATCCCCTCCACCCCCCAGTGGCAGAAACTTCGCCGCATGTGGGGACCAGTGGAGGGTGGGGAAGCTGTGACGCAGCTCAAAGCTGAAAGCGCCATCCTTGCTTTTGTGCTTCGGGAAGAGTTCGTGTTTTTGTTTTTGTTTTTCTCCCAGGAATGGGATGCTGCTCGTCACGATTTTCTTTGGGAATTTTTCTCTTCCCGGTTTCAGCCTTTGCTCGAATCCTCCCCCATTCACTTCTGGAAAGGATGCTTGTGTAACTCTTTTCCTAAGCGTTGCTGGGGTGGAGGGGGCAGTGTGCAAGCGTGAGCGAGAGGCTCTTTCCTTTCTCCCTGAGCGCAAACCGTCTGCCTTCTTCTCTCTTGGACGGACCGAGCAAGGCTAATAACATAATAATAAGATAATAAGATAAGATCCTAAAGCGCGTTGTGGAAACAGATCTGGATCTCATTGGAGAAAGGTAGCAAATGAATGAACTGGACTTTTGGCAAGTCTCGGGGTAGGAACTCGACGCTTTCTGGAAAGTTAGTGAGCAGGAAAATAGACATCCTTTCCGCTTTCTCCCAGCGTGGGTAAATAATGAAATCATTATCCCTCCCTGTAAGAAGTAACAACCACAAAGCCAAGGGAAAAAACGATGCGCAGGAAAAAGCCACAGTAGGAAGCAAAGATTTCTCCCCCCCACCCTCTCTCTCTGAAATAATTAATGTCGCAATCAGTGTGGTGCACCCTTGGAGACAAATTGTTTGGGGAGGTGGAAAGATATTAAGAAACAACTCGACTGTTTTTCGTCCAGTTTTATTTTTATTTATTTATTTTCCCCTGAAAAAAGCAGATCGCAAAGAAAGAGAGAGGAATTGAGTGCCAGCCTGAGAAAGGCGAAGCTGCCTCTCTAAAGCATTTTGGTGGCTTTGTAAGTTTGGGGGAAAGGGACGGGGTGTCAATCAAGAATTATATCCAGAATACCCCAAGTGTTACAACTTACCGTATTTGCCGGCGTATGACTTTTTGCCCTGAAAAACATGCCTCCAAGTGGGGGGGTCATCTTATACGGCGAGTATATAACAAACTCTATATTTTGAGTGGAAATGTTGGGGGCTCGTCTTATACGCCCAGTCGTCTTATACGCCGGCAAATACGGTAACCTCTACAATGCAATCATTGTAATTTCTTGAGTGAAATTCTTGTTTGTTTTTGTAGCAGTTTCTCTTTCTAATAGAGTAGCCTATGAAACTATTGCTGAGTGAACTGAATGAAAAATAAACCATTTGCAATTCTGGAATTGATCAAATTGGTTGATTTTTTTTTCTCCCTGTAAGTCTATTGTACTTTTTACCCTATGTTCATAAGAGAACAAAGAGACAAACTTTCATTATTTTAGAACAACAAAGTGAAAGACCACAATGAATAGTGACATTATTAAAGTAAAAATTTTGGGAAATCATTCTCTTTCATAGCAGTTTGCTGCTGAAAGTCAGCAGCATGATTTTTGTAAGTCTCTGCAAAAAGGGGGAGTGAGCCTGAGGGTTTTTGTTTTTGATCCAAATCTTCAGATAAAAGAAATATTATTCGACTTTTCTTTTCTATGCATCTTAAGGCAGAAGCTTCCACAATACTCAGTATTATTACACTTGATCTAATAAAAAGAAAGTGATTAGCATTTTTCAAAACATCCAGATTACATCTGTTTCATGATGGCTGTATCTGTATTATAATATCTAACCATCTTCTATTAATATGTGAAATTATATTCTGAATAAAAAATAATCTATTTACAGGCCAATATGCATGACTCACTATTAACCACTGTCCTAATGTCCATTATGTTAACATATTTAGGTGCAGAAGAATTTAAGAAAGAGATAGGATTTATGTGTATGAGCAGTCAAGAAGCATGAGAAAATTCAGAAAGCTTACTGAAAAGTTCTTGAAGTACAGAAAATTTTGAAAAAGATAACAGGATCTGATCTTATTAATACTTGTGTGAAATATCACCAGAAAACACCAACTGTATACTAACATTGCAAATTGAAAAATTCATTTCTGTATTATTTCTAAGAAACCAGTATGAATATGTTCGCTGAGACTCAATCTTCAGCTATAAGAAGACTTCATCTTTTCCTAGTATATATAAGCTGAAGGGTGGTATTGACATATGAAATACAGGCAGGAGGCTTTGAATACTGAGAATTGAAATAATCAGTGATATGGTCAAGGGATATTGAAAGGCAAGTAGTATTAATGTGCAGAATTTTTGGGGGTGGGTATAATAATTTCAGAAACTGAAATTAATCTGCCATATTATCTCATTCAAAACTGGTGTGATACTTTGAATTTTCTTTAACTCATTTGAATTTAGTAGAATGTTTTCAATAGAATCAGCCTTTGAAAATTCACATGTAGGATAGCCATTTTTGCCTTTCTTCTATTCACCACCATGTGATATTTAGAGATTTCTTGTTTTGATCCATAAAGTTCCAGTTCAGCTAATATTTAATCCTATTTTTACTAATGTGGCCACTACTTTAAAGAAACTGTTTAATGTACTGACTATAACATATTTTGAATCATAGGGATCTATAAAGTGAATATTCATTGAACCAAATAATTTGTTTCATATATCCATAATCTATTTCAGTCAACTATACAGTGTAAAATATATGAAATCAACAGAATAACTGGCTATGTAGTAGGATAGATGTGGATGAGTTGATGCATCATTCATTAGAAACTGTTGCCTTTACTATATCTGTTTTCCAAATAAAGTCGAATTGTTAATATGAAGACATAGTTAATAAAGTTTGCAACAAGCATTTTGGAAAAATTATGCATATGTGGGGGAAGGGACATTGGAGGAAGACCAGTTAGAAGACTGAATGTCTTTCTATTGTCCCTGATTTATGTTATTTATATATCAAACTTTTTAACTGCCTGGCTCTTTCAGAGGGGCTCTGGGTAGTATACAATTTAATCAATATAATAAAACATTACAAACCAAATAATTTAAGATTAAAAATTGAAAAATGTAAAACAAAATTATAACATCACAAGAGATGGAGAGATTGTTAATACAGGTATGGGGGGGGGAGGAATTCTCATAGGCTCAACCAGCCCCATGGCTACGTGGGCCCCTGTGTCCTCCAGACAAGGGTACACAGCAAAGTTTCGCACCCTTTATGGAAGCCCAAGATATTGGGGGCTTTCCTCACCACTGAGGACAAAATGTTCCACAAAGCAGGGGCAGCAACGGAAAAGGCCCTCTTCCTTCATCTTTTCAGAGTTGGAGTTGGAATTCTCTGATTTAAACTACACCATGTCTTTTTTCTAAAACAGTAGTTCTCCCATCATTTTTAATTAAGTAACATTAAAGAAGAGGAATACAGGTCTACGGCTAGTAAACAATGTCATATACCAAATATAGCAAAACACCAGATTGATTAAATGTAAATAAAATATGGAAATATTAAATGTATGTCCAAAGTTACAATACTAATGTCATGTAGAGTTAATTCTAAAACTGATAGGTACATATATCTTTCTTAATTTAATTCAACTCAATTAAAACAGCTTTCTTGATAACTAATGTAAGAAAATGCTCATCCATCAGCCTTAAAAAAAAAATCCACCATGGAATCCACAAAATGATTTTAAAAATGAAATATTTTCCCTTATATATTATTAAAATTAAAATTAATATACAATTATATATAGTGTTTATTTCCAAAATAATATACAGTATATAATTAACTTCACACATAATTCCTGCACAAGGCAGTCAGCAAGTGAGGCCTACTCTGATGGAGGCCGGTAGTTCCTAAATACGATAAATATGTTAAATAAATAAATAATACTTATATTTCTTGTTGCTCGGTTACTTTACTGTAAACAATTGATCTTAAAAGACAGAAGTTTTCTACTGATTGTTGAAAATAAGGCTGAGTGTTGTACCTGTTGTTATTGTCCTTCATTAATTTTAAACCCATCTTTTCATTATGTTGCTTGATGTTCATTATTATATCTTGCATATTATATTTGGCTATCAAAGTAATGAAATCAGGGTAATGCAGATTATTGTTATTTTCTCCTCCAATTTTAAAACCATCTTTCAATCCACCCACACTCATCTTTCAGTCCACCCTCTCCCCATTCATATTCCCAAAATAGTAAAAAAGACATAGGCTGGTCTCACTGCTTTGCCAACTTGGAGCTAGTCTGTTTCACCATATTTTGCCAAGACTGTGACTTCCTTGTCTGTATATATATTTCTCATAAGGACAATTAGATTTCCTGGAATTCCCATTTTCCTTAGGATGCTCCACGGCTTGATAGTTTGACACAACAAAAAGATCTATAATCAACAAAGCAATTACTGATTTCTTGTTGTAATGTAACATCTGTTTTCCATAGCCACACTAAACGGCTCAATCTAACATTTCCTCTCCCTGCATGGTTTAGTCTGCCTTGGATGATCTTAAGCCTTATTTTGCTAGCATGTGAAATTAAGGATATTACAAAATAATTTCTATACTCTGTTAAGTCTTCTTTGTTTGGTGTTGGTATATAAACCTTTTTCAATTGAAGTTGAACCCTAACTGAGGTGTTGCCCAGTTTTGCAGGCATAGTTTGATTAGAACTGCTATATATACCCTGTTTCTCCAACAATATGGCCTCCCCCAATAGGAAGTCCCAGCATGTTTTATAGGCATGAAATGAAATTAAGCCCCTCCCCCCAAATTAAGGCCTATATTAAAACATGTGAAATGGGGGGGAATGGTGGAGGGGGGGCTTGCCGTTAGGAAGTACTTCTGTTGTACACCCGGATATGGTGCTGCCTGCGTTGACCCCAATATGAAGTACCCCACCAACACCGAGGTCAACATCCAAGCCATTGCTGCCCGCCCGCCCGAAGATGCAAGGGGGGGGGGAATTAAGTCACCCCCGAAAAGACGGCCTAGCCATTTTTTCGGAGCTCAAAAAAAATAAGACCCGGCCTTATTATATGAGAAACACAGTATTCTTTTGTTTATATTTCTATAGATATTCCATTAATTTCTGTAGTTTGCTGACTTGGTAATGGCTAAAGTATTGGTCAAACTTCATCTTCATATTAGAGGTTCTTGTAAGTAAGAAATATTTGTTAAGGATGTTGATATCACTATACTGAATTTAAATACACTATTTCCTTCTTTGTTTAATCTTTTTAGAATCAGTAATTTTAGCATATCAGTTTAAGGTTGAAATCTCCTGAGTTAGGACATATTTTGGAAGACTTTTTGTTTTTCCCATTCTTACAGATATTGTTGTAATATTGTTTCTTACTTTTTCTAACAGATCTTTGAAATTTTGGATGACATTCTTTCCTGAGATGTTTGATTTTCTTGGTTTCATTTCTTTTCATTTCTTGGTAATTTCTACCATTTGTTTTAACATTTAGATTCCTTTATTTAGTTTCTTGGTCTTTGGCAGTCTGTTTTCATTTTCATCCTGTCCACCATAGTTGTCCACCCCTGATCTACAATAAAACATCAAATGTCTACAAAGCAACAGGATGTAGAATATGCAGGTCTTTTGGCTTGTCTGGGCTGCATGGAGTGAAGAGGAATTGTCTTGGTATTATTTATTTTTTATATTTTTATTAATATGGATGCATTACTAATTGTTCAAGACCATATGCATGCAGACCATGGGCTACAGGTTGGACACACCTGCTCTATACCTTCTTTAATTTCAGAAAAGTTTATTTGGTTCCCTATAACTGGGAATCATGATTTCAATGTGATTCCTGATATTTTCTTGACACTGGTAGCTACAGGTAATTCTTGACATATAACAGTAATGGAACCTGCCCATTTGGTTGTAATGATGTTAACTGAAACTTGTTAAGTGAAAGAGCCCTCATCTCGATGCATATGTTAAATGAATGTGGGGTGAATGTGTGTGTGGGGTCATTAAATATGCATGGAGTGCCGTAAGCAAGGATGCCTGCCTCATGCCTCCCAGGGCCTCTCCACCTCCTGAAATACCCCCATGCTCTACATCCTTTCCTTGGGGTCCCCACAGCCACCTCCATCCCCCACAATGCCTTGTTTACCTTCCAGAGGTCTGCAGAACTCAGAATTGTGGGCCGTACTTACTGGGCCACACAGAGCAGCCGTTTGCAAACTTACCTTGGGAAAGTAATATTTCCCCCACTTTCTGCCTTTGTGCATGGCCTCTTTAACTCTAAACAGGATAATGAGCCACAATTTGTAGTTTGCAGTTTCTATATTTCCTCATGAAAAAAAGTTTTAAAATGGGATGTTTTCAAAGAAAGGGGATAAACAAGAGTATGGTACAGTGATACAGAGAGCAGATAATGAAGAGTTAAGTATTAAAAGGATGATGCAGAGGAAGCTGCTTTGCCTTGTTTGAAACCTGACCTGGAAGGCATGACTTCTCTCCCTCCTCCCTTTGCATTGCCCTTTTAACACTTAATGCTTCATTGTCTGTCCTCTGTTTCACTGCATCGTGCTCTTGTTTCTTCCCCTTCCTTTTAAAACTTTTCATGAGGAAATATAGAAACTGCAAATCAGAAACTGTGGCAGAAGATGGGGAAAATACGGTTTTGCCGAGGTCAGCTTGCAATGGCTTCTCCACATAGCCCAGTAAGAACAACCTATAATATGAATTTTGCAGACCTCTGAAAGGCATTGTGAGGGGTGGAACGGAGGACAAAGCAGGCCTAGTGCCTTTGGGGCCCTGGCAGGGCAAGGATGGGTGGTGGAAGAGATAGGTGGGCATGCTTCAGCGTGCTTCTCTGCAAATTAATGAATCCTACCAGTTATTTGTTAGTGCAAATGACCAGATAACATTTGTAAAATTCTTATCTTTGAATCATGGTTGAACATGGGAGATATATTGTAACTTTGAGTGGTCACTAAATGTAGTATCTCAAGGATTACTTGTAAAGGGAGGGGATGCCTTGCAGGTCGAAGAGCACCACATCTCTCCTCCCTGACTTGGAAATTCCCCTTCATCCGAAGACGTGGAATAATGGTAGTCAGCATGGCTGCCATGAAGCTGGGAACAGCCAGAATATCCAAGACAGTGCAGTAGCGAAGGGAGCAATGAACAGAGACTGTGTTGCTGGGTGAGATGATTTTACTTCTTTACAAGTTACCCCAAGGATTAAAAAATCCTAGAAAAGGGACTCTTAAAAATATAATTATCCAAGTGGCAGGGAATTTTTTTTTAAAGAGAACTATGCTGAAAAATAAGTTGAGAGCACTATCGACTAATGAAAGAAAAAGTGACTCATAGACTCCTGGAAACTTATAAAGGAGAATGAATGTGACTTTTAATTGTTTATTGCTTGTTTATTGTCTTATGCTCACGAGAGGTGGAAATAAGGGAAACATTCTATAAAAGAGATTCTGGAAAGCTAGAATAAAAGACTAAAACCACAGAGCAGATTTAAGGAACTGGGAAAATATCTTGGACTAACAAGAGTACTGAGTAAATGTTGGAAATGGCCATTTAAACAATTGACTGTGTTTTGAAAAAAATAGAGACTGAGTGAAACAAATACCTACTGGAAAAAAGGAAGTATGGAAATTAGAGAGGAGACCTTTATTTATTAAACTACATTTCTAGGATTTTGGATGCTCTGAATTTGATTGAGGCATGATTGTTTGTCATACTTTTATCACTGTTATGACTCTAGTTGAAGGAACAACTGTGGGAATGAGAGAATTTCTTAATGATATGTCCTTGGTGTTCCAAAATATTATTAATCTAGTCAATGGAAGTCAATAGAAAACATTTTGCAAAGAACATTGAATAAAGATCAAACTGCCCATGAATTGGTGGAAGCAACAGCACTACCTTTGGACAAAAAGGACTACCTGACCCAGCAGATGCAATATGAACAGGGAAAAATATGGATCAGAAAAATCAGCAAAAGCAACAGCACAATGAAGAGGAGGACCAGATAAAGGATAAGCAAAAGGAGCAGAAAGAACAGATGGACTGGCCGTATCAAGAAAGAAATCAAGGACTGGAGCAAAAAACAGGATTGACAAATCAGCTGGCAAAGGAAGAAGAACTGAAGAAAATAAAACAGATAAATCAACAACGGGAGAGACAAGTAGTTACCTTTGATAAGGAGATTGGGATATGGGCAGATAATTGGGAGAATTGGCAGCACAAGATTGTACTAGGAGAAATGTTTAGACTGAATAAAAAAGAGATGAAGACAGAGATAAAGATGAGGAGTGTGGCAGTCAAATTTAAAAAAAGGATAAGATTTGAAGCACAAAAGAGAAGAAGAGATGATGGATAGGAAAATTGCCTATGTATGTTTGAATAATATAATGAGGATTACTTAAAATGGATAAATGTGATAGAAATTATTAATACTGTTATTTTGAATTAGATAAATATGAATGATATCCAAATTAGATAAATATGAGTTAAATATAACTTTGTTCACACACAGTACAGATGTAAATTTGAAATAAAAAATTAAAAAATATATTCAAAGAAGATTAGTGCTTATTTTTTGTGTATGCTGAAGGAAAACATTTATCTTAAAACAACTTTAAAACCAGAGACCAAGACACACTTACATTGAAGAATAATTTGATTTATTAATAGATTAAGTACTGGAAGTCAGGAATAAAGACCTGAAAGAGGGTAGGAGTTTCATCCCTTTTTATAGAATTATGTAGATCATTTCAATAGTTACATCAGTCATTTTGGTCTAGTGGTTGAGGCACCCGCTAGAAACCAGGAGACTGAGTTTTAGCTTTGGCCATAAAAGCCAGCTGGGTGGCATTGGGCTTGTTACTCTCTCTCAGCCTAACTCATTTTACAGGATTGTTGTTGTGGGGAAAATAGAATAAAGAAAATACGTTGGATATATCACTGACTTAAATTATTTGTAAAATAACAAATAAATGAATATGTAAATATGCAATTGTCATAGGAGCAAACATGATTGATACAATTAATATTACTAAGATAATTCTTATGCATATTAAAATATTTAATGAATGTTGGATAAATTATTGATAGAATCTTCAATATAAATAAAGAACTTTTTAGAATTAGAATTATAACAAGTTATTTTAACATCACCATTATCAAAAGAAATCTGGATCCGAGTGCTTAATGCTAACAGTGTTCTTAGCATCCGTTAACTCCTGTGGCAAGTGTGCATTCCTTTACTTTGTTTGTTTTTTGCCTTGTTGGTTTAGCTACTGCTTAGAATTCCAGGTACCCATTTGTTTCTAGGTGAATTTGATAGATTGAGTATTAGAAAACACATATAAATTTGGGCCCATGGTTAATTTATTCCAATTTACCCTCATGATGCGCTACTATTTTGTGAGTGTATGCATAAATGTTTCGTGTAGATTTATTTAGTAGTCATCTCTGAGCCAGGACAAACTTAATATGATCACAGCAAGATCATAGGTATTCCCAAGATAGGTTGCTTGATATTATGTTCAGTAACAAAGGCTAATTTCAAAATGATTTTTTGATACTGTTTGTTTGTGAAATTTTATATGGTCGCCAATTCACTCTCAGTGACTCTGGGCAGCCCAAGATAAAAACTCAATACCAAAAGTAATAATAATAATAATCAATATCCATCCCCGGTGATAACATACAATGCATTAGTCATCTGGAATTGTTGAGTAGATTTACTTTTGTTACTGCTTTCTAAAGTGCCTGTTGGAAACTGTGATGAAAAGGAATTACTGAGAAGGAAACCATGGAATTTTTGCCCTGCTGTGCTGAATTCTAATACTTATTTAAGGTATAAGATGGTTGAGAATACATATATATGAATGTTCTAACTTTCTTTGTATAATCATCTCTCTAGCTGCTTTGGCTTACCCTGCTTTAGTTCTGTCCCAAATGAATGTCTTACGAGAGAATTCCTTTCAACAAGTGTTTGCAGATCAGGATATATGAACATTCAAAGAAACTGCAGTGCAATTTATACAGAAAATTAATTGTAGCATTCTCACAATTCAAAAACAACCCAGATACATATAATAGTTTTGAGAATAAGTAGAAAATCAGAAGTTTTCTTAACAAAGAAGGTATTTAGGAGAACAGAGGACAGGGTCATTTTTTTTGGGGGGGGGGGGAGTTTTGTATTTATGTGTTCATTGTTAAGGGGTTTTCTTGCTTTGTAAGTTTAAAATATACTGTTAAAATACCCATATTCTAAAACAGAGGTGGGCAACTATGGCCCCTTTATGACTTGTGGATTTCAACTCCCAAAATTCCTGAGCTAGCATGGCTTGCTCAGGAATTCTGGGAGTTGAAGTCCATAATTCATAAAAGGGCCATAGTTGCCCACCCCTGTTCTAAAAGAATTGCTAACTGTTGGGAGGCTATTGGATTTCCCATTACCTTGTCTTGGAAGTCTTGTCTTGATCTCTAAGAAAAGATGGGAAAGTGTTGGATGCAAATGCATTCCCAGGGATCCAATGGACCATAGCTCCCGTCCTGATAGATTATTTGGTTTGTCATTCTTTTATCTTTGAAAATATTAGATAGGAACTTGGGATTTGAATCTGATTCTTACTTTATTTTTCTCACTTTACATACCAGGACCCCCCTCTGCACCTCGGAGTGCCATCTCAAATGTTAACGAGACTAGTGTCTTTCTGGAATGGATTCCTCCTGCTGATTCTGGTGGAAGGAAAGATGTGTCTTATTATATTGCATGCAAGAAGTGCAACTGGCACTCTGGGCTCTGTGAGGCATGTGGCAGTCATGTCAGGTACCTTCCACAACAAAACAACCTGAAAAACACCTCTGTGATGATGGTAGACCTGCTTTCTCACACAAATTATACCTTTGAAATTGAGGCAGTGAATGGTGTGTCCGGCCAGAATCCAGCTACACGGCACTTTGTTTCAGTCAATGTAACCACAAACCAGGCAGGTAAGTGCAATTTCACACAGACAACTAGGTTCCTGACAGGGTGTAGGCTATGATTCTTTCCCAGGTTAGAAGGTACATAACAGAAAGCTGCTTGAAATAATAATTTGTTTTCAGTAAAGAATATTTTTTTCCTCTCTTCTTCACATTGGATTAAAGAACATGCATTACTAAACCACATAATAAAAATGTTTTTCCCATATTAATGAACCATGCAGGATCTATACAAAATAGATTTTCACCATCAAATTATCATAAAATGTAAAACATTCAATCGTTACTACTTGTAATAGAAAGGATGATGTAATATATGTTTTCCCAAGAGCCATTAATGAAGCAGTTAATCTCTTTACAATTACAATTTGAAAAGGAAAAATATTAACTATATTTAGTTCTATTGGTATACATATTCCATAGACTACCAAAATATAAAGGACTCTAGTTTACATATGTTGTCATTTTATTTTTTACTGCGGTTACTGTTACAAGAAATGTGTTTTACTTGCTGGACAATAAGTTACTTCAGTCTAGGCTCGTGATGCCAAATCTAGGCATGCGTACCAGAAGTGGAACACAGAGCCATGTCTGCGGGCACACGAGCTGTAGCCCCAGCTCAGTTCCACTGTGCATGCACACATGTCTCCCACCAGCCAGCTGATTTTTGGGTATCTGCCGCATATGCGTGGGGGCAGGGTGCATGCAGGAGATGCATGCACAGGGGGAGCATGGGGGCCCCACATTCACACACAGAGGAGGGCAGGGAGAACATGGAGGGTCACACGTGCATGTGTAAGGGGGCGGGGGCACGTGGAGGGTACGCATTCATTGCATTATGGGTGCAAGCACGCACACATGCACTTTCAGCGCGCAAGCACACACTTTTGGCATGCGATGACAAAAAGGTTAGCCATCACTGGTCTAGGCTCTCAATCAACTTCTTGTGTTGTATGAAGTCTTTTGCTACTCCAGTACAATATTTAGACAACAGCAGTGGCTGTTGTCTCATGGCTATATCTGGAGCTATGCTTCCATTAGAAAAATGAAAAAAGATTTCATACAGAAATGAATGTATAAATTAATTTGATAATGAAGAATAAGGGTAAAAATATGTTATTTGAGGAGAAATATAATTAGAAAACAAAGTAGCAGATTTAGCATTTTCAAAATATAGTCATGAAATTATTTTTCTTGGTTCAATCACATTTGAAAGAATCCATTTCAAACGAGGAGCATTTTGTTGAATAATATGCAATGAACAGAAGATTGGGAAACAATCATCAGTATCTTTTATTAAAGATAATAAAAATCTATAGTTAAATTCCATTTTGTTTTATTGCTAGCATGTTCTTTGAATAAGTGATTGAACCTCAATAGTCAATATAACTACAGAGTAGAAATAGAATTTCCCCTTGGTATGAGAGTCATGAGAAACATAAATGATATTTTGAAACCATTCAACAAATATTAAATCATTTCATTTGATTCCCCCCCCCCTCAGCCCTTACTCAGGTTGTCACAAGTAGTATTAGTTGTCTATCTAGTTCTATGTTATCTCTCTCACCACTGCTTTAAAACTTGCTCAAAATTTTATTTTATCAGTGGCAGAAAGTAAACACAATAAAGAAATAGAATAGTGATGAAAATAAACCTATGTAAATGCTTTGTATTATCTTTTGTCTAGAATTTTGTACCCCATGAGTTTCTTTATTTTATACTGTCTTCAGAAATAAGAACATTAAAAAATGTCATAGGCACACAGTCATAGCTTAAAAATAAAACAACATGAAATGTATAGGGGCCAGGAGCTTAGCTAGTACTTTGTCCAAGGTCTGGGGAAATAGCCAAAATTTGCCAAGGTTTCTGGAACAATTTTAGAATGAGAAACATACAATCTTTGAGGAGATTATACCAGATAGCAGTGTCAAGTAAGAAACACACATTTCCTACATCTTAATAAAAACATTATTTTATTGGGTGGACCTTGATCACATATACTCTGTGTCAGACCTGCTCCAACCTCATCCCTTAGGAAAGAAAGACCCTTGACTTCATTGGGTTGAAGCAAAAGAGATGTTTACTAAAGAGATGTTGGGTGTTGTCAGACTAGCTCTGGATTTCACAAATTCAAAAGATACAGAAAGGTTTCCCCTCATCCCAACCCTCCCCCTCCCCAATACCAATCTATCTTCATCCAATTGGAACTCAGTGAGATGTTTTGAGAACACTGAGATGCTTGGGGATAATAGACATTCTTTCTTAGGGTGCCTGGCCTTGGATTCCAAACTGCTGATGAGCTTCTCTGGTCTTCATCACCTGCCATTTCCCTCTCCCCATTTCCCATCACATACATACACAGCTTTATTGCCCATTTATTGTACCTTCCCCTTTCTAGCTTTTGATGGCAGGATGCCTGTGAGGTGTCAAGCTGCACCTGGAAGATGTGACATTCTGATCCCCTTGATCCCCGAGGGGAGGAAGAGACAGATAAAAATTCTCTAACTAGCAGACAGTTCAATGAGGCTTATCTGTGTAAAGCTCATGGAATTTTTTTAAGCTGTCTGGAGGCCTAAATGTGTTGGGAATCAACCCATTCAATCTCTGAGGAAGGAAAGTATTCCCATGCTACCAAGTACTGAGTTTTGCCCGATGTGTATGAGGGTCCAAAAGTCTCTGATTTCAAAGTGTTGCTCTCCCTCAATCATAATGGGATCAGAAGATGGTTATGATGAATGGAAGACGTAATCTCTGCTTTCAATAGGCTGCAATAAAATACAGAGGATATGCATCTGAGCGTTTTTGGCAGCTCAAGTTCTACAATCATCAGGTTAATAATCCTTTTTATGGGGAAAGGTCCAACATACGTTGATCCCAATTTTTTTGGATTGTTGTCTAGATTGTAAGAATTTGATAGATAGACAGATCTTGTCTCCCACTTTAAAGTTCTTAGGCTTAGTGTGTTTTTTAATTGTTTATTTTACACTCCCCTAGCTTTGTCCAAAGTTTTCCTTTTCATCAGTGAGATATTCTGTAGTTTGGTGACCCACTCTTTTAGCAATGCAGTCAATGAAGTGGCCTGGGGCAATTCAGGGATAGATACATAATCCTAGCACCTGACTGGTGCAGGGTTATTACAAAGCCAAAGTATCCCAACACTTTTGAATCATGGCTTTTTGGAGGAACCATTATTTGTTGGCTCTTCAGGACATACAATTTAGTCCTCCCCCCCCCCCCAACCATCTTGTATTGTCCATTCAGCCTTGTGTCTTCTTCCAAAACTGCTTTTAGAGCACCTTTAGAGCCTCATCATGTATAGTCCCAGCTTTGTTAACCATTTATCTTACCCCCATTTCTAGACTTTAATGGCAGGATGCTTGTGACCAGGCCCTATCTGATGATGGGCACTAAAAATGGTGACCAGCACCTTGAATTGCATCTGGAAGCCCACCAATGCAAATTGAAATTAATGCAATTTGAAGAGCAGCAGTATTATATAGGCGTCTATCTCTTTTGTATATAATATTACATTAGCAGGGTTCTCTATTATAAAATGCTGGAATTCAAAACATCCTTTTACAGCCTATTGTTTACAACCATCGGAACAATAAATTCCTCCCACCCAGTAAATAACAGCTGCTAGTAAAACAATTAACCCTTTCCTTGCAGACTCTCAATACTACCTCGTTACTTTAATCAAACACTGATTAATTCATTACCTCAAAACTTACAACTTTTCTACCTCATTACCTATATCAATGATTAGATAATCAATTTCTATAAAATACTTTGTTAATGGTTTAATTGATTTATTGTTTTAATTGATTAGTGTGATTAGAGTATTTACTGCAAATGGTGTGATTACTGATTAGTTTAAAAGATCAAGATTCATGTAATTGATTAATAAAATTAGTGATTTAGTGAATTTAATTGAACAGTGTGATTAATGATTAGTATAATTAATTGATTAGCGATTAATGTAATTAATTGATTAGGCTGATTGTTGCTTAGCAAAATTATTTGACTAGAGAGATTATTGCAATTGATTGATTGGTGTGATATTGGCTATATTAATTACCCAAAATTGTTTCATTAAGTAATTTAATCAACGTACCATCTTAACAAACCTACCATGCCAAGAAAAAAATCCAATGCCAAACCACAACCTAAAGAGAAAGTAATCCCTACCAATGAACCACAAGACTCCTGCACATACCTTAAATGCTATAAAACTCTAAAGGATAATGAAAATTCCATCAAATGTTCTCTGTGTAACAAATAAGCTCATCATGACTGCTTGGGATTACCCGAGCAAATGATTCAATACCTAGAATCATCCAATGAGTTTCCATATCTCTGCAAATCATGCAGACCCAAACTGGATCTGTTTGAAAGAGTTGATACTATAGAAACACGAATAACATCCCTTGACACCATAGTAACATCCCTGGACGCTTTAAAAGAAAGATTATCCAACCTTGAAAAAAAAGACACAACGCAAAAACCTGAACATCCAATAGCTACAAACCACATTTCTACCCAACAACCACAACCAAATCCACAACCCAATCCACAAAAAAAACATAAATCAGACAAATAATGATATCCCAATCCTCATCAGAGAAACTGTTGAGCATGAGCGGAAACGTCCAAACGCCATCTTATTTGGTCTAGAGGACATCAATGACGATGACATCACAACTGTCCGAAACATCATCAGTAATTATCAAGCATCAGCCATTTCCCCTGATGAAATACTTGACATTTCCCACGTTGGCTGAGAGCTCAAAAACAAAGACGGCTCTGTGGCCCCACGCTTCTGCAGGGTCATTTGCAAAAATGAATCAAGCAAACGTAAATTCATTTATACTATAAATTCACTTGCCAAAAGCAACACCAACCATAAGAACCTCCGTTCTTGCCCTGACCTAACCATACAGCAACGTGCCCACTCCCGTGTACTCCTCACAGAACTCAAAAAAATCTAGACAATGGAGAGAAAGACCTGTACATTGACTACCATGCTGACTGTATCAAAAGTAAGTCACACAACCCGCAACTCAGCTTTAACCTTCAACCACAACCCTACTCCAACCAATCCACCATCACCCAAGACTAGGCACGCACGTCCCTCACTACCTCAATTCCAACTACAGCTGGCCTTAAATGCAAGCTACTCAATGCAAGAAGCCTTGTGAATAGAAAACCTGAATTTCTCCTCTTACTAAATATAGCTAAATTCGACATCATATTTGTCTGTGAAACATGGGTCAAAGCATCTCTCCCTGACTCCATTACCACAGTAAGAGACTATCATGTTTACCGATCAGATCATGAAATTCGTAGAGGTGGTGGTGTTGCTATCTTCTATAAAAAGTCCTTACATCTAAAAAACATCCAAGTTACCCAGAAGCTTGCTCTTCCTGAGACCATCATCTGTGAATTATCCTTAAATATCTCATTTTGATTCTTACTATGTTACAGAGCACCTGATTATGACATCGAACATGTAAACAAGCTAAATGCACTACTAACATGGACAACATCCTGCCCACACACTTTTATCTTTCTTGATGATTTCAATCTACCTCATATTAACTGGACCCTTAACGAATGTACAACTGAACCCATACATGCAACCTTCTACAATGCTGTTACAAATCTGGGACTGGAACAACTAATAACCAACAATACTAGACTTAACAACTTCCTCGATCTCATCTTCTGCAATAGTTTGAATTTAATTTACGGAATACAAACTAAAGAACCCTTTTCCAACAGTGACCACAACATGATTGACTTTTGTCTCAACAAAAATCATCACAATGACGTAATCCCCATGTCATGACTCCAATAAAGAACGGACTGGAGCCGAGACAGCCAGGATGTGATACGACCATGGTCTTTTACTTGCCTTGTGTTACCACGTGGACGTTATGATGAATATTCTTCAAATAACTGACATCGGCTTCCTGACAAGGAGTGGTGCAATAATAATGATTCATGGCTGGATGTCAAGGGGGTGGTGTTGTAATAATGATAAGAGACAAATGGGGGTACATGGACTCATTGAGCAGGGGAAAGGTGCAGTTACCATGTTTCTTTAATTTAAGGATGCCGGATGTTAGGCAGCGAAGGCGGCCGGAAGGTGGTAAAAGTAATTATGTTGTTATCCAAAGCATAACATGTATAAATACAGCTCTGGGTTGCAACGAAACCCAGAGCTGACTTTAAACATAATTTGATCACTGTTACCTGTTGTGGTGGTGAGGGAGACAAATAAAAAACTTCACTGAAGCTACATGAGTGAGTTGATATCTTATTGTTCACCCCCTCAACCTTGGATGAACAGATGACACCCCAATTATAACTTCAAAAAGGCAACTATGATCTTATAGACAACGATCTCTCATCCCTTGATTGGCAATCTCTATACACTGGATGCAATACTGTTGAAGACCATTACAACATATTTTTACTTGAAGTCAAAAGAGTCATCAAACTATATGTACCAATAACAACTCCCAAAACAAAACAAAAAAACAGATTACCCATAACAATAAGGAAACTTCAATCCAAAAAGAGATCACTCTGGCGGAAAAACAAATCTGGTCACGTTGACAATTTCAAAAGCCGATACAAAAATTTATGCCACCAGATAAAGACTGAATGCACCAATTATCACATTAAACAAGAGGAAAACCTTCTATGCACCAATTCCACCCGCGCTTTTTACAATTTTGTAAACAACAAACTAAAAGACTCAAGGTCCATCCCACCCCTAATAGGATCTAATGGTAAAGACTGCAACAACGACACCATTAAAGCCAACCTCTTTAACACATTCTTTGGCTCAGTATTTGTAAAGAGCAATGGATCATGCCCAGTATTTCCTAGTCGAACCACAGACAACTACAATGATCTAATACATATCGATTTTACAGAAGACAATGTTGAAAAAGCACTACGTGATCTAAAACCATCTCTATCTATTGGACCGGATGGAATATGTGCCTACTTCTTAAAAAAGCTATCCACTGCCATAGCAGAACTCCTCAGCATAATCTTTGAAAAATCTTTCAGGACCAGCTCCTTGCCTAACCTATGGTCACAAGCCACGGTCATCCCCATCTTTAAAAAGGGAGACCCCAGCCTACTTGAGAATTACAGACCAATCTCCTTATGCTGCATCACCTGTAAAGTCATGGAATCAATTATTAACTAATCCATTATCCTCCACTTAGAGACAAACAACCTACTCTCTAATAAACAATTTGGTTTCAGAAAAAAACTATCCAGTAATCTGCAACTCTTACACTGCAAAAACATATGGACTACACAACTCGATCAGGGCAAAACAATAGACACAATCTACATAGACTCCTGTAAAGCCTTTGATTCAGTGGTACACGACAAACTACTCCTAAAACTAAAATCTTATGGTATCTCTGGACACCTACATAACTGGATAGAAGCATTCCTGTCAAACAGACAACAAATGGTCAAAATTGGGAGCGTCCTATCAAATTCTGTACCTGTCAATAGTGGTGTCCCTCCAAGGCAGTGTTCTAAGATCAATTCTCTTCATACTCTACATAAAATGACCTCTGTGATCATATTAAGAGCAACTGTGTTCTCTTCGCTGATGATTACAGCTGTTCAATACCACAGACAATACTGCTACCCTTCAAAAAGATCTTGATTATGTGTCAGAATGGCCAAACAAATGGCAACTTCAAATCTCAACAAATAAATGCTCTGTCTTACATATTTGCAAAAAAATCAGAAAATAAAATACAAGCTGAATTGTCAAGACCTTGTTGATGATCCAAGCTCTGTAAAGGACCTTGGAATACTCATCTCTAATGATCTAAGTGCTAGAGCCCACTGTAACTACATAGCCAAAAGGCATTAAGAGTTGTTAACCTAATCCTACGTAGCTTTTTCTCTGGTAATATCACACTGCTAACTAGAGCATACAAAACATTTGCTAGACCAATACTCGAATACAGCTCATCAGTCTGGAACCCACATAACGTATCTGATATTAGCACAGTTGAGAAAGTCCTGAAATATTTCACAAGAAGAGTTCTCCACTCCTTTACTTGTTGTAGAATACCTTATGCCCCCAGACTTGAAATTGTAGACCTAGAAAACCTTGAATTACGCCGTCTTCGTTGTGATCTAAATATGATTTATAAAATCATACATTGCAATGACTTACCTGTCAATGAATACTTCAGCTTCAACCATAACAACACAAGAGCACACAATAGATACAAACTCAAGGTTAACTGCACCAAACTTGATTGCAGAAAATACGACTTCAGCCACAGAGTGGTCAATGTCTGGAATAGTCTACCTGACTCTGTGGTTTCTTCCCCAAACCCCAAAAACTTTAACCTTAGACTTACCCCTTTCCTAAGAGATATGTAGGGTGCATAAGCATAAGCGCACCAATGTGCCTACCGTCTCTGTCCTATTGTTTCTTTTATTTTTCTTATATGTACCCATTTCATAACTATTCATAACTATGTATATACTTATACCTATTATCTTGTAAGCGATTGGCAAATCAAAATAAATAAATAAAATTGTTTTGTTTATAATGTTTACTTAAATCTGAAAGGACCAGTGGTGCGATTAATTTTTTTTTTACTACCGATTCTGTGGGCGTGGCTTGATGGGTGTCGCAGGGAAAGGATACTGTAAAATTTCCAGTCAAGAGGTGGTATTTGCCGGTTCTCCAAACTACTCAAAATTTCCACTACCGGTTCTCCAGAACTGGTCAAAACCTGCTGAATAGCACCTCTGGAAAGGACGTATTCAAGCTATCTTTCTTGAGAAACATTTTCCCCTGTTAATGGTCCTGGAAATGATCTAGGTTTATTCCGTTCTTTGTCAAAGGATTAAGACTGAAGAAATCCTTGCATCATATTGCAATGTTTGAAGAACTTTGAAAAAGTTCTGTGGTTTGAAAACGTTAGTAAAATGACATATTACTTGTTTGTTTGTACTATATTAAATCTATTCCATTCATATATTTATATACTACCTTTCTAAGCAAATTCTTTCTAGAATTCATGGGTAGCATTTATCCTCAGTCATAACTATATTCAGTTGAAATTAATGGGATTTCAGTTATGCATCAAGTTTAATTTTTTCTTTGATTTCAGTGCCTTCTTGTTAATAATTTAGTTGGAAAGCTGTTTCTAAAAAACACTAACAAATACAGGGAGTCTCCAACTTAAAACAGTTCATTTAGACACCACTCAAATTTAAAATGGCACTGAAAAAGTGAATTATGACCGTTGTTCACATGTAGACCATTGCAGCATCCCCATTGTTACATAATCAGAATTTAGATGCTTGGCAACTGGCAGGTATTTATGATGGCTGCAATGTCTCGGGGTCATGTGATCACTTTTTGCAATCTTCTGACAAGCAAAGTCAATGGGATAAACTAAATTCACTTAATTAACAGTGTTAATAATTTAACAATTGCTGTAATTCACTAAACTGTGGCAAGAAAGTTTATAAAATGGGGCAGAATTCACTTAATCTCATATAGCAATAGAAATTTGGGCTGAATTGTGGTAGTAAGTCGAGGACTAACTGTATTATATTACAGGCCACCTAACTAAACAGGAAATAGATGGATTTTTTTTTGCTAATCAATTAACTAAGGTATATAGGAAGCACACAGTAATAGTAATGGGGAACATTAACTATCCTGACATCAACTGGGAAACAAACTCTGCATTTAATGGAAAATCAAATAGATTCCTTACAAATCTAGCAGACAATTTTGTCTTCCAAAAAGTAGAAAAGGGAACCATGCTGGACCTAATTATAACCAACAGATATGAAATGATAGAAGGCATTGAAGTAACAGAAATCTTGGTGGGGGAGAGGAGTGATCATGCAATATTGGAATTCAACATTTTGCAAGCTCAAGCAATAGAACAAAATCAAACTAGAGTTTCGTCACTTTAAGAAAGCTGTTTTCAATAAACTTAGACCTTGAGAAGGATTCCATGGATGAGAATCCTTGGGAGGAAACCATTCAAGATGCTTGGGAAACTTTGAAAAGTGAGATTATAAAACCCCAGTCTAGCACGATTCCAGTGAAGAAGAAAAATATAAGATCTCAAGAAACCCCCATTGCTGCACAAATAATTCCCTGATAAACTGAAAAACAAACAGAAGAAGTATAAAAAGTGGAAAGATGGGCACATAACTAAGGTAGAACATCATCAAATACCTTGAGCCTGTGAAGATGAAGTCAGGAAAATTAAGGGTCAAAATGTACTAAGGCTTGCAACAAAAGTCAAAAATAATTTTTAAAAAAACTTTTCAACATATAAAAAAACAAGGAAAAAATCAAGGAAACAATTAGTCCATTAATGGGAGAAAATAACAAGAAGGTGACAAGCAGCAGGGGAAAAGCAGAACTGCTTAACTCATTTTTTGCATCTATTTTTATACAGAAAGGAAAAAACAGTCTAATTATTAAAAATACTATAATATACAGATTAGAAATGCAAGTCAAAATAAGCAAGAGAATGGTAGGAGACTCTCCATCCATCCTGGGCAAGTTCAAATCACCAGGAACAGATGGATTTCCCCCCAAGATTCTGAAGGAACTTGCAGATATGATCTCAGAACTGAACTATATGTTTCAAAGATCCTGGACCACTGGGGAACTTCAAGATGACTAGAAAAGGTCTAATATAGTTCCCATCTACAAAAAAAGGGGGGGGGTGGAAATGGGCCAGGAAACTACAGACCTATCATCCTGACATTTACACCTGGAAAAATTCTGGAAAAGATCATTGAAATATTAATCTGCAGACACCATAACCAGAAGCCAACAAGACTTTGTCAAAAATACATCATGCCAATATATTACATTCTTTGGCAAAGTGTCAAAGCAAAATGCTGTGGATATAATCTACTTGGCCCTCATAAGGCATTTGATAAAGTAGACTACAACCTACTATTTGACAAGTAGAAAAATGTGGTTTAGACAGCATCACTACCAGATGGATTTGTAACTGGCTGACCAACCACACTCAATGTCTAGATCTTAATGGAATTGTGTCCATATAGAATGGAATGGAATGGAATAGAACAGAACAGAACAGAATAGAAATCTTTATTGGCCAAGTGTGATTCGACACACAAGGAATTTGTCTTTGGTGCATATTTTCTCATTGTACATAAAAAGAAAAGAATCGTAAGATACAACACTTAATAATAGTCATAGGTTACTAGATAAGCAATCAAATCATACTAGAAAACAAATAGAACAATATAAATCATAAAGATACAAGCAACAAGGTTATAATCATAAGTGGAAGGAGAAAGGTAATAGGAAGGATGAGAAGAATAATAGTAATACAGTCTTAGTAAATAGTTTGACAGTGTTGTAGGAATTAGTTGTTTAGCAGAGTGATGACATTCAGGAAAACTGTCCTTGTGTCTAGTTGTTCTGGTGTGCAATGCCCTATAGCATCATTTTGAGAGTAGAAGTTGAAACAATTTATGTCCAGGATGTAAATATTTTAATAGACCTCTTTTTGACTCATGCAATATACAGGTCCTCAATGGAAGGCAGGTTGGTAGCAATTGTTTTTTCTGCAGCTCTAATTATCCATTTGCAGAGCCAAACCAGGCAATTACAGAGGTGTAGATGACAAACTCAATAATTCCTTTGTAGAACTGACTCAACAGCTCCTTGGGCAGTTTGAGCTTTCTGAGTTGGCACAGAAAGAACATTCTTTGTTGTGCTTTTTTGATGACATTTTGATGTTAGGTGTCCATTTTAAGTCTTGAGATATGATAGAACCTAGACATTTGAAAGTCTCTACTGTTGATACTGTGTTGTCTAGTATTGTAAGGGGCAGTAGTATAGGAGGGTTTCTCCTAAAATCTATCACCATTTCTACAGTTTTAAGTGTGCTCAGTTCAAGATTGTTCCAGT
This sequence comes from Notechis scutatus, assembly GCF_049901735.1. Classification (NCBI taxonomy): domain Eukaryota; kingdom Metazoa; phylum Chordata; class Lepidosauria; order Squamata; family Elapidae; genus Notechis; species Notechis scutatus. The sequence continues at coordinate 81,136,676 of NC_142025.1, read as the reverse complement.
TGCACCACAAGACTAGTTTTTCAGTATGCAGAATCTGTATGCAGATTCGTTGTGTCTTAAATGAGACTAATCACTGTTGTATCATCTGCAAACTTCAGTATTTTAACAGAGGGATCTTTTGAGATGCAGTCATTGCAGGGGTGTGATTCTACCGGTTCAGAGAACCGGTGAAACGGGCCCCTGGCTCCATCCCTCTCCACTCACTTCTCCACTCCCTGCCCAGTCAATCCTTGTAACGCATGTGCGACAAGCTGACTGCATTCTAGCCCTGGCTGCACCACCCCGTCCCTCCATATCTCGGCTACCTGCAGTCTGCCTTTGCCCGCCCACCAGCCATCACTGTCTGCCTTCCACCATGATCTCCCTAGGTAAGTGAGGCTTTGCAAGTCCCGGTCACCTACATGCTGCTGCTGCCGCCAGCCCCAATTGAGTCCCAACTCCTGGGCCAGCCTAGGTTGCCACCACCACGCTGCTGCCCTCGCCCTTGCCAACACTGCCACCACAAGCCCCGGTTGAGTCCCGACTCCCGTGCTGGCCTAGGCTGCCACTGCCATGCTGCCACTGTCCTGAGTGGCATGACCTAGCTAGCTGCCCCCCCTCCTTGTCTGGCTTGCTTAGCTACCAGCATCACCCATGCGGCACTCGCAGCCTAGCAAGATTTCCCCCACACACTCCACTTGCCTGGCTTGCTTAGCCACCAGCGCTGCCCATGCAGCATTCACAACCTAGCAAGGTTTCTCCCCCACCCCATTTGCCTGGCTTTCTTGGCCACCAGCGCTGCCCATGTGGCACTCATGGCCTAGCAAGGTTTCCCCCCTCTACCCCTCTTGCCTGGCTTGCTTAGCCGCCAGCGCTGCCCATGAGAGGAGAGAGGAAGGAGGAAGGGACAGAGAGAGAATGAGAGGGAAAGAGATAAAGAAAGAGAGAGATAGGGAAAGAAGCCAAAAGATACTGCACTAAAATTCATACAGGGATGGAAAAAATGATAAAACAGCATATAGACTTGAAACCAGAGATATTTTTATTGGGTATCTTACCTGAAGGATACAGTGAATTTATATAGAATTTATATATCTAATTATTAATGTCTTAACAGCAGCTAGAATTGTATTTGCTCAAAACTGGAAAAATGAAAAAAAATTCTGATAGAAGAGGAGGTGATAAAGAAAATAATGGAATGTGCAGAGATTGACACTGGCAATTAGAGAGCAAGAAGAGAAAGAATATTATAAAATATGGGATTTGTTTTATTAATAGCTAGAAAAATAGGAAAATAAAATATAATATAAATATTATACAATAGTATAATATAATATACAATATAATACAAGAGTAATTATAAGTTATAATTGATTATTATAGAAGGAATTATAATATGAACTAGAACTTGTAAAAATTATAATTCACTTGAAAAGAATAATGTGAATTTGCAATCAAAGTCTAATGATGTAATAATAGCATAATATGTTATGGAAAGCTGATTAATATAATATGAATATAAACTTAAATTTAAGAGGGAAAGACTATCAATATTGTGCACAAGAAATATGTACCAACCAACACACTGTATAACTGAAAGAAGGTTTTATTTGTTGTTTTGTGTTTGTGTTTGTTTATGTTTGTTGTTAGAAATAAAAGAAATTAAAAAAAGAAAGAAAGAAAGAAAGAAAGAAAGAAAGAAAGAAAGAAAGAAAGAAAGAAAAAGGGAGAGAGAAAGGAAGAGAAAGGAAGAAAAGGGATAGACAAAGAAAGGGGGTGGAAGGAAGGGACAGAAAGAAAGAAAGAAAGAAAGAAAGAAAGAAAGAAAGAAAGAAAGAAAGAAAGAAAGAAAGAAAGAGAGAGAGAGATGGAGAGAGGAGAAAGTGAATGAGATATATGGATGGATAGATAAATCCATGGAGGAAGGGAGGGAGAAAAAAAAGAGAGGAAGGAATGACACAAACCCTGGCTTCAGAAAACTCTTTGAAGCAGCACAGCACTCTAGGACTGGCCTGGAAGGGATCTCGGAGGTCATCTCCTAATCCAACCCCCTGCTCCAGCAGGAGATCCTTACAGAATCATAGAATAGCAGGGTTAGAAGGGAGAGAGAGAGAGAGGGAGGAGGGAGGGAGAGAGAGTATGCATGGCTGTCAAAACTCCAAAAACAGGTCAAGTAGCTCTGGGGAGGTCAGTCATAAATTAGAACACTTACTAAGCAACTGACCATTAAGCGAAGACCACTTGTATTTGGTTTGCCAGTCACATGGCTACCTGGCCACGCCCACCCAGTCTACCCACCAAGCCACACTCATCCGGTCATGTGACAACCAAACCACGCCCACCCAGCCACATGACCACCATGCCACGCCCAGCTAGCAAGCCACGCCCAGCCAGTCACATGGCCAGCAAGCCACACCCACAAATTAAGCCACACCCACAGAACCAGTTGTTACAAAAATTGAATCCCATCTCTGAGTCATTGCTATATAGAGAGATGATAAGTGGAGAGAGCACATCCCTGGGGGGACCCTGTGCTAATTGGACAGGTATCTGATGTGATTTTGCCTAGCTTTACCTGCTGCTTCCTGTCTGTTAGGAAGCGTATGATCCATTTACATGTGTGGTCAGGTACAGCTTTAATAGCTGATTTAGTTTAGTTATAAGAATATCTGGAATAATGCTATTGAATGCTGAGCTGAAGTCTACAAAGAGGACACTTGCGTAGGCATTTGGAGATTCAAGATGTTGGATGTAGTGCAGAGTCATATTAACAGCATCATCTGTCAGTCTATTTCCTCGGTAGGCAAATTGTGAGGGGTCTAGCAGCAGATCTCTGATGGTTTTCAGATGGGCCAGCACTAGTCTTTCAAAGGTTTTCATAACTATAGGTGTTAGAGGAACCATTCTGAAGTCATTCAGTTTCTTGATGGAGGGTTTCTTCAGCACTGGGATGATAGTAGAGCATTTGAAGCCAGAAGGAACATAGCACATCTCTAGTTGTTTATTAAAGATTCGGGTAAAGATGGGGGAAAGTTGGTCAGCACAAACTTTTAAGCAAGAAGAGTCATCTTAATTTGGGCCTGGTGCTTTTCCTGCTTTTGTCTGTGAAATAGAACTTGCACCTCATTTTCTATAATCACCAGAGATTGTGGGCTCAATAGGAAGGGATCAGTTGTAAGAGGCTTGGCTGTTTTTTATTTATTTATTTGTTTATTTATTTATTTTGTCAAGTGATTATAAGATAACAGGTATAAGTATAAACATAGTTATGAATACATGATATGGATACATATAAGAAAAATAAAAAGAAACAACAGAACAGGGATGGTAGGCACGGTGATGCACTTATGCACGTCCCCTACAGACCTCTTAGGAAAGGGGTGAGGTCAATAGTAGACAGTCTAAGGTTAAAGCTTTTGGGGTTTGGGGAAGAAACCACAGAGTCAGGTAGAATATTCCAGACATTGACCACTCAGTTGCTGAAGTCGTATTTCATGCAATCAACTTTGGTGCGGTTTACCTTGAGTTTTTATCTATTGTGTGCTCTTGTATTGTTATGGTTGAAGCTGAAGTATTCATTGACAGGTAGGACATTGCAATGTATAATTTTATATACTATACTTGGATCGGACCAAAGGTGGCATAGTTCTAGATTTTCTAGGTCTAGAATTTCAAGTCTGGTGGCATAAGGTATTCTGCAATGAGTAAAGAAGTGGAGAACTCTTCTTGTGAAATATTCCTGGACTTTCTCAACTGTATTAATATCAGATACTTAATGCAGGTTCCATACTGATGAGTTGTATTCAAGTGTTGGTCTAGCAAATGTTTTGTATGCTCTAGTTAGTAGTGTGATATTACCAGAGAAAAAGCTACTTAGGATTAGGTTAACAACTCTTAATGCCTTTTTGGCTATTCCAAGGTCCTTGACAGAGTTTGGATCATCAACAAGGTCTTGACTATTCAGCTTGTATTTTATTTTCTGATTTTTTTGCCAATATGTAAGACAGAGCATTTATTTGTTGAGATTTGAGTTGCCATTTGTTTGACCATTCTGATACATAGTTGAGGTTTTTTTTAAGGGTAGCAGTATTGTCGGTGGTGTTGAATAGCTGTACATCATCAGCGAAGAGAACGCAGTTGCTCTTAATATGATCACAGAGGTCATTTATGTAGAGTATGAAGAGAGTTTGTCCTAGAACACTGCCTTTGGGGAAAGTGTAAGAGTTGCAGATTACAGGATAGTTTTTTTCTGAAACCAAATTGTTTATTAGAGAGTAGGTTGTTTGTCTCTAAGTGGAGGATAATGGATTAGTTTATAATTGATTCCATGACTTTACAGGTGTTGTTGGTGTGTCTGAGATAGGTATTGTAGTCTGAGATAAGTGACAATAGTTTTCTCTCAAACCTATAGTAAAACACATTCAGGTCATCTGCCAGTTGTTGATTTCCTTCAGCATGGGAAGGAGGTTTGCTGTAACCAATGATATTTCAAAGAGTTTTCCTTATGTTTACTGGTTCATTTGTTGAACAGATTCCTTAGCTTTTCATAATACCTTCCTTTTTCTGCTCTGATCTCTCTTATTAATACATTTCTGGCCTGATTGTACCGCATTCTATCACCTTTTCTGTAGGCTTCCTCTGTAGTTCGAAATAGCTGTTTAAGTTTAGCTGTGAACAAGGTTTATTCTTAATGTATATTTACGGGTTTCTAGTCGGCGCACATAGGTCTTCACAAAAAGTGACATATGATGTTACAGCATCTGTGAGTTCATCCAAGTTTGCAACGGTATCTTCAAAAACATTCAAATCAGTGCTGTCAAGGTAAACCTGTAGTTTTAGCTTTCCTTCCTCATTCCAAGTCCTCACTGATTTAATTGTTGGTTTCATGGTTTTAAGTCTTTGTCTGTAGGCAGGTACAAGGTGAATCATGCAATGATCAGAGTGTCCCACAGCTGCTCGTGGTAAAGACCGATAAGATCTTTGAATGTTGTGTAGCAATGGTATAAAGCCATGATGGCGAACTTATAGCATGTGTGCGGAAGTGGCACACAGAGCCATCTCTCTGGGCATGCCAGCTGTCGTGCGTTGCTCTTCCAGGTTCTGGCGTTCACATGCATGCTGGCCAGCTGGTCTTCACATGCATAGGAGCGATGGAAATTAGAACAGCAGCTCCTCGACATGCATGTGCACACAGGGAAGCTGAGCTTCCGGTTTTCGGCATGCACATGCACACCAGCCAGCTGGTCTTTGTGTGTGCATGTGCACCAGAAAAACTGGAAGACCAGGCGGCTAGCGCACATGCACATGCCGGAAACTGGAAGTTCAGCTCCCGCATGTGCAAAGACCAACTCTTCCAGTTTCCGGCAATCCCCACACGCAAAGAATTGCTCTTCTGTTTTCAGCGCTCCCCACTGTGTGCTCCAGGGAGGTACTCTTCCGGTTTCTGGTGCTCCCCGCATGCATACGTGCTCTCGTTTCAGCACTCAGTACTGAAAAGTTTCGCCAACACTGGTCTAAAGTATTCTTCCTCTAGTGAGACAATTGATACACTAGAAATATTTTGGTAGCTCTTTCCTTAAGTTAGCTTTGTTAAAATCTCCTAAAACAGTGGGAAGTAAATAGGGTTATTTAACTTCAGCCCACATAATCTGTCAGCTAGAGTTCATAATGCATTGTTGACACAAGCTTGTGGAGAAACATACACGGTAATTAGGAGAAATGAAGAGTGGAGAATAAAATGGTTTGCAATTGATAATTAATATCTCTAAGTCCACATCACAGAATTAATTAGTATAGTTATATTTTGGCACCAGCGGCTGTTAATATATAAAGATAGGCCTCCTCCCTTTTTACCTGATGTTTCTGCAATTCAGTCTACTCTTTGTATCTGAAACCATGGGATGGTTGCTATCATGAATTGACTCATTTTGACAAGTTTCAGTGAAGCAGATTGCTGCTAAGTTTTAAACATCAGAGTTGCATCTATTTAAAATAAGTATTTTATCCATCATACATAGAGGGAAATATGCAGTGGAGTATGCCAAGGCTCTGTCTTAGGCCCAGTACTCTTCAATATCTTCATCAATGATTTAGTCAAGGGGATAGAAAGAGAAGTCATCAAATTTGCAGATGACACCAAGCTTGCAGGAATAGCTAATACTACAGAAAATAGGCTGAAAATGATAGTATGGTCTAAAAATTTCGGATACATTATAGAATTAGATAAATGGCAAAACCTTTGGGAAAGGAATTATAAGTTGATGATGTCAACAGCTTACAAAAAAAATTGTATAAAATGTTTTATAGGAGGCATTTGCCACCAGCAAGGATGGCAAAGATGTTTCAAACTATATCTCCCAAATGTTAGAAATGCAAACAGCTACTGGGGTTCTTATTATCATACGTGGTGGACTTGCTCTAATGGCAAAAAAATATTGGTCAAAAATGAAACAACAAATAGACTTAAAATCAGAAATGTTTTTGTTGGATATTTTAATGGAAAAATATAATAAAAGAATTACATATTTAATTCTATATGTGATAACAGCAGCAAGAATTGTGTATGCACAAAATTGAAAAAATGAAAATGTAATAAAGAAAATATTAGAATGTGCTGAAATGGATAGATTAACTTTGAAGATTAAGTGGGCTAATTCCCTCAGTGAAGGTGAATTCTAGCTTTCTTGTGACCACATGGAAAGGATGTGCAATGTCAAAATTAATTTTACTGCATTTTCCCAATAAATGTTTATATAATGACATTTGTAAAATAGAGTGCTGCAGCTATCCCCATTCATAAGGAAGGGGAGGACGAGCAGTAGCCAGAGGAAGAGTGCATACTATTTTCAATGACAGCTGCACTTGTATGGAGCTCGAAGTGATTCTCACTTCAAAAGATTTTGTGCTACTTACTCCTTTCAGGATCAAAAAAAAAAAATCAAATTCATAGCTATTCCAATCTAAGCATAGTTATTCCAATCTAAGTAATGCATTGCAAACAAAATTATGCAATGGAGCTCTGTATTTTGTTTGGAAAAGGAATGCTATGTCTTCATTTCAAGTTATCCTTCCAAGTGAATTTAAAACACGAACTCCCATTTTCTGCCCTTGAAATTACAGTCATATGTTTTACTAGCAGGTCTTGGCTTCTGTGGAAATAATATATTCAGAAAAAACAGGTTGAACATAATAGATTGGAGGCATGTAGACTTCTTGTGAGCTCTCACAAAAGCTTTCTTTTATTGCTTTTTTTGGTTCAGAAATAAGAGGGAAGAATAAGAATAAGAGGAGAGGAAGGATAAATGTAAATGTAAAAGTAAATGTAAGCATTTATTTTCCCTTTCTTTTCATGCTCTGCATAAAAGACCTATGGCACATCATCTTGGCAGTTGAATTTTTCCTGGCACTTTGTCTTTAATGTTTTGAATGTTATTTTTACTATTGATTCATTGAGATTTTTGGATAATTTTTGTTCATTAATGAACATATATGTCCCATTGTATACTAAAAAATTCAAGGTGGTATTATTTTCAGGTTTTTTTTCTCACGCTTCCTTCTCGTCAGGGCTCTATAATCTGTTCTGCAGGTACTTCCTGAACAGCTCACGGCTTGCCCATTTCTTCCCTGTATCCAGGGTCAGTTCTAAATCTTTTAAAATCACAAACATTGGATTAGTGTGCACAAAGGAGAAAAACCATTATTAACCTGATAGGCCTTTGATTCCTCTTTATGATTTTATAGAGTTACTTCTGCTAAAATATATTATTTTTCTTTGTAGTTTTTAACTGGTATGCAGCCTCATCATCTTGGGAAAAGATCCACTGTTTTTTTATGTAGGCATTTGTGTACCAAGAAAAGTATACCAAGCAAAAACCACAAATTGTGTAGTTTTATTTCTTTAATATATAAATTACGTAACTTTTACATAACGTTTCCTATAGTCTCATCTCATGATAGTTTGCCATAAAAAGAAATATGATATCTGTATTTGATATATTCATGTAAAAAATATGGGATGGAAAACAAACCAAAGAAAACAATTCATTCTTCCTTTGTCTAGGGAAGTTAAAATAGTGGTCCAAGAGATACTTAAAGCTATAATAGTAAGCATTTCACTAATTTCAGAAGGAAACAATTCTAAAATACAAGCAAAAAACAAGGATGCCCAAAGGTAACAACACAATCTTGCAAGATGCAATATAAAGTTAATTAACTTTCAGTTATATTAATTGCGCTTTAATTGAGTTCAGACTAAAGTAACATATAACAAAATCTCCCAAATGGCTTTATATTTCTGCATTTATTTAGATATGTGATATATGTGATATGTTTATTGAACTTAAATAAGAAGTCTCTGCTTTATATCACTTTATATATGCTTTTATTGAAAGGCCCTTTTGAAATGGTTTGTTGTATAACAGTAGAGGAAAGTGAGGCTTGTGTAAGATTGTGAAACTTGTTATGGGATTCTAAGTACCCTATTTGGTATTCAGATTTCTCTGTTATAGAGAAATCTGAATACCAAATAGGCAAAGTTGGTCTGAATAGATGGCACTGTCTATTTTATCCTCCACTTTTTGTTGTTTGCTAAAAAGAGCAAATATGATGTTAAGAAAATAGAATAAGCTGGTAGGGGACAGCTGACACATCAGTCTCAAGAACTAATACAGGTAATCCTCCAGGTACAAACGTTCATTTAGTGAATTTTGACAAGAACAAATTTATTCAAAAGGTGCTTACATTAGAAATTCAAAACTTCTATCAAAAAGAAGCCTCTGTAGTCACATGACTTGGATTCAGTAACTGCTGCAGCAGTGACCATTTTTAACTCTATGACTTCTGTGTGCCGTTCAGGGTTACAACGTGCACTTTCCTGAAGCCAGTAGTTTTGTTTTGGTTTTGGTTTTTTGTTCCTGGTCACATGATTAAATGAGATCCAGTGATTTTTGCAGCTGGCGCAGCACAGGGTTTGTTTTTTTGGTTTTTTTGTGCTGCATGGGTTTGAGGACTTGTGCTAGAATTGAATGCTAGAATTGCTTCTGTAAGTATTTTTAAAATATTCTTTTTTGTTATTCTGTAGTACTAAACTGTTTGTTTGTAAACACTTTAGGAGCTGCTCTGCTTTTTAAGTATTATATTTTGCAAAGTATTCTGTTTGTAAGTACAGTATTTTCCTAAGATAAAGTTATTTGCATTTGCATTTGCCTTGAAATGCTAGTCAGCATCTACACAAAACGTTCAGTAATGTTGTGTTTCCTTTCTTTTATTTTGGAGATTAATCTATATTACTGTAATATGTAGGTTTTAAATTTAAGTTCAAGAAATTGTGGGTGCCCCATCACTGGAAGCTTTTAAGAAGAGACTGGATAGGCATTTATCAGAAATACTCTTTTCTGAGAACAATGGGTCAGACTAGATGACCTCAGATAAAAAAAATTAATATAAGAGACATCAGAAATAAGATAAAACAGAAAATCATTTGCAACATTGATATCCATTTTTGCATGTCTGATTTTCATCACAAGCCATCTGATGCTTGAATTGCACATTCATCCCCACTCCAGATGGTAGGATGTCTGTTACCAATGAATTCTGGATCAGAGGAATACTTCATGGTTTTATTTATAATTACCTATTGTTCATTGATTTCTCTTTGGTTAAAGCTTTGGTTACCAAGCTTTAAACAATGCTTAATAATCTAGAGAAATACATATGTATACCCATTAAAGAAAGAACTTGAATTGACAATAAAAAGTTATTCTGCTCCATTTGGACTTAAGTTATGCATTTCAGCATATATGTACGTATGTATGTATGTATGTATGTATGTATGTATATAGATAGATAGATAGATAGATAGATAGATAGATAGATAGATAGATAGATAGATAGATAGATAGATAGATAGAGATAGATAGATAGATAGATAGATAGATAGATAGATAGATAAATGTATGCTATGATGATTTTCAAGTTTAAACAATCTACTGGTTAGCTTGTTCATTTTTAGATAGCCAATTAATAAATGCATTTATAAATGTATTTTAAGAAAGTCAAAATAGTTTTTACTTTTTCTGTCTCTTCCTGTGACATCCCCAGCATACTGTAAAAATGCTAGATATATTACATCGTGGCAAAAGAAGGAAACATTAACATTAGGAAACCAACCATAGAAAGTCCTCATATCTGTTTTAATAATCCTCCCTTGAATTTATGAAATTAAAATCAGTATCACTTTATTATTTATTACTAATCCCATCCCGTTCATGTCAGAGGAATTGTTTAAAGTTCTTCCAGGTTAAAAGGATTAGCTGGTGACATCACCATTGCACGAAGATATCTGTGTGGACTCCTTTCATGTCACTGACAAGGAGATAGAGTGGATGACAGGAGCTCACCCCACCATGAAGCATCACTCAGATCTCAAACGTAAGCTTGCTAACTTCCAACCAGAGACCTAGCCACGTGAATCACTGCATTCCTTAATTATTAATAATTACTAGTAATTATATGATAACAATAATAACTAGAATAAATAATAATATACTAGACAATAATGATTAGAATAAATCTAATTTGTAGAGTGGCTCTTAATTTGGAATGTTTTTCTTTTTATATTGTTTTTTTTCTGTTGCTGCAATATTAATAGGTTTTGGTCAGCAGCCTTTCAAAAATAGATTTTTAAATCATGATCTGTCTATAGTCAAAGCTGTACAAATGGTTTTTCATAGATTTTAATTAAAAATTATAGTACAACTGTGAAGGTTTAAGAGGATTCTCATAATAGCAATGTTGCGAAGAACTTTGAAATGAGAATGAGTGACAAAATTTACTAGGAACTCCACTGTCTGTAGAGAGAGATATGAACCTTGACTCTACAGTCCCAGGCTAACAGCTTCACTTCATATCATTTTTTTTCTAATAAAGAAGAAGCAAAACCTTATTCAGATTAGTATTTGACCTAGCTAATAAAGGTTCTTTTCCTGAACAATCCAAATAGAATTGAATGTGGATGTCGCTACTATTTGAGTAAGGTTGGTTTTTACAGGGACAGATAGCCTTACTCAAATGCTCATTGGTAGAACTAGTATAAATAGAACTGAATGTCTGTCACAGTGAAGGCGGGAGTTAACTTATTATCCAAAATATCTGGTGGTAGGATAAGAAGAAATGGGTAGATTGACACTAGAAATTAAAGAAAAAGAAGAAACTGAATATTACATGGTAGGGAATATATTTTATCAATGGGTAGAGAATAGAACAACCTAAAAAAGATTTGATGTATTTATAGAGCAATTAGAGAAATGTAAGCAAAGTTACAATGTGTGATATTATTATGTATATGGGAATATATATGGGAACATTGATGTATTGTTAGATTTGATAAGAAGAATATCATTTATAATGTTTAAATAATTGAAATATGTACCCAAGTTGATGCACAATTGAAATGGAATGATTTGTTGTATATAAAAAACAATAAAAATTATTTCAAAAAAAGAAAGAAGCAATGGGTGAAACACATCAGTGGAAGATCCAGCCTGGAACTAATAAAACATTTCCTGATAGAATAATTAATCAATAGAACAATTTGCTTTCTGAAGTTGTGAGTGCTCCATCATTGGAAATTTTCAAGAAAAGATTGCACAGCCATTTATTAAAGATGGAGCAAAAACTTCTGCCTTGGGCAGGGAGTTGGACAAGAAGACCTCTAGTCCTATGATTTTGTGAGTATTGACTTTTTGGTAAACATATCTTAAGAATACCATGAAAAGCATGCCACCCACAGGTAAGCCACATATCAAAAGTTTCAGATGTTTTTCAGTATATTCTAAACGTCTTTAAGACTTCTCGTTTTGTATCAATAAATGCTGTTTACCAGAACCAGATTCCATTTTAAACTTTTGCAACTGACTTTTATGCAAGTGGCACATTTTTCATAGTATTTTGGTTAAAAATTTGAGGGTCAGCTTATCTGTGATTATATATGGGTACTTCAGAAAAGTACCCATATATATATATCCATATATTACTGTATATTTCTTGATAAACTCATCCACAGATAAGTCAAACACAATTTTGGAAGTACACAGTATTTTGGAAGTTAAAATTGTCAGTTGATCCATTGTTGTAGTACATACCTTCTTAAGCGAATTTGAAATGTCGAGGTTGGCCACTTTTAGTTATGGTGAAATATTGTCTAATGAGTTACGGTTTGTTTCTCTTCTACTTATTCTCCTTTTAGTGCTGAGTTTTTTTATTCTGAAAATCTATTCCACAAATGATTCATATTTTGAAATAGTCCACCTTTCCATTACCTTGAGGTAAAATTGAAATTTTATCCAATTTCTCTTGGATTTTATTTTCATGAAGTGATGAATTTACCTAGCTGTCTAACCATATTTATATCTTTTATTCTGTCCCTAAATGTCTTTATCCACCAACTTTTCCCTCAATTTCTCTCCAGATCACCTGAAAACCAACATTTCCCCTGATATTTAACAATCCATTAACATGAGCTATCCAGCAAATATGTTCTTGAATGTTTGCAATTTTGTGCCATTACTGGATTATTCTCACTCCACTATTGGTTTTCTATTACCATTATACATTCAGGGCTTTAAGGAAGACCATGATATAGACATACTGTTTTTGGTTGGAAATGCTATAGTGTGACTACTGTTTTCTATTTGATGACTGCAGATAGTAAAAATAAATTCAGTCAAGTAGTCAAGCATTTTGATGGATGATTTCATCATTTCAGGCAAAGTTAGTTTTATTATCTAATCCCAGAGGTATGTAATATGGTTATGCCAGCTTGAGCTTCCCTCCTTTCTATTGCAGAATGCATTCTGTTACATAAGCTCAAAAGAAACAACACTGGGTTTGAACATTTGGTATCATTAGAACTATTGTTCATTGTACAGCAGACAAATAGAATGCACCAGCTTGATAAAGATAAACCAGAATTTTGAAGAATCCTAGATAATTATGGGCAAATGTACCCAATAATAAACTAAAAATCCTGGTGTCGGGTCTGCCTCCATTCAAATCTTAAGAAACCCCCCAACTCCATGGTTTTGGAAAAAAGGTACTTTTAGAAAAAAGGAAATGACAGCAGCAAAAGCAAGACAACATCTGAGTAAAATCTGCGCAAAGGTTACACATTGAAAATCATCCCAAAGCCCTCCCACAGAGTCTAGCCCATAAGGACCCATCAGCACCCAATATGATGGTATGTGAAAGCCCTTCAGCAGATGCTGGATGTGTCTAGAGGCTCAGGATAGTTAGCCTTGGAAAAGTCCAAACAACTCCAGTCCGTTGATGGGTATCAAACTTCCCTTCCAATTCTCATGGGAAGACTTCACACCAACTCAATTCCTCTTCCCACAAGCTAAAACCCTTTCCCCCGTTTCCATGGTAGCCATGGGCAAGCAAACTGCAAAAAGCATGCTGGAGATCCGGATGACACCTGATTTATATTAAATAACATTTGCAAGGTAGTTTGAATATGAATCATTTCAAACCTGGAATAAACTTTTTGGTATTCCATAATTAAACAAAATATATGCTTTTGAGAATTTTTTTGAGATAAAATAAACTCAGCTGTTTATAGTGTAAAACAAATAACAAATTTTGAATTTAAAAATCATGAAACAAATAAATTGAATGACATTGTTTCAAGTGTCCTGTTCTTGAGTAGGAGACTGTAGAAATGTAGGTGACACATGGCATGGTAGAATTAAAGATTTTGGGATATGTTTATTTCTGTCTAATGGTCTCTGGGTTTATGTAGTGAGATCTGGTAGACATAGCCAGTATAGCAACTGTTTGTCATAGCTGTGTTAACATTCATTTCTTTTGTTTTTGAGTGGAAAGGAACTGTAAAAGCTGCTGCTCTTAAAGTTTTAATGTGAGATAAGGAAAATAAAGCAATTGATAGGTTCTCCTTGATTTGTTTTTCCCACCAGCTAGTGATGGGATTCAATTTTTTTTACTACTGGTTCTGTGGGCATGACTTCGTGGGCGTGGTAGGGGAAAGATACTGTAAAATCTCCAGTCAGAGGTGATATTTGCCAGTTCTCCGAACTACTCAAAATTTCCATTACTGGTTCTCTAGAACTGGTCAGAACTTGCTGAATACCACCTCTGCCACCAGCTATTTACCAACTGCTGTCATTAATGTTGATTGCAATGAGCTGACAAGGAGGAGGCAAATTTAAATGGCTAGAATAGTTTTCAGAAGGTCCTATATAAATCACAAACTCTTGCAGACAGATTAAGTGCTAATCTGGAAAAGTACTAAGTTTGTATTTAAAATGGTCCTCAAAAGAGTTGACAATTAGGAAAGCAGCAATTGCCCATATCTCTCATGAATGAAGGAGGCAAATACATGTATTCCAAGATAATGTTGCAGGATTCAATCTGAGCCAGTCATCAGGACCAGAGGTTTATTTTTCCAAAACTTTCAGGCTTATTCTAGAGTCCGTCTTTAGGGAACTTCACACTTTCCAGAATATGTTCTATGAATAGCATTTATATGGTACCTGGTTGATTATTCATCTATGACTTAAAGACAAACTTTACAACTCAGATTTTCATTGAAATTGAACTAATTGAAGGGTTATGTGATTAAAATAAATGATTTTAGCACACATTAACTTTGATTCAGGGAAGCAAAAAAGCTATAAATGTTTATGAATATATAGTTTAAAAGAAGAATTTCAGCTATGGAAGCCTAAAATAAAAAACATTAAATATTTCAATATATGATCAATTGTCAAGCAAAGCATTTATAAAACTTTTGAACTCTTAATAGGAACCCATTTCATACAAGGTTGAATCTGCTGTAATGCTTTCACAACAGTTACACAGAAATTACTGTACTACACAATACAATAAAAATTAAATAATAATTCATATCCAAAAAAGTACAATATAAAATTTAAAAAAAGAATTAATTAATTCTTCCAGCCATTTACTTCCTATTGTATAAGACATTTTAATTGTCTGTATGCAGAATCATATACCATGGAGATACATAAGAATTTTGACCTCAATTTACTACTTCAGCACAAGTCTTTTATAAAACACAGTTTCTCTTGAGCTATCTTGACCATTTATTTAGATCTTAATACCTGACCAGAAGTCTGGGTGATGCAATTTTTTGGTTCAGAAAGAACTGAGATAATGTATTGAGATATTCATAAGTGTATGCATGATGAAGAGGACTATGATGGCAGATGAGTAAAATTTCACATAATCATTTAATATTCTATAACTATTGTTACAAAAGCAATGTCTTTCCATTAAACTTTGAAGATCAAAATTTAATTGTTGCTTTTTATGATCAACCCACAATATTATTGATATCATAAAGACAAGAATATAGGTGTTTTTATGTATGTAGAGAGTAAAATTTAATTGTTTTAAAACCCCTATATTCTGACTTGTCAGAAAAGAAAATGTGATGGCAAATAAAGAAAATTAGCCTAATAATCAAATTATATACTTCACTACAATTCCCCCATGTAGGCAATGGGATATCATCACCTATATAATCTAACTGCTATATATTCAAAAAGGTTAATATTACTGAGCTTTTCATGCAGAAGTGAAGATTAAAAACAAAAAACATTTATTTGAAATAAGAAAAGCATCTTTCCCTCTTCAAAAGCTAGTTTTAGCAGGACCAGATCTGAATGGAAAAATCCTAGGAAGAAAAGAACTAGGGACTGGTTCAGAGGTGGTATTCAGTAGGTTCTGACCAGTTTTGGAGAACCGGTAGCAGAAATTTTGAGTAGTTTGGAGAACTGGCAAATACCACCTCTGACTGGCCCCTCCCCCCATCTATTCTCTGCCTCCTGAGTCCCAGCTGATTGGCTGGGTCTTCTGCCCTGCACAGGAGAACAGAGCTGGAAAGCCGGTTAGTGGGATGGGAAGGAATGGGATTTTGCAGTAACCTTCCCCAAGAGTGGGGAGGGAATGGGGATTCCCACCTCTAACTGGAGATTTTACAGTATCCTTCTCATGCCACGCCCACCAAGCCACGTCCACAGAACCGATAGTAAAAAAATTTGAATCCCACCACTGGCACTGCCATTCTTCTCAGTGTAAATTTTCAGTAGTTTTCTGCCCATGCTCATTGAGAAATATCTAGGTAAAGAAAGTTCCCTGAAAACTGCCAAACGTCATACTGTATGAAAAGAATATTTGTAATATCTCATTTTTGAAGATGTATATGGACATGGGTAAAAAAGAGGATGGACATTAAAATTTGCCTGGAGTGATATTTAAACTCACAGATACCTTGAAAGGTAGAAAGGTATTAAAGCATGATAAAAATGGGCTGTTTAGATTATGTATTATATAAGCTCCTGCAGTTGCCGATTTTAAAATCACATATATATTGTGAGTCTTGAAGTATCATTAATTATTATTATGTCCTTTAAGCTATTTTCCAAACAGATATCTTCTGTGATTGTAACATGGTAAGGGAAAAATATTATCAGGAATTCTGTTTAACTCACTAAAATATTTAAAAGCAAGTAGGAAAGAAAAACGAAAGTTTTTTTTTAGGAAAGATCAGAAGATGTCTACACTGAGCAAAATTTAACTAGTTTAATTTTAAATCCCTTTAGCAGTTTACATTTAGTCTTCTGTTAAAAATAAAACAGCAGTGAAATATGCTTGTTAAGATTTGTCCAGAAGAAAATATTGAAACAAATATTGGATTGCTTAGAGCTCTCTTACCATTTGGATAAAGAATACAAAGATTAAGTCTACCCAAGGCTAAGCAAAAGAAAGGGATCAAAATGCTGTTACTTCACATGGAGCTGAAACTGACTGCTGGATGTAAAAAACAACATCCAACAACAGCAAAACACCTTGGGCAGGAGAATTTCCTTCCTATGTGTTTTGGTTCTTGTTACCTAAACAGCATAAATATAGTCCAATGAATTTAGACTTGAAAACTAATTTAACAATATACAGCTAAGTATTACAATTAGTATTATATTGTTCTTTTCTCCACGAGAAATGGGGGTGGGGGGGAATAATCCTTGAAAAGATACAGTATAGTAATTTACATCTGACTTTAGAGCTCTGAAATGGTCTCACATACTATGTGCTGCAATTGGAGACAAAGGACTTGCATTGCCTTTGTTATTTCAGATTAGTGAAATAACACTTAACACTGCCTCACTTAATCTTGGGTCCTAAAATTTACTTCAAATGACATGATACAATTTTGGTCTGAACTTAAACCGCACACTTTATGGCTGACATATTTGGCCCATTGTGTATGTAAGAGAAGAAGCAACTGAGGACTGGAAAAAGAATATAACAAGAACAAGGTGAAAGATTATCAAAGAGAGATCCAACCTAGAATTAAGAACAAATTTCCTGAGAGTAAGAACAATTGTTCAGTGAAACTGCTTGCCTCTACAAGTTATAGATGCTCCAGAGGTTTTCAAGAAGAAATTGGACAATCATTTGTCCAGGATGATATAGGATCTCCACTTTGAGCAGAGGATTGGACTACAAGACTTCAAGATTCCTTCCAAGCCTTATTCTATGTTATTCTATGTTCTACCTTACTGTTCATACCAGTGGACAAATATCTTAATTTTTATTTTGCTCGGTTTATTATTTTTCCAACCCATTTCTTTATCAAACCTTATTATGACTGTTTTAAAAAGCTCATCAAAAATTAATGTGCATTTTATGCTCATCTCTCTCTACTATGCACTTTTTTCACTGTATTCCAAATATGTACATTTTAATAGACATTCTGTAATATTTTAACTTACATTGTAAAATTCAGAAGAATGCAGGTATTACTCTGTAATCATGTTTTAGTTTATATTAGTTTGCAGAACTAGGCATTGGAACTGAACCAGTTTCTTATTACACTATTCCCAATTGATGATTATCCTCAGTTTGAAAACCTCTAGTTATGGGAAGAAACCATCCTATATGATAATCTATTCTATTGATGGAGAAATCTTACTTCTTATTTCCTAATGTCTAATATATATTTATATTGTTTATTGTTTTCAATTTATTTTTCATTTAATTCATTTGTCGTCCATCTCAGTTTGAGGCAATTCTGTTTTTTGCCCTTAGAGCCATTGGAGCAAGTGAGAATAAATCTGCAATATATCCTCCATTCATATTTTTGAAAAAGCTATGCATATCTTTCAACCTTCTCTTCTTCAAGTTAAACATTTCAACTGTCAATCATAGGACTTCATTTTGAATCTTTTCATGATTTTGGTAGCTATTTTCTGGACCTATTCTAGTTTATGATTTTAGAAAAACTGGCATGCAGAACTGAATGCAATACTTGAAGTTAAGGTTAACTAAGACAGAGTAGTGTATGTAAGTACTTCCTGCAATCTGGACTGTGCTCCTTTTGATGCACTTCAAGATGGTGTTGACCTATTTTACACCTATTTTACACATACATAAATACACACACATCTACATACATACATACATATTTAAATGCATGATTTCATATTTCTCCATGTGAAATTTCATTGTTTCCACACATTATTCTAGCCTGATTAAATGTGGGGTTGTTGTTATTTTGTGTATTCTTAGAAGTATTAGCCACTTTTCCTTGCTAGGCATTCCCTTCAAGTTTGATAAGCATTCTGATACCTCATCCACATCATTTAGAAAACTGTTGAACAGCACTAAACCCAGAGCAAGCACTGGAGATATCTATCTAGGTAGATTTGATAAGTCTTATAGCTATCTTTTAACAATCTTTGAGCCGACTGTGGATCCACGTGCATTTGAGTTGTCAAGCCTGTACTTCTTTAATGATAAAAAATGCTATAAGAGACTTGTTAAAAATATGTTGGGTTGTTTTGTGTTGCAGTTCAGTGCTAAACTAGAAACTGAAACTAATCCAAAATGCAGTGGTGATGCTCTTATTAGTTTCAAACATCATGCTTTTATTTTATTGACTACATTGCCTCATAGTTCATTTCCAAAGTCAATTTAGTGTAAACTTCTAAATTTTAAATAAGCACTGGAATATTCAAAGGGCTATTGAACTTTTAAAATTGAACTTTTAAAACCTGTGTATTCAGATTTTCAACAGAGATTGCTCCTGCTATAATTGGAGGAATTATAGTTAACACCAGAGGCAAAGGTTTACTCAGCAATAGCATCTTAATGTGGGATATTCCCATTAATGAGATATATCTAGCATTTGGTATTGTTTCAGTAATAGGTGAAGATGCTTAATTTTTTCTAAACTGCTTAAACTTCTGTACTATTCTTATATATTTTTAATTTCATCAATGATGCTACTCCTTTCTTTTTTCTTTTTCTTTTAGTATAAATAGACTTTATTAAAGTCAGTACACTTATGTAGTGAAGCTGAAGGTCACATCTACATAAGCACATTGTAACATTTCACAACTTCTAAAAGGAATGTCAACAATTATAACGATCATGCATGCCATGGTCGATAATCACATTTCAGAAGCATTTTTTTCCCAACCATTTCTAAAGCAATGCTTACCACATTGTTATAGAGAGAGAGAAACTACTTTTAATAAACTGCAAAACATTGATCAGCGTTTGCCCCCGTCGTATGAGTTACAGTGTGAAAACAATAAAAAGAGGCATACATCTTTTTTTTAATGTATGAAATCAAAATGGAATATTTACTGTAAAGGAAAAATTAAAAAGCTCCTGAATCAAAGGCAAAGAGCACAACCTGGAACTGAAGAAACTTCCGTTTTTTCGTTTTTCAGCTGTTCTCTGGCAAATTCGACTCAAAAAAAGGCAAAATCAGTACTGGGAGTATTCCTTGGACTGAAGTTTGGTGATGATGCGGTCCAACTGCCTCTTTGCTTCGCATTGAGGGAAGTTGCTCATGTCGTAATATTGGGGAGCAATTTTCACCAACCATTCTGGCTTGATATCTGTACAAGTGCGAATATAGTTCTTTGTGGTAAGAACAAATTCATTGTAGAACACCCATTCTGGTTTGTGATCAAGGACCGTTGAGGGATGCAGCTGCATGACCTGGTTATCTTTCACTGTCAGGTAATGTCCTGTCCACTCCAAATGGGCCACCTGCATGAAATAACCGCTGACCAACACCTTCCGTATATTGATGTAGTAGTCCCTGCTTGTGAAGTCTGTGCTTCTACGGGGCAAATTAAACCTGTCCATGATTCGTGACAGCTGTTGGCGTACGTTGTCCGCTGACATCAAAGACCTGTAGTTAATGAAGTTGTCATAGCTGAACCGATTCATGATTCTGTTGGAAAGCATGGTACACGTTCAGCAACGTCAAATGATCTCCGTCTATGTGGGCGAATCTCATCTTGACCTCGTCTGCAGCTTTCTTGGCTTTCGTGGGGCGAATAAAACAATGTGGGACTGACAGCATGGCAGAAATAGATAGAATCTCATTAGAACAGTTGTAGTCGCAACTTGCAATAACCATTTTAGCCAGCTGCGGGTCAAGGGGAAACTCTGCCATCATGGAGCCCAGTTCAGTCAAGTCTCCGTCATCATTTAAAGCAGCTAAGTAATTCAGAAGCTCTAAGGCTCACATCAAGGTCTTTGGAGCTGGTGGGTCCATAAAATCAAAGTGAACTAAATCATCTATACCAAGTTTCTTCAGCTGTAAGACCACAGAACCCAAGTTGGACCTCAGAATCTCAGGATAGGTATTGTCCTGCATCTCGGTTTTGTATGCCTTCTCCGTGTATAGCCGGAAACATTTCCCGGGGCTAGTTTGACCTGCACAGCTAGCTCTCTGTTGAGCAGAAGCTTTGCTGATCGCAGTCACCAACAGAGATTCCACCCTGATTCGTGGATTGTAGACCTTCTGTTTCGCAAAGCCAGGATCAATGACGAAAACAACACCGTCTATTGTTAATGATGTCTTGGCAATGTTAGTTGATACGACAACCTTTCATCCTATTGCACCATTTGGCTTTTTGGGAGGCGGAGGCTCGAAAATCCTCTGCTGTTGTTGAGGTGGAAGTGTGGAATATAACGGAATGATCTTAATGTCACCAACCTCCGGGCCCAGATCATCGATTTCATGCTTTATCTTCTTGCAGGCTTCATCTATCTCCTCTTGTCCAGTAAGGAAAAGGAGGAGGTCTCCTTCCTCTTCCTCACACATATGGATCTGTATTACTGTATTGCTGTACTTTCTCACACATATGGATCTGTATTACTGTACTGTATTACTGTACGAATGGCTGCTTCTAGGTAATCCCTTTCTGGTTCTGGAGTATAAAAGATCTCCACCGGATGTGTACGACCAGGAATTGTGAGGAGAGGACAGTTATCGAAATAAATCTGAAACTTGCCAGCATCTAGAGTAGCGCTCATAACTATCACCTTTAAATCAGACCTCTGCCTCACCACCTCCTTCAGAACACCCATCAAAATATCCATAGCCAGCGTTCTTTCGTGGGCCTCATCGAGAATGATTACCCCATAACATTCGAGCAGAGGGTCGTTCATCGCTTCACGCAGTAACATACCATCGGCCATATACTTCAAAATCGTTTTGGCGCTGCTGCAGTCTTCAAATCGAATAGAATAACCAACCTCTTGACCCAACATCACATCCATTTCATCAGCAACTCGCTGGACCACACTCATTGCATCTACTCTCCTCGGCTGTGTACAAGCAATGCCTCTCTTTGGCCCTGGCAGCGACCGCATGTAGTCCATGCACCACTGAAGGATCTGCGTGGTTTTACCGGAACCGGTCTCACCAACCAGCACAAAGGACTGATGTCGGATGAGGATGTTGGTAAATCTTTCCTTGTATTCCCACACTGGGAGCAGTAGGCGTTTCTTTAAGATTTCATAATAGCGAGGGGTGTGTGGCAGGTTTGTGAATGGGTTGATACCCTGTGGAAATATGATGGGTTTCAAAGGGGGCAACCCAACTCTGGCGAGGAGAGCCGAGTTGGCTGAAGGACACAAATCTTTGTCCTTATCTCTTTCCCGTTTGCGATCTCTGTCTCGATCCCTGTCCCGGTCTTTGGAGCGATCTTCACGATCCCTTAAAGACATTACAAGGGCATCATGATAGACACCATGGGCTTGCTCCATGGGGACCGATAGAAGACCTCTCAACCCAAAGGAGGAGCCTCCAAAGGCCCGAGATCCCGGCAGGCGAGCACGTGCGCGGCCCAGGAATTGCCGCCAGCCTGGCCTTGCCTAGAAGGCCGTCCCCACTCCTGCCCCCCCTCCTCTTCCTCCTGTTCCTCCTCAATGCTACTCTTTTCTATTGTGAGGCTTTAATGTTCTTGTTTTATTATACTGATTATTTATTTATTATTTTTATTATTCATTAAACATGAAACTTAGTCAACTGAACATATAAAAAGTATCACAAATACCAGTGAATGGTGCTAATGGTTGATACAGGTTGCTGCCAGCATCCTAGGTATCAACCAAATACTTTCTTAAGATGTACGATGTTCCAAGTAGCACAGTTTTTTGCAGATCCACTGGTGTTATTTCAGGAAGCTGCAATTTCTTGATGTATTTTAGAAAATTCTGGACATGGTGCCAAGTGCCTGGATAACAATGGGTATCACTGTTACATGTTTCATCCATAATCATATAGTTTCGATGGCCAGGTTGCAATATTTCATGACTTTTTTCAGGTTTTTTTCTTCGACTCTGGTGTCTCCTGGTACTGCGATATCAATAAATTGTACGTTTCAGTTTTGGACAACTGTGATATCTGATGTGTTGTGTTGTAAATGACAATCCATCTGTATTTGAAAGTCCCACAAGATATGCACCTTCTCATTTTCGATAACTTTTTCTACTTCCCATGACTTTTCGGATACACGTAAGTTGTATTTTTTACATAATGACCAGTGGATTAATTTAGCAACTTGGTCATGTTTAGCTTTGTAATCAGTTTGTACAATTTTGCTGCATTCACATATTAAATGTGAAACAGTTTCAATTTTGTCGTTGCAAAGTCGGCAGTTTGGATTGTTGGTGATTTTTCGTATCTTCGCTTTCATGGCATCATTTTGTAGTGCTTGTTCTTGAGCAGCAAGATGTTACCTGCTTCCAATATGCCTAAGTATTTGTAACCGTCATCCTTTGCTTTCACTGTGTTTCCATTTCCCAGTCCTATTCCTTCTATTTTTTGCATTTTCCTTGCATGGATAATATAGCACAATTTTCAAGTCCAAAGTTCATGTTGATGTCACTACTGAACAATTGAAGTGTGTTAAGTATTGAGTTAAGTACAGTGGGGCTTTTCACATACATTTTAAAGTCATCCATGTATAGTAGATGGTTTATCTTGCCATGTTGGCTTGAGATTTGGTATCCCAGTTTTGTATTTCCTAGGATTATTGTCAGTGGAATTAATGCAATGTTAAACAGTAGTGATGAAAGTGAGCCCCCCTGGAAAATTCCTGGTCTGATGTTGACTTCACCAATGGTCATCTCATTTGCTGTTAGAACTATTTTCCATTTTTGCATATTTGCTTTCAGAAATGTACAAATATTTTTGCTGATTCCAAAGTTTTCCAGATCGGTGTTAATCCAGCTGTAGAGTAATGAATCAAATGCCTTCTTGTAATCAATCCATGCCATATTTAAATTCGTTTTTCTTCATTTTGCATTTTTAGTACCATTTTGTCAATGAGAAGCCGATATGATGATGATGATGATGATGATGATGATGATGATGATGATGATGATGATGATGATGTTCAGACTCGGTTTGGCATTTTTGTCTACCTATCAAGTCCTTACCAAGGACCTGGGATAGGCAAATCTGGATGTTTGATTGTGTTACAGATATCACTGCAGGATGGAAGTTGTTCCAAGTAAAACTGCACCCAAGGTGCCTATTACTATTGGTACTACCCTTGCTTGCCTTTGCCATAGTCATTATATTTCTATTTGTAGGTCTTTGTATTTTGTTATCTTCTCCAGTTCTTTCTCTTCTATTCTGCTGTCTCCAGGCACTGCTACATCCAGACTTTTTTGTTTTTCTCTCTTTTTATTATTATTTATTATCCTCTCTTTTTTATTATTGATTATTATTATTATTGTACACAAAAATGACAGTATACACAGCAAACGAGATAACCATGCTGGGTTTCGTATCACAAATCACCAGTCGAACACTTCCCAAGTGTTTTGGACTGTGTGATGTATCAGCGGATTATGCGAGCAGCTCCCAGTAAGGTGGCCTTCTGCAGCTGACCAATGGTGATCTTGTCAGCGCCAATTGTTTTTAAGTGCTTGCTTAGGTCTTTAGGCACAGCACCCAGTGTGCTGAGTACCACTGGAACCACCTGCACTGGTTTATGCCAGAGTCTCTGGAGTTCGATCCTCAAGTCCTGATATCTTGTGACTTTTTCAAGTTGTTTCTCGTAGATTCTGTTGTCACCAGGTATGGCAACGTTGACAATCCACACTTTTTTCTTCTCTACAATTGTTGTTGTTGTTGTTATTATTGTTATTAAAATGGAATTATTGCAGACTTTGTTTGACTGCAAAGATTGAATTACATTTTGTTTGATAAAGAAAGCTAAAAGGTTTAGACTTTATTCAGAATTTTGTAATTTAAATGAATAGAAGATGCAGAGTAGCTATGGTTACATGTCAAAACTATAAAAACCAATTGTACATACTTAATTGGCCCTTATCTTGCAGTTATAGTATATAACATGTCTTTTTAAAAAGATGGCAAAAGGGTGTGGTTCCTATCCTTCTGAAGTACTCTAGGTATATAGTTACCCTTTGCTTTTAACTTACTTCCATTCTCTCCATCCAACATTCTCTCCACTAAACATGTAAGCAATTTAGATCATTAAAAATTTAGATTAGTGAAAAGACCACCAGACAATTGTTAAAAAGCTTGCAAAGCAACCAGCTGTTTTTTTAAAAAAAGCACGATAGAATTTTAATGATCAAATATAGCTAAAATCAAGATGATTAAATCTATAATAACTATGTTGATCCAATGTCACATCCTAAGATTTTTCATTCTACTCTTGCTTTGACTGTTGTATTCTATATCATAACTTCCTAAAACTGTTTCACTTCTACAAAATAGGAATTAGGAGTTACATTATTTGGGAGATGGGTGACATATACATTTAATAAATGAATATAATTACTAATAAAATCAATTGTAGATAATTCAACTGAAATTAAGTTAATAAAAGCCATTAAGTCAAAAACTTTCAACTATCTCTTTTCTTCTACTAGAATAAATACTTGTATCTTTTCATATTAAGAAACAGTTATTAAAAATGATGGCAAAAATAACTGGTACAGCATCAGATTCAGATTTAATAACAAATCAGGATTTGCCACTATTCAAATTTTTCTTAACAAGATATATTCATTTTCTAAAATTGCTATTTCAGATATTAGTTTGATCATTCATATGAAGATGCTAAGAGTTTCCTTAATTCCAGTGTCTCAGGTTACAGCACTGTGTTTGAAAATTGAATTTCCATTTTCCCCACGATGTTCTTTCATTTTCTCTTGTCAATAGAAATAACCTTTCCAATTCCCATTAAAAGACTATGGAAATATTGCTCAGATAAAATTACTACCATTTTAGATAGGGGTACATTTCTAGGGGTAAAAATAACCTCCTAAATCTTGGAACTAAATCACCTTTAAGTAAGTTCTATTTTTATAAACTAGGCTCTAGAATCATGCTGGTAGATTATCTATTGTCTACATTTTTATCTTTTTTTAAAAGATGGTATATACATGGTATAAATATCCCATAGAACGTGCATTTTAAAGAACTCAGGAATTTTCAGATTTTTTTTTTTGTAATGATATTTTCTGATTGCCTCATGTCCTCTAAACTCACTATCATTAAAACAGGGGTGTCAAACTCATGTCGTCATGTCATCATGACAGGACACATTGCAACTTTTTCCCCCACTTGCTAAACTGAACATGGGTGTGGCCAGTGAGTAACACATCCAGCCCGTGGGGCCACAAATTTTACAGCCCTGCACTAAAAAAAATAAACCCTGTAATCAAAAATTGATAGCTGCTACTTAAAATAGTAAGATTCATTTTTTAAATTATTTGATTCTTTGAAAGCTATTCTCCCTCAGTTTTGATTAATAAAATTAGTGGAATTTAAATTGGTCTGGGTGGGCAGGGACAGAGAATTGACCTAGATCTGATCTACAAAAGCTGCTCTTATTAGGAAACCAGCTACACTCTAGTTAAGAGTGGGAAATCTTAAATCTCCTTCAAGTGACGATAGCTGTCTGGTTCTTAGCTTACAGTAATTTCTGTTCAGAAATAAGAAACAATCTACAACAGAAAGATGGTCTAGGTTTACAATGTAAAAAAAAAAAAAAACTTTTCAAAATAATTGCTTTTATTTCCCATTTGATCAAACAATAGTTTTGATTTTCTTTTTGATTTCTTCTTTTGTTTCATGTGACAGCACCATCTCCAATCATGAATGTGAAAAAAGGGAAAGTCGCCAAAAATAGCATTTCATTCTCCTGGCAGGAACCAGATCGACCCAATGGCATCATTCTGGAATACGAAATCAAATATTTTGAAAAGGTGTGATAGTCTGTTTCCAAGATCATACTGATTTATTTACTCTTCTGTTCTTTTGGAATAATTTATATTAAAAAGTGTTGACATCATTTCTTATTTAAATTATTGCATGCATAGACATATATTTTTATTAATACATTACTTGTCTCAAAAAAACATTTGAGTTTTCTTATCAGTTTAATTTCCAATCATATTGCAATAAAAAAGTTGATATATAATACAACGTCACACTCAAAATACTTCAAGGGGGCATCCTCCAATTACTAAAGAATTGGAGTTTAATTACTACTGAGATTAGATGACTATGTGAATATTGACAGAAAGTCGTAGTTATTTAAAATAGTTAGCAAAAATAACTAAAATAAAATTAAAGCAGTGTCACATAAGAGAATGGTAGCATGCCTTAGTAAAGAATGCCAAAGAAATTGTTGACAAAGAAACTTCAAACTAAGAATTTCTGACTTCATAGTTCTGTTTCTTAATTATGCTCATTTTCCATTTTTATTATTTTGGGAACTATTTTGGTTAAATGTTTTGATTTCAAAATGCCAGGACAATGCAAAGAGAAAATTCACCAAAGCAACTTTCGCTGCTCTATGCATCTCTGATTGTTTTTACTTTCCCAACTAACAATTCCACATTTCAGTTTGATTGAAAATGATGGGGCCTTTACTTTATAGATTCCTAAACTGTGTCCCATATGACTAAACTATAATTCCCAAATTTCCTAAAGAAATTGTTAAGTTAAGCACACCTAGTTGCCCATTGGTTCATAGTACACACAAGCATCACTAATAGCACAGGCAGCAGAAAAGAGCAAGTAAAGACAGTTTTATAAATTGCTGCCTATTAACTATTGACAATTGGGGACATTTTATACTGTTCACAAAAATTCTGCCAATTATAACTACTGGCTGGTAAAAATATTTCAAAACCTTTCTTGAAAGAGGTGTACTAATCATCAAGATCCAATTCAAATACACAAATTTGATTCAAAACATGCTGTGTTTCTTGACATGTAGATCATCATGGCATCTTCTAGAATCATCTCGCCTTCATTATGCAAAAGTAATAGTGATAAGGGCAGGTTTCCTATCACTTTAGTGATGGCTGGATAATTTGGAGACAAGGTGTATCCCTAATGGGAGCATGGCTAAAGAATATTTTTTTCAATTTGATCTGATAACAATAATAAACTTTTATTACAGCTTTAGTCCAGAAAACATTGTATAGAAACACATTCCCTTAAATAAGACGAAACACATTCCCTTAATAAGACTAAAAACAGGTAGAAAATACAATAAAATTAAATAACAATAAACATAATATAATATCAATAATGCGAATATCAATGGTGATCCTCAAATTGGCACTAATATTCAGGTAGAATTAATAGAAGAAAATAGAGGGATAAAATCAGACAACATAGAAAGATTGATCATAGTCCTGAGTGAATAAAAGAAATGACAGATAAGAATTGTGCTCTCTGCTAGGGCAGTTCTTTAAAATAGTATCTATATATATTTTCTAAGATCCTGCAGGTGACTTATGAAATTCATAGAGCCATCCTCACATGGGCATAAACACTACTGAAGAGAGATGTTTTTATGCATCCTAATATGACTGTGGAGGGTAGTGCATTCAAGCTGGTCAAGGCAAAGGTTTAATGAAAATTCAGACTTGGAATTCAGGCAATGGCACCTGCCTATTTGAGAAAAATCCACGAAATGTGGGGTTGCATGCTAGGTTTGTTTATATTGGTTTGAAAATTGATATCACAGATATACTGCTTAAGATGATGCTTGGCAACTTTTGAATGAGAGAACTTGGCAGATGTTCTCTAAAAAGTAAATTAACAAGAGGAGTTCGCTATTAATTCTTGTTAGACTGGTTGATTTAAAATGATGTTTGAGAACCAATAAAGCCAAAATCTAAAGGGGAAAAAATAATGAGAAAGTATTCATTTAAAAGAAATTAGATTCAAATATAATTAAAACCCTTATAATAAATAATAAAAAAATTCAAATAAAATTAGTTTCACCAGATAGGTCTCAGCAATACCTTTTAGAATGT
Organism: Notechis scutatus; assembly: GCF_049901735.1. Classification (NCBI taxonomy): domain Eukaryota; kingdom Metazoa; phylum Chordata; class Lepidosauria; order Squamata; family Elapidae; genus Notechis; species Notechis scutatus. The sequence continues at coordinate 81,108,029 of NC_142025.1, read as the reverse complement.
CCATGTTATATCTGCATTAAAAAGTAGTTTTACAGTAATATTTCTCATTAAAAGACATTAATGTAATAATTCTTATGCTGTAAATACCAAAAGGTACATACATCCCTTTAATAATAATTTTAACAGTAAATATAAAACTGAGTTTTCTGTGTTCCTTCTGATATATAAACTATGCAGGACCGTTCGAGTTCCCTTATTTACAGAGCCAGGGAACAAGCTATAAGTTCTTTTTTCCACAAAAGTATCTCTTGTCTTATTATTAAAATGCATTGCATGCGGATCAAAATTAATGCTAGATTAGGGTAACTGTTAATAGAACATGAAGCTAGGTTGTAAAGTTCAATAAAAGGTTATTATTATTAGCTTAAACTTTGATGCAGATATAAATCTATATCAACTTTAATAGTTAAGAAAGGGAAGGATGTAAACCTATATCCAATTTCTAAGGGATGAATTAAATCATCATAGACAAAAACATTGGCAAGAATCAGACCCAATGGTTGTACTTGCTTTTTATTTAATTTATTCTTCTATATATGTGTGTTCATGTATGTTGTTGCACCAAAAAAGGATCAGGACACCAGTTATACCATCATCAAATCCAAGCAGACAAGAATTACAGCAGATGGCTTGAAACCAGCTTCAGCATATGTTTTCCAAATTCGTGCTCGCACCTCAGCAGGTTATGGTGGCTTCAGTCGAAGATTTGAGTTTAAAACAAGCCCAGTGTGTAAGTCATTTTCATTTCTCACTACCCAGGTCTTTATTTGTGATTATGGGAAAATCATCAGCTGATCAATATTTTTGTAGAATCATTTCAGCCTTAATATAGTCTTCCCACTTTAGGCTACCTGGCTTACTTTTCTTCAGACTTATCAGTGACATGAGTTAAGTAATCTAATTTCTTCAAAACTATGCAGTATATAAAACTTGCTGGTTATCAAAAATGCAGTATATAAAACTTTGCTGATTATCAAAAATCATCAAAATTTATCATTATTATATTAATAGGTTGATCCCAAAATTGAAGAAAGCATAAGCCATGAGTAACGTCTGAGTACTCTGTCCTTAAACAATTAAGGACAAAAGAAACTTGGCCTTTTCCTTATTTAATATGGCAAAATATGAGTGCACACTTGGCAAGTCTCAAGAGGCATTCTTATTTCTCTGGTAATAGTGTGGTGTATGATATATACCAAAGCATAAAATAGATTTCAAAGGGAGCATAATGGTGGCATAGAAAAATAATTATTAATCTTAGCACATGAATGCAGAAACCATCCAAGAGAAAAAACTTAAATATGTAAATGATAATGACAGATGAGGAGTTTTGTCACTGTTCTGCAAAGATTAATTTATTTTTTAAAAAATAGGCTACAGAAGGGAAAGAAAAGCAAGTTAAACAAGTCCTGTATAATAATGGTCCCCAATCTTTCCAGCTCTGCAGACTGGAAGGGGCAATGGCAACAGCGGGGAAGGGATGGTTTCATGCACACCACTTGTGCAAATGGTACTTTGCCCTCTCACCTGCTGTTTGTTCAGCCTAGTTCCCAAAGGGTCACCAAATAGAACCGGTCGGCCAACCGGGAGTTGGAGACCACTGCTCTATAACATTTACATGAAGAAATCCTTGATGAAGAGATGGGTCTTGATTAGGTGCCTAAAAAGCATATGAATAGGCACATCAGTGATTTCATGAGAAGAAAATTCCAAGAAGCTAATGTAACTACAGAGAAAATTTCTTTGTAAATAAGCACACTAAGTGTTCCAAAAATGCAGGAGTGATTGCATTAAAACAGATCTGTACTACAAATTACTATTGGCTTGAAAATAGGTCATAGTAATTATTTTATTTATTTATTTATTAATCTTCTTAATCACCCATTTTCCTCATAGAGGGGCTCTTTATTATTACTTCATCTAAGGCAGTGGTCACCAACCGGTGGGCCACGGCCCACTGGTGGGCTATGGAAAATTTTTGGTGGGCCGCAGAAGAAATGGCCCCCAAAAACAATTAATCTGGGCCGTGCAGTTCTCATGCGTCCTGGCTCTCCGAGCGACCCCGGAGATGCACACACCAACCAGCTCCTACACCCGGCGGTGGCGGCAATAGCAGTCCTCTCCCCCAGCGCCCGCTGTTAGCTCTCCCCATCAGTTCTCTAGCTTTGAATTGCTCCCACCTCTCTTCCTCCCACATGCAGGCAGGAAAGGAAAGGGAGACAGAGCCATGCGCAGCTCTCCACTCTCCTACCCCTTGCTGCTTCTCCCAAGATCGAAGCCTTGGAGACACAGGTAAAGCCACCGCAGCAGTAGTGTCCTGAGTTGCCTTAGCATGCTCAGTTAGTTAAGAATCACCTTACCTAGAGAAGGAAGTGGTGCTGCAGGAGGAGGAGGTAGTAGTGGAGAAGCAAGCAACTCAGGGCGCTACTGCTGTGGCAGCTTTGCCTGCGTTTCTGAGGCTTCGATGTTGGGAGAGGCAGCAAGGGCTGAAAAAGGGGAGAGCTGTGCACGGTTCCATCTCCCTTTCCTTTCCTGCCTGCACGTGGGGGGGGGGGGGAGGAAAGAGAGAGAGCCGGGAGCAATTCAAAGCTAGAAAACTAATGGGGAGAGCTGGCAGCGGGTGCTGGGGGAGGGGACTGTTGTTGCCACCACCGCCGTGTGTGGGAGCATGCATCTCAGAGACCTGAGCCGGGAGGCACGGGAACTGCAAGAGGGAGCGTTTGATGATTTTGAAGAACTCCTGGAATACGGTAGATTGGTGTTTTGTAGGTCTCAGTGAAAAAGTAAGTTTTATTTCACCTCCTTTCCTCCCCGGGTCATGCGAGAGATGCTTTCTCTCTCTCTCTCTCTCTCCCCCCCACCCCCACCCCCAAATAATCCCTGGCTGTGGCTGGGCTTGGCAGTGAAGTGCTAAAGTGAGTGAAGTGTCCCCAGGGACACCTTTTCTTGCCTGTCTCCAGGTGAGGCAGGAAAAGTCCCCCCAGCTTTTCGTCAGCTGCAGATCTGAGCCTCTCAATCCTCCACCTGGGGTCTGAAAGGAGCTCCCACTTTTTCCCCTTCCCCTCCCCAAATTAATCACCAAGAGCGGCAGTCCTTCTGCAGGCAGATGCCTGCTGAGAAGCCTCTGGAGTGGCAGCCAAGGGGCACTGCCCCCCAAGGAGAGCAAAGCCCCCTTTCTGCCTCTGTTTCTCCCAGCGGCAGTTGCCCCAGGCCCCTCAGCTCAGACACACACACACACACACATACACCCTGCCCGCTCTTCTGTCTCTTTTGAAGGTGCCAGGTGGGGGGAGGCTTCCAGCCCAGAACGTTTTATTTTGTTATCATTAAGCATTTACATTTTTATTATGATTAAATAAGTTAGTGTGTGTGTGTGTGTGTGTGTATGTGTATCATGTATGGCAACATTGTGTTTCCTGTATTGTAGGCTTTTAGTGCCGCTTGGCTCCGAGTATATACGTATGTATATATATATATGTATATGTACATGTATATGTATGTTTGTATATGTATTATATGTATGTATGTATATGTATGTATATGTATGTGTGTGTGTGTGTGTATATATATATATATATATATTTTCTTAAGTTTTCGTGGGTACTTACATGTAATGGTATTCAGCTTTGTTCAGCTTTTTTTGAAAGATTGAAAAAAGACCTGAAAGCATGAATAGAAGAGATGATTCCACCAGACCGTCAATTATTTGGAAGCCTGCACTCACAAACAAAAAAAATCTCCACACCACAAGCCAGGCAAACACCTGGGCACAAACAGATCCCCCCTGATACCTCCAGCTCAAACACACCCCAATCAGGCACCCAGATGAAACCTAGCTTCCTAACAAATGATAGCCGTCCATTTACTCGGAGCCAAGCTGCACTAAAAGCCTCCAATACAGGAACACAATGTTGCCAGCCAACCAAGACAAAAAAAGCCACAAAACAGACAGAAGATATTAGAAACACCAATCAAGCAGAACACAGCAAACTCCAAGACCAATAAACACAGACCAAGACTCCCAACCAATCAAGATGAAGAAAAAACCATTCTGGCACAGCAGTAGGCTAGCCCCAAATTTATAACTGAAACAACTGTAAAAGTCTGACTCACAGATGAACACAATACAGAAGCCTGATGATGGCAGATGAGATTCTGCCAAAACGTTGCTACAACTTTAAAAACACAACTATAATGATGTGGGAAAATACCTGGACAAATCTGAATACTATATATATATATAAATATATATATATTTGTTTTCTGAGGTTCTCGCGGGTATTTGTATGTGGATCTGCAGCTGCATCACTACCCACTTCAAACCCCTCCGAGCCATACACGAAGCAAACTGACACCCACCATGAAGATGCAGCACGACCACGAACTCGAAGCCAAACAGCAGGATCACAGCTCACCAGCTCAAATCCCCCAGCAACTAAGACTAACCTGAGCACAACCAAGCCCCCACCTGAACAGAACACGCCTCCAGCCAATCAGAACACGGCCAACCCCCAACCAATCAGAACACAGCCAAACCTCCAACCAATGAGAACACACCCCCACCCAATCAGAACACAGCCAAGCCCCCACCCAATCAAGTCACACCCCCACTAGCAGTTAAAAGGAAGAAGCAGCTGCAAGCTCACATCACTCTGAGAAGCACAGAGCGGGTACTTACATGTATGGCATTCAGCACAACTACTATGACGTGGGAAAATACCGAACAAAGCTGAATGCCATATATATATATATATATATATATATATATATATATATATATATATATATATATATATATATATATATATATATAATATATGCCCTACATATAAATTATATTGAATATATTAGTTTTTTTTAAAAAAAAAAATGTGGTCCTCGTGATTTAAAAGTATGAGTTTGGTGGTCCCTGAGATCCAAAAGGTTGGCGACCCCTGATCTAAGGAATCCTTAGTTGTGCCATTAAGGAGTTTCTGACACTTTGTGATCATATAGATAGATCTTCTCTATGATGTTTTATTACTAACCTGTTCTTTCAGATCTCCCAGAGGTACCTTTATTGCCACTGTAACAGACCATCTTGTTGCTGGTAGTGCTTTTCTACTCTTTCATCTTTCTCAGCAATAGAGCCTTTTCCATAGATCTCTGTCTTTCTAATAATTGTCACCAATGAGGCATGAAGAATGAGAAAAGCCTTTGACAATCTTAAACATGTTTGATATACAGCAGTTAAATGGGTTATAGCCTTTCTCCCCTTAAAATTGTTCTTGAAATCTACAAAATTAATAATGCAATAAAGAGAAAAATGTTCTCAAAAGTACCTCGTGCTACTATAGTAAAAGTGTGTTATATGACAGTTTAGAATTAGAGAAAATGGTTTCAATGTTCAAGCACAAAATCACACTCAGTGTGATAGGATTGTGCTATCGCTTGAATAGTGGTTTGCTGAATGGTGAATAACAGCCCATGATCTATTTAAAAATTGAATTTGGCCGAACTTCATAGGACTTCAAGACTGATTCTTGCATCATCCTGAAAACCGTTTTTAAAATTGGAGATAATTTCAGATGTCATTTATAATATGAAATGAAGATATTACATCATTTACATAATTTTTTTCCTTTTTGATTTTGCTCAACTGATTATTTAATTATTTGTCTGCCTTTTTGTTTAAGCAGTCATTCAAGATGGTTCAAGTCAGTTGCATTAAGTTCTTTAGTTCTTGATTTAGATATAATGGTTGCTATCTTATGACTAAGCCCTGAAAATGGATGGCGCTGGAGTTCAGGCCCATACCCGGCTGTTGCTGGCAAAGTGCACCCCAGGGCCTAGGCCACAATGAGTAGGACGGCCACCACGGTGGACCTTGAAGCTAGGGGACATGCCTGGGTGGAGCCACCATGGGTGGAGTTCTTGATGGTAGTAGACCGCTTTTTTTTTTTTTAAAGAATATCATACTAGGTATACCTGTGAAAAAGTTTCTCTACAAGTAGTCGTTAACTTACAACCATCCATTTGACCATTTGAAGTTACACAGGCACTGAAAAAGGTGGCCTGTGACCACTTTTCACACTTACAATCAAAATTCAGATGCTTGGCAACAGATGCATATTTATGATGGTTGCAATGTTCCAGGATCATATGACCAAACTTCTGACAAGCAAAGTCAATGGGTAAGCCAGAATCACCTAATAATCATGTTACTAACTTAACAACTGCTATAATTCATTTAACATCTGAAGCAAGAAAAAACATACTTCTTCTAGACACAGATGTTCTGGGGTGGAAGATAACAAAGAAAAGATTGAGGCAGAAGTGAACAGTGCAATGTATAGTGCTTAGAACAGGGCAGTAAGAAAAGGAAAGATAATGAAAGATCCTGGAAGGATCAGTGAAAGAAGTGAGAAGGCCAGTAGGCTTATACCGTGTTTAAATTCAAGGGTGGTAGAAACAATGGTGAAAGGAAGAAGAAAGAAGGTACGGAAATCATGGCCCACCTGGAACTCCTAGGCACAGAATAAACATATTTTTCATTTTGTGTATACTTCTAATTCCTGATGCCTTTAGTTTAGTTCAATGGTGGAATTCATTTTTTTTTACCACCGGTTCTGTGGGTGTGGCTTATTTGGTGGGCATGGCTTGTGGTCATGTGACGGGTGTGTGGCTTAGTGGTCATGTGACTGGGTGGGCGTGCTTGGAGGTCATGTGACTGGGTGGGCATGCTTGGTGGTCATGTGACTGGGTGGGCGTGGCCAACTCAATGTCACTCACATCAAGGGGTGCCTCATCTGGCCCCTCCCCTCCCAGCTATTCTTTGTCATCCAGCCTCAACTTATCTATAGTTCTGTAAAAATGTTCTTCACCTTTTTTGACTTTATTATCTGCATACTATAGATGTACTTTCATGGATCACTGAAATGGCTCACATGCTTTGCTCAAGAGTGTGATAGGCAACAGGCTTTTAAGGGGCTGCCACAAAGAAAGGGGGACAATGTATTTTCCAAAGAAGCAGAATGCAAACAAGAAGCAATGGATGGAAGCTGAACAGAGAGAAGCAACCTAAAACTAAGGAGAAACTTCCTGACAGTGAGAACAATTAACCAGTGGAACTGCCTGTCTCCAGAAGTTCTGGGTGTTCAATCACTGGAAGTTTTTCAGAAAAGACTGGACAGCCATTTCTCTGAAATGCTATAGGGCAGGGGTCCCCAACCACCGGTCCGCGGACCGGCACCGTCCGTGGAACAAGTCCTACCGGCCGCTGGTTTGCTGGGCGCCGCCATCTTGTTTTGATGAAAAAGTGCTTCGGTGAGCTTTTCCGGTAGAAAGCCATTTCTACCCGGAAAAGCTCACCGCGTAAGCGCCGCCATCTTTTTGATGAAAAAGTGCTTCCGTGGCGTCACCGGAAGCACTTTTTCATCAAAAAGATGGCGGCGCCCAGCTGATGCCGGTACCGGGCCGCGGCGCCCAGCTGATGCCGGTACCGGGCCGCGGCATAAAAAAGGTTGGGGATCACTGCTATAGGGTTCCCCCCAAGGTCCCTTCTAAGTATTATTCTGACCCCTTTACCAGGATCTCTACTCAGAGTTTGGCATCCTCAGTTTTCTTGCCTGACCGGGGGTTGGACTAGAAGACCTCCAAGGTCCCTTTCAACTCTTGTTAAACACATGTGTATTTTATGCTCTGGACTATTGACATTGAATGCATGTAAACCCTGAAAAATATGTGATAGCCCTGGACAAAAGAAAGGCAGAAAAATCACTCTAGGTGTAGGGACAGTGTAAAATATTAACACATGATAAATAATGGAACAATTAAAAACAATAGCACAGAGTTTTATCTCTCTCTCTTCCTATTTCTCTCTCTCTCTCTCTCTCTCTCTCTCTCTCTCTCTCTCTCACACACACACACACACACACACACACACACACACACACACACACACAGCACTTAACAGACAAGCATTTTGGAAGCAGCTCTTTTAAATTTCTCCAAGGCTTGAGTGGATTCCCCCACCCACTCTGTCAGACTGCAGTCCTTCTCACTCCAGCACTTTAACTCACAAGGGGAAAGCTATACTTTCAGTGTTCATGGGGAATCCTTGGAGAAGTTTTTAAAGGACCTGCTTCCAAAATGCATTTCTTTTACATTGCAAAAGTGCTCCAAGGCTCGATTCACCCCCACCCCCTCTGTCAGACTGCACTCTTTCTCACTCCAGGCACTTTACTCACACAGGGAAAGTGATACTTGCAGCATCCATGCCTTTCTTCCTTTCCTCCGGGGAGAAAGAGAATGTGGGGAATGGAAAGCTAGGAGAGTGATTGCAAGTGAGCGACCGGGTGATCGGGTTGGGGGCGTGGCCAACCAGGGGTCACCACCAGTTCGGCGACCCATGCCAAATAACCGCTACCGGTTCGCCCAAGTAGGTGAAAATCGGTTGAATACCACCTCTGGTTTAGTTGCATGTTGACCACGGCTTTGAATTCAGGAAGATGAATTTCTTCCATATAATCTACCAACTCTGAGGCATCCTATCATGTTTGATTGTCTGTTAAAACAGAGGCAAGGGATTGTTTCTCCCAAATATGTAATATCCAAATTTTCAACTTTCATTTAAAAATGTGCATATAGTCCCTACCTTTTCAAGAACCCTTCCTTTTGCATAAAAATATATGCAAAGAAGGAATTAAACAGTTCCGCTTACTTCCTGCTGCATTGTTCAACTTCTTGCCATCTTCTCTCATTAATGGACAGACCAATTCCTTGATTTTCTTCTTACGTATTAAAAGAAACCCTTTTTGTTATTTGGTCTTAGTTCGTTCTGAGCCTTCCTGACTCCCATCTTTGCAGATTTTGGCTATTTGCTGATATTCTGCTTTAGTTAAATGGCCCTGTTTCCATTTTATTATACAGTTTGTTTTTGAGTTATGACAGTGACTGTTCATAGTTACAACAACAACACCCCAAAAGTACTTGTGACACAATCCCGAAGTTATGAACGTTGCAGCTTCATGGAAGTCATTCATCCTTACAATCAACTGAAGAGACACTGCAACATTCCCCTTGCCTATCCCATCCTCGTTACAGGGACCTAACAGGCATTAACCCAGCTATGCTAGCCCACCTGCTCCTCCCCGTCCCATCAGCAATCACTCACTTTTTAAAGATCTGCAGAGTCAGGGTCATATGGCAGGGCCAAGTGGCTTTCTTCTTACATACCCTTTTGTCCCCTTTGCAAAAGGTTTTGGTGTGGACAATGCAGGGACATGAGATTGGGTTTCCATTCTCCACACCAAAACTTTTGCAAAGGGGCAGCAGCCTGAAGGAGTGCAAGATCACACCCCTGAAGGCTTTCCATCCTCTTTGCAAATTGCAGCTTCCGCGTCCTTTTGGCATGGAGAACGAAGGCCTGTAGAGGCGCAAGATTATGCCACCGAAGGCTTCCGTTCTCTGCACCAAAACCTTTTGCAACGAGGATGGACCCTGAAGGAGTGTGAGATACCAGACTGAAGTGTTCAGGTCATTTGATCTGATAACCGATAACAGATAAAAGATTAACAGAGTTGAAAGGGACCCTATGGGTCATCTAGTCCAACCCTCCACCCAAGCAGGAGACCCTACACTATTTCTGACAAATGGCAGTCGAGTCTCTTCTTGAAAGTCTCAAGTGAGTCTCAAGTTCCCACAACTTCCGAAGGAAAGCTGTTCCGTTGGTTGATTGTTCTCACTATCAGAAAGTGTCTCTTTATTTCCAGGTTAAATCTCTTGTTCAGTTCCCATCCATTATTCTTGTCTGGCCTACAAGTGTTTTAGAAAATAGCTTGACCCCTTCCTCTCTATGGCAGCCCCTCAAATATTGGAACACTGCTATGTCTCCCTGGTCCTTCTCTTCACTAGATCACGCACCCGAGAGCTTCTGTAACCATTCTTTTGGCCCAGAAGACAGAGGCAAAAGGCTTTTGACATAGAGAACAGACTCCTTTCTATTTTATCAGTTTGTTTACATCAGCTCCCTTAAACTCCAAAATACTAGTCTGATATTGTCCTGCATTATAATAAATTCAAGTAAGACATGGTCACTCGCCCCCAGAGTTCCTGGAACTTCCACTACCTCAGCTATTTCATCTCTATTAATAAGAATTAATCCTTTGAGCCAGTGATTTACTTCTAAAATATTTTGTTCCCACATTGGATATTGATCTTCAGTTGGAAATATAGATTAGTTCACCACCTATGCTTCTAACTCTTTGGCTATCCTCCCTAGTTGCTCTTTGTCCATTGAAATTGTTTTCAGAATCTCAGTAGTGTCATTTGTCCCAACATGAAAAAGGAGAAAGGAGTAGTGATTATTTTGTGAGAATTTCTCTCACACATCTTTAATCTTAGCATCTAGAAGGCAATATACTGTACTTTCCTAAAGAATTTGCCCAGTTGGTTCTGTTCCTTTAAGTACTGAATCTCCAGTCACCAACACATGCTCTTTTTCCTTTGAGGAAATCTAAGCTACTTTACTTCTTATCACTGATACATTTAGCAAAGACTTTTCTTTAGATGTTTCCATGCTTCCTTCCTGGGGGAAGATATGAAATCAATTACTCGGTTTAAAAGAGAACAGGAGTTGTCCTCCATAGGTAGGAATGTACACATTGCATTCATTTTGCGTATAAAAAGGTGGTTCAAGTTGTGGGCCATATAATAATAAGACTAGGGGCCTGGCTTCAAAATACTTAGTGATTGCAAATATGTATTGAACTCTGGAATGATGAAATCTATATGTCTATGTGCATATTAAACCATTCTTGATTTTTTGGGAATATGTATCTGGGCAGCGGGTTCTTTATATGAGAAGGAATAGGAGGTTAAGTCCAAAGTTTATAATAATTAAAATTCAGGAATTTCTTCTAAAAATGTAGTTTTTCTGAATTTCTAAACATAAAAACTTTTATAAATGTCATTCTACCAATACAGTTTGAAAAGAAAAATAAAAGCAGAATGATGGCTTAGCAATTGTCAGTTATGTCAATTTTTCAAAGCATATTACTTTAGTGTTATTATCTATTTTCTTGATAACCAAATGGAGTGACCGGATTAAATAAATAGTAGTAGCAGTGCAATTTATTAAGAACAGGAGACATTTGTGATGCGCATACCCTATAAAGTATGCAAGAATGTAGAATCTTCCTTTTACTTCCTTCTGGGTGGGTTAGGACCCTTTCTGTCTTTTGTGATTTATCTGCATTGCTTGATTGCTCTGTTTACAACCATTTTGTAAGGCAGAAATAAAAGATGTTACCTTTTATTAATCCCCAATTCATCATCAAACTGCCTGCATGAAAAAAATAAAAAATAAAGTTTAATCCCTAATTATTCCAGGCATAGCTGTAAAAAGTCCAATCTGGAATGTTAGAAAATAGCTGCCATATCTAGAATATGTCATGTTGTCAATTTTATAAAGATGGTATTGCCAAAAACATTCTGGGCATTGTTAAAATAAATGTGCTATATATTTCTCATGAAGCATGACATTAAAGAATGTAATATGCAATAACGACAATACCAGACCATACTATTGCACTGACTGCAACCATTTTTTATACTGCAGCATTGCTTCCTACTCTCTAGAAAATTCCAGCAAATTCCAAGGTGTTCCCAACTGGAATTACATGGGATATGAATTCAATCTTCATGAGTCTATAAATGACATCATGTTTTTGTAAGGAGACAAGGGAAAGCTTGTCCTCAGTATTTCAGAAGTTGATTTATTCATCCTTTGTTCACTTACTGGTTAGCATTATTTATTATTTGCGACTAAAGTATTATCACTTATTGGAAAATTTCAGCAGAATGGGATTACAGATTTCTTTCATGTTTCTATTTAAAAGGTTGAGGAAGATCTCCAACTTTAGTTCCTGGAGTAAAATGCATTCTAACATTGTTAAAGGAGATGGCAATTATATATTCTTTATTTTTGACTTCTGTTTAATTTCATTTATTTATTATATTTTAATCTATTAAATAAGAACATTCTTTTGGTAGTTTAAAATTCTCAAACAAAGAAAAAATACCACAAAACACATTAATAAATAGCATAAGAGAAAGAGTACAAAAATCATGTCATTTATAAAAAATGTGCCTCGTTTTCTTTGTGATGCAAAGCTATATATTAGGAAAACAGCTACTGCAAAAAGCAACAGTGTTTTTGTATACTCTTCCCCCTCAATGCAGTATTCTTAGTATATATTTTTGTGTCTTGATGTCATAAATGATTGGTATTTAGTATTGCAGCAATAGTAGCCATTATACAATGAGAAAGAGGAAGTGTGTAGTGTAGCTACAATTTTTAGTGTCATTTTGTGTATTAGTTATACAGAACAAATGTAAAGCAACATTATATAAAGATCCTGCTATTCATGCAACAATTGAATTAAAGTTGTTAGAATAAATAAATCTTTTTCTGAGAACTTCAGTTCAACTACAGACATTTCCACATGCTGTGGAAGCTTATAAAACTCATGCAATTGTGTATCATTTAAATTACTGCTTGAATGAAACAGTAGAGCATTCCCTTCTCACCCAATCATCAGGAGATGTTCTGTGTATTTATTCAATTGCTATTATTATTATAATTTGCATCTGCAAATAATAAATCTACCTCATTGCTCAGCAATTAATCTTCTTATATTAAAAATGTTGTGAAGGTACCATAACATGCCATGTAATAGACTGTCTCCATGTCATTAGACTGTGCTTGTGGCTGAAAAGAGAGTCATTAAACAAAATGTGTATATTTTAGAATTCAGAAACTAGGACTTGAGTGGAATGGGAGAACTCAGCGTGGTCAGCTCAGCACAGCTAGCTTACCACTGCCAAATCATCACAGGACGAATCAACCCAGTCAATTTGCCATGGGGCTATTGGCCATGGGAAGCCAGAGGGAGAGCTAGACAGAGTGGGTGGGTAGAATACAGAGGTGGGTGGTATCTATCCCACATTTTTCTACCTTATTAAGAAGCAAAATATGATTTATTTATTTGCAACCTGTCTATATTATTTTTACAAATAATTCAAGGTGGCAAACATATCCAAAACATCATCTTCCTATTTTTCCCACAAAAATAACTATGTGATTATGATGTCTCCCTTGGATGATTCCCCAGATTCCTGCTCAGATGTCAGCACAGGGGAGGATGAGCCCATTCCTGGCACATCAGGAACTGAATTGATTGATGGCTCTGAACGGCCATCCCGAAGATATTTGGAGAAGGCTTCAGCTGGGGAAATCTTACATACAGTAGCAAACGACCAGCAAAGAGGAGGAGGAACTGTCTTCTGCACCTAATCTGAGAACATATAGGGCAGAGAAAGGCAGGAGCAGTGGAAGTCAGCCAGACTACTCAAGAGGAGAAAGCCCCACTCTTCTAGAGGGACTGCACCAGAAAGTTGACTATTTATCATAGCAGACAGATAGAGGCATTTCTGGGAACAATGTGTTTTCTAGCTGTGTGTTTTTGGTTGTCGGATTTCCTGCTTCACTCTGGATTGACACCTTATTTGGAATTAATTCATGTCTTATTTATTTATTTATTTATTTATTTATTTATTTGATTTGTCAATTGTTTACAAGATAATAAGTACAAGTGTATACATAGTTGTTAATATATGAAATGGGTACATATAAGAAAAATAAAAGAATAAGAGAAACAATAGGACAGGGACGGTAGGCACGATGGTGCGCTTATGCACGCCCCTACAGACCTCTTAGGAAAGGGGTGAGGTCAATAGTAGACAGTCTAAGGTTAAAGTTTATGGGGTTTGGGGAAGAGACTACAGAGTCGGGTAGAGTATTCCAGACATTGACCACTCTATTGCTGAAGTCGTATTTCCTGCAATCAAGTTTGGTGCGGTTTACTTTGAGTTTGTATCTGTTGTGTGCTCTTGTGTTGTTATGGTTAAAGCTGAAGTATTCATTGACAGGTAGGACATTGCAATGTATGATTTTATATACCATGCTTAAGTCGGACCGAAGACGGCGTAATTCAAGGTTTTCTAGTTTTAGAATTTTGAGTCTGGTGGCATAAGGTATTCTACAACGAGTAGAAGAGTGGAGAACTCTTCTTGTGAAATACTTCTGGACTTTCTCAATTGTGCTAATATCACATACGTAATAAGGATTCCAGACTGATGAACTGTATTCGAGTATTGGTCTAGCAAATGTTTTGTATGCTCTGGTTAGTAGTGAGATATTACCAGAGAAAAAGCAACGTAGGATTAGGTTAACAACTCTTAATGCCTTTTTGGCTATGTAGTTGCAGTGGGCTCTAGCACTTAGATCATTAGAGGTGAGTATTCCCAGGTCCTTTACAGAGCTTGGGTCGTCAACAAGATCTTGACTATTCAGTTTGTATTTTATTTTCTGATTTTTTTTACCAATATGTAAGACAGAGCATTTATTTGTTGAGATTTGAAGTTGCCATATGTTAGACCATTCAGATACATAGTCTAGGTCTTTTTGTACATAGTCTATGTCTTGGAGACTCTCCATTTTTCTTGTCTCATGAGCTCTCTTGTGTGTGGATTTAAGTTTGTATGGTAGAATTATTTTGTTTGAGCAACTTTCAGTTGCTTTGTGGACTATTGGGCCATTGCTTTGTGAACTAATCTTGGGCTTCTCATAGCTGGACTTAATTGGGACATTTCTGAGTTTTGGTGAAGGGAATTGCTTCGGAATATTAATAAACTCACTAAACCACAGTCATGTGTCAGTGAGCGGGGCAGCACAGTGATGGGGTGATTATATTATATTTTCATTTAGGATAATAATTATAATTAATATATTATTTATATAATTAATGTTATATATATTAATATAATGTGTTATTCAGCTTAGCAATAAAAATGAAATACTAGATAAGGACATTAATCACCATAAAAATAAAATATAATATAATAAATATAATAAATCAGGGTACCACATTTACCAAAGTAAGGAAAAATTAATTTCCTTGCCTTCTAGGGAAGCGATAACAAATTGAAGATTGCTTTGCTAAGAGTGGAGCTGATGACCACTGCTGAATAAAGAGCCAATATGCATACTAATTGATTCTTTGTGATTCCTTTCCTGACAAAGAGAGGATTTGGAATTTTCCATAAGTGCTCCACACAGTTGGTCCTCACAAGGAGATTGCAATACACCTGGGATATGACGGATACCATTTTAGCTCAAAATATGGTCACTACCTTTATGACACAGGTTGAGCATATTTCCTTTTCTAATCACATTTGGAAATTGCTTCTTAACAGCTTTTCAAATATTAGGATGAATGGCCAAATTTTAAAATACCAGATTAATTTCCTTCAATACTTAGTGAAATAAATTGTAAATAAATATTTAAAGACTTAAATTGAAGATGGGGTGGGAAGTAAAGAGCAAAAGGATGATTAGAATATTTATTTTGGAAACTTGTAAATGCACTAGAGATACAAATCGGTTTCAATTTAGATGTTGAAATTAATTATAAAAATCCTTCCTTTTGGAAAATACCATTATTTTGAAAAATTTTTAAAAAAACCTAAAATGGTACTTTGAACTTTGACCACTAAAGAGTAGCAGATTATATAAAGAGTAGATTTAAAGGAGAAAAACATTTAATTTTGACTAATACAGAACACAGGCCTTTATGATATTTGTCTTTATGAATAGGCTGTGTCTAAAAGATGTTATAAAAAAGAAACAAGTTTTACTATAGAAAACTGAGGTTGATCTGAAAGTGGATTTAAAAATAACAGGGTACAAGAATATATGGAAAAGATAATGTATTGGAAATACAAGTGAATAAACAGATCTGCGAACACCTAGAAACATAAAGTTATAACTAGAAGCCATGAGTTTGTTAAAAACAGACTTTGTCAAACCAATCTTACTACATGCTTTGACAAAATGACTAAATTAGTAGACCAGTGAAATGCTATAAACATAGTATTCTTAGATTTCAGTAAGGCATTCGACAAAGTAGACCACAAACTACTTTTGGTAAGCTAAAAAAGTGTGAGATAGACAGCCTCACCACCAAATAAATTTGTAACTGGCTGACAAATCATACATACACAATGAGTAGTCCTTAATGGTACTACATCTACATGGAGGAAAGTAAGCAGTGGAGTACCACAAGTTTCCATCTTGGGCCTAGTTAATAAATGACTTAGCTGAGGAAATAGAAGGAGAACTCATCAAATTTGCAAATGACACTAAGCTAGGAGGAATAGCCAACACCCCAGAAGACAAGCTCAGGATCCAAAAAGGTCTTGACAGACTTGAACAATAGACCCTATCCAAGAAAATGAAATTTAATGTAGAGAAAAGCAAGGTTTTATACCTAGGCAGGAAAAGCGAAAGGTATAAGTACATATTAGGTCAGGGGTCTTCAAACTTGACAGCTTTAAGACTTGTGGACTTCAACTCCCAGAATTCCTCCTCCAGTCATGTTAGCTCAGGAATTCTGGGAGTTGAAGTCCACAAGTCTTAAACTTGCTAAATTCAGACATGATATTCTTCCGATTAAAATCGAATTCGATTTTTTTGGGAATCGCCCCCTTTCCCCCTTCTTCTCCTCCTTCCCCTCCTCAGAGGCCCCGAGTCAGGAGTTGCTACCGCTGGCGCGGCTCTGCGTGGCTCCAGTCCCGCGTTGCCTCAGGAAGGGAAAGGCAAAAGGAAGAGCCGCGGCGGTGCTTTGCAACGGCAGCAGCGGCTCCTGGTTTAGCCTTTCCCTTCCCGAGGCAACGCAGGACTGGAGCCGCACTGAGCCGCGCCGGCGGTAGCAACTCCTGACAGCCCCAGCCAGATACCTGAGCGGAGCCCGGGCGGTGCGAGCGGAGGCCGCTGAGCGGCAGGAAAAGGGAGCTGGGCAGCGATTTCTTGGGCGCGGTGGGGGTCTCTTTTGGCCGGCCCCGATTTTTTTTTCAGAGGGGAATATCATGCCTGTAAATTTGAAGACCCTTGTATTAGGTGAAAACGGGTTCAGAAACAGTAACTGTGACAGGGACCTTGGAGTCCTAGTGGACAATCACTTAAACATGAGCCAGCAATGTATGGCAGCTAAGTATTACTAAAATTATACTTGTGATGAAGGGGGAAATCATTGTTATATATAGCATTTCTTTATCTTTACTGTATTTCTATCTCTATTTTCATGTTTTTCTTTTCTATTTTTTTTCTTCATCTTCTATTTTTATTTTTTTATATTTTTGTCTGTAATGTTTTTCTCTTTTGAATTGTAAAGGTTAATGAAATTAAAGTAAATAAAGAGCAATCAGTTTCTTGTAAGTCCCAAAAGTAAACTTTTTAAACCTTTGGACACTCTAACATGTTATAAGAGTAATGCTTTGGACATTCCCACATTCTACATATCTTAATATATTTAAAAAATTCAAAAGAAAATATTGTGGATGATCTCTCAAATAGCTCTCTTGAAAACCAGGTCCGTTTTCTTTTTCCTGTTCTGAAGTGTTTCTATTATACCTGTTTGGGACTAGAATTCTATAAACTTAGAAATTAGTACTTGAACTTTGTTTATCTCTCCTGTTTATCTTTTTTCTTTTTTGCCTTGTGTTTCAGAGGCATAAGGATCCATTTTGTGAGATAATCTTGAATGGAATAAAAATAAGAATACATGTTGATTTCATGGAAGCATTCCTGTAGTTTCCTTGGTACTGATCTGGAAGCAGCTTACAGTTGGCTTTTTCAATATTTTATTTTTAAATACCACAATATAAGCTACAGCTGAAATATTTTCTGGTGATTTTCTATCCAAATATTAACAAGGTCCAATCTTGGTTTATTATATAAATGGTGAAACAGATCTAAATGTATTTGAAACCTTTGAAATTATTTCAGATTTTGAAATTTCAGGGATTAATTCCCTGTACATTATGGATTTAACTGTATAAATAAATTAGGGTTGGGCAACCTGGGATTCTTCATATACTGTTGCATTCAATGAAGATGCAATGAATCTTCCATACCATCTTGTACATCTTATGGTGATAATAAAACAGTTAAATATCCTGGGTATAACCCAGGGGTGGGATTCTACCAGTTTGCACCTATTCGCTAGAACCGGTTGTTAACATTCTAAGCAGTTCAGAGAACCGGTTGTTAGAAGAAATTACTGGCCTAATCCTGTAAGGAAGGCAGGAAGGAAACATTCTGGTGTTGCTTACAGAAATTGCCTCTTCATTAACCCTTATTACATTCTTGGTAGGACTAGACTTTCTGTCTCAAGAACATCTCTGGAGTTTTTTTCCCTTCCTTTGCTGGTACCTTGCTTGTGTGGAGTGACCATTCAAAGTTACAATGGCACTGAAAAAAGTGACTTATGACCATTTTTCACACTTACGACTGTTGCAGCATCCCCACAGTCTTGAGAGGCAAGGTGAGGAGATGCGTGCCTCTATATGAGTGATATTGAGTTGGCCACATCCAGCCAATAACATGACCACCAAGCCATGCCCACCACCTAAGCCATGCCCACAGAACTGGTTGTTAAAAAATTTGAATCCCACCCCTGTGTATAACCATATTTATGATAGTAACATTAAATTAAATAGCATGTAGTTTTTGTCTGGCTCTGACTACTTTATGGAATGTGGCATAACCTAGTATTGTACATATCACTAAATCCAGAAAATAATTACACATTTCAAGAGAAAAATCTTCCCAGATTAGTATTGTCAGATGCATTGAAATATAGTGTCTACTTGGATGGTTGGGTATTGTAAGAATTATCTGAAGACAAGGCTGAGAAATGATTTCAGCTAATTTTTTGGAAAAGGTTTTTTTTTTTCTTCAAATGGAACTTGGTGGGTTTTCCATTCAGTCTCATTTGAGACTCCAAAAAAAAATGTTATGAAATGTCATCCCAATATCTTTCACAAGATGTGGCAGAAGTTCATTACTGTCGATAAACACAATGTGATTTATGACCACAATCGGGACCAGAATTTCTACTGCAAAGCAAGGCAGTTGTTAAGCAAGTTACACCTGATTTTATTATCTTTTTTTGCCATGGTTGTTAAGCAAATCACTGCAGTTATTAAATGACTCATGCAGTTGTTAAGTGAACTTGGCTTCCCTTGTTGACTTTGTTTATTGGAAGCCAGCTGAGAAGATTGTTAGTGACAATCACATGACCCCTGGACACTGCAAACATTATAAATTTTGATCACGTAGTTATGGGGATGCTATGACAGGCATAGGAGCAAAGACTAATCATAAGCTAATTTTTCAGTGCAGTTGTATCTTCAATTGTAAATAACTTGGAACTAAATTTGTGGATGATCTGTATAACAGATAAACAGAATTAAATATTAATAACTAAGTATTGGAGTTGTAAGTGCTTTCAATTTGGTAGACAAAACATTCTTTGCAATGTGTGGAGATGCTTATATATTTGCCCTGTTAAAAATTCCTTAAAGTAGCTGTACCTCCTTCCGGGATTACAGGGCTGTGTTTGATCATCATATTTTCTTTAAGTCTGTATTAAAGAATCTTGAGTTGGGTCTTTCTCCATTAGCTTCTAAGTTGAAGCCCCTCTGAGTCTTGGCAACAATTTTAACCATCATATCCCTTTTTGTTTCTCCTCTCAGCAGTAGTTGCATCTAGCGATCAGCGTCAGATCCCTATAATTGCTGTATCTGTTACTGTGGGAGTAATTCTTTTGGCTGTTGTAATTGGTTTCCTTCTCAGTGGAAGGTAAGAGAGAAAAAAACTATATTTTTTGTACCTTTCAACCCTTCTCTGTCTCTTCAGCTTTTACCTAGCCATACACTTTTGAACATATTTCCTGGCCAGCCAGATCTATGACAATGTAATGTTCAACAGACCCCAATCAGCATCTATAAAGCCACATACAATAGGCAACATATAAATTCCACACAGAGAACAGCACACACTCTGCTAGAAAGAAGTTGCCTTTGGGCTCCAGCACAAGTCCAAAAGCTCTCAAGGCAAAACCTCTGTATCTGGTGACTGACCCAGATTGGATCCTGCAGTGTAATGTTTAATGAAACCTTTGTTTTAGTGTGGAAATACTTTTGTCACTGTACTCTAACATGCTAATTTTCACAGCTCTCTTCTTACTAACTTTTAAGTGAACTTCCCATGCGTTTCATTTCATAGCTAACATTACTGCTCTATTTATTAAAGTAATAATGGCATATTTCTGTGCTGTACAGTATATAGATGTATGTATCTATGTTTTTTTTTCTCCTTTCGTTTTTTTAATTTTAAGTTTTCTGTAACAGGCGGTGTGGCTATAGCAAAGCCAAACAGGATCCTGAAGAAGAAAAAATGCACTTTCATAATGGCCACAGTAAGCAAAATTCATTGAATATGCTAGATAACAATCCTGTAAAAGCTGTTTTGTTTAGTTTTGTTGCTGATCTTTACAATGCACAATATACTGTTTAATATTTATGTGACACAATTTATAGAAATGGCAGAATAGATATCCTGAGCATCCAGTAAATCGTAAATCATTTCACATACACCAGGCAGGATAGGAATGGAGAGAGAAAAACCATCATATCCCCACTCTACAGAACTCCTGATTTGTTTGATTTGTTAGGAGGCTTTTTTCTGTATTGTTTTGTCTTTCTGAAATGGGTACAAAAGCTGCTGAAAAATGCTGAACTACTGATAAAAATATGTCCCATTACCTAATTACCAGCATCATAAAGAAATAAGTAGTCTTATTTCTAATATTACAGATATACTGCAAATAACTCTTAATTCCAATTTACAGCTTAATGTCCAATTTATTACATTTTAAGTTATTACTAAAACATATATTTGAAATATATTCAGTAATGCATTACAGATTTTTTTCCCAGTATATACAAGACTAATAGCCAAATTTCTGAAGCAAGAAGTTTAGTAGGGTTCATCTTCAAAATCATAGTTCCCCCTATAAATAAAAAAGGGGAAAAAACCAATGTTTCACTGAAGTACAGCCTGATACCTGCAGTATTTATGAAAAACATTCCCTAATAAAATTTGTTGTTAGTTGCAAAGTCGTATCTGATCCATCGTGACCCCATGGACAACGTTCCTCCAGGCCTTTCTGTCCTCTATCATCTTCTGAAGTCCATTTAAGCTCATGCCGACTGCTTCAGTGACTCCATCCAGCCACCTCATTCTCCTAATAAAACAGAGCTGCCTAATCAATTGTAATATGTTTCAGTCTTCTAATTCTCTTTAATCTGAATTATTGATTAAATTTTTTGGACTATCTGGTTTTTTTACCACATGGTGATTATGCTTTTTAAAGTTGCTGTTTCATTTTAATTTACATGCATACTGTAAAGAGAAATGTAATAAGTAATTTTATACACAGTTAAACTACCGGGAGTAAAGACCTATATTGATCCACATACCTATGAAGACCCTAATCAAGCTGTCCATGAATTTGCCAAAGAAATAGAAGTCTCATACATATCAATTGAGAGAGTTATTGGAGCTGGTGAGAAAATCTAAATGCTGCTTATCTCTCTTTTGCATGTATTAGAAGATTGTTGGAATGTGTTAACAAATATTCAGTGCAAATAGATTTCCAATAAATGAATTGAAAATAAATTTTATTTTAGATCCGTCACTGACAAAACTATTATTTATGAAAGCAAAATTAAGCTTTCTGTAGATAAAAGGATTCACTAAAGAGCTTTATGTATGGTGATGATTAATCAATATTAATTTAACATAAAGTAAAAATATGATCATGTGTCAGGAGCAATACAGTTTCTATTCATAAATAGAAATCTGGCTCAAATCTTCATTCAATGACAAAGTTCCTTGGATAACTTGGGTTGTCTCTTGGAGTTCAGATACTTTCAAAAAGAATTATGATTGACCTAGAATAAAAATACAGTCAATGAGGAATGTCAGTCCTTTGCTTTGAAGAAAAACCCTGAAATATTAATACATTTTTAGATTTATGTGCAAAAGTCATCAGGCATTATCACATTTTAGTTTTTATTCTTTTAATTGAGGGGGTGATTTTTTTTTTTTTTTTTTTTGGTAGGTGAATTTGGTGAAGTATGCAGTGGACGCTTGAAACTGCCTGGGAAATGTGAGTTGCCAGTGGCCATTAAAACCCTGAAAGTGGGCTACACTGAGAAACAAAGACGGGATTTCTTGGGAGAAGCAAGCATAATGGGGCAATTTGATCATGCCAACATTATACACCTGGAAGGCGTGGTAACAAAGAGTATGTACCTAATGCTAATGAATGTTTGATTATCTTTGTTTATACTAACTTTGTTTATAATATATACAACAATATCTTGATAGCATTAAATTTCAATAATGTCAATATATCTAATTGTAATATCTATAATGGGCAAGTTAATAAGTTATTGAACCATCCATTATGTCATCTCAAGCATTATTCATATTGTACTGCTTCAGGGTAGTCAAACAGGCTTGGAAGTCAGAATAAAATATTGGTTTCTTATGAAAAGACTAATCCATGCATGCATTCCTCCCTCCTTTATTTTCAGGTTAGGATCTGGCCAGGGAGTGATTCTGTTTTTCACCCCAAATAGCAGCATCCTTCTCTGTTCTTAAACAGAAAGCTTAGGATGGAAAGAAATAAGAAATCATAAGAAATATAATATTGTCTCCAAAAAACACATAATAGGATGTTTTTCTTAGCACATTATATAACTTCCCTTAGATTCTCATACATTGCACTGAACATTTTCCTGACCTTAATCTTACATCCAATGATGTCATACAGCAGCAGGGGTACATGCTATGCCAGGTTACAGTGTTGGCTTTATAAATATGAACTTCAGCACAATGTGCTTAGTAATCACAAATGATCAATTTAAACAAAGGTCTTTTTCACTGATTGAAAAATTTCTAGAAAAATCTGAAATTCAATAGGAAAGCAAGTAGAAATGGCAGATTTTCTGAATTTGTGACCTTGACTTCATGATAAGGGTCTGGTGGTGAATTAAACAAGCTAAAAATACTTGGCTGCTACTGCTGCTGCTGCTAAAAAGAACATTCATCTTGAAACTCCCATTCCTAACAGCATGTGATTCAATTGAATTCTTTTAAGACAGTTGCAAAAATAAAATGGGCAAGAAAGGGGGACATTCTATTCAGTTTTTTGAAGACAGACTAAATATAAATATGATTAATGGGTAGCTTCTTTGGAATAAGTGAATTATAGCTTCCTTCCTGTGTATTTGTCCCTTTAGTAATGAAAGTTAATGTTAAGAAGTCTGCATAGTAATTAAATTGTAAGTCGAGGACTATTGGTAATTAGGGCAAAATTAGACCACTTTGGTTTTGTGGTTTAGGCACCAAGCTAGAAAACAAGAAACTGTGAGTTTTAGTCCTACCTTAGCGATGAAGACTAGCTGATTGACTTTGGGCCAGTCACTATGTCTAAACTGTGGAAAAAATAGGGGGAGGAAAGAATAGTAGATACTGTATGTTGACCATCTTCAATTATTTGTTAAAACTAATAAAGGTGAGATTTTTAAAAAGCATACTTTCATTTTATAAATATTCTCATAATGGACAAAATTTGCTTTTTTTTTTTTTCAACTGATATATTTCCAATCTTTACTTTCATGTCTGTCTTTTATCATTCTTTGATATTTATAGTTCTTTGATATCTATGGAATTTAGAGGCATCTTACAAATAACAACTTTCAAGTGCCCTCTGCTTTTTAGAAATAAATTGCTAGTGATGAAATTGTGTGGATTGACTCTTAGAATGTAATACAGCAGCTTTGGAATAAGCAGATTGAGAATGGATAAGGCTCATTTAAAACTTCACTCCTCCTTTCTATGTGCTATTTTAATTATAGTCACTTCGAGTGCTTTTTAATGCTATATATACTAAGAGGTGACAAAATGTAACTTTAAAGACGAAATATGATACCTAAGTGTGGATTTCATATTGATTGTATTGATTGTGTATGTGCTTACATGAACATTTCTTTCTCTTTTTCTGAAGAAACTTTTATTTGCTATTGTTTCTAAAATATTGCTATTGTTTCTAAAACATTCCAAATTAGTTTTTATTATTGTATTTATAGAGAGAATATGATGTTTTCACTTCAACTCTTCTATTAGTAAATATATGTATTACTAAAAAGGAATTACAAAGGTTAAGTTAAAACAGACAGTTTAGCTGAAAGCCATTTAAACCATCAATTGCTAGGCAAATGGGGAAAATAGGTTTTAACAGAATATCAGTTAAACTAAATGGGATTTCATGCATGGCTTGTTTTACATATTTTTGCATGCATAAATGATAAGTGAGTTTATACTACCTGAGACTTCTCAGGAAACAACAATTGAATGAAAAACTGCTGGTGACCTTCTATCACTGCAACATAAAGAGTGTTTTAACTTACTGCACTTGTATATGGTTTGCTGAATGGTACAGTGGCAGATAGGACAGCGCACCAGAGGGTTAATGTCATTCTCCAGAGGATCATTGGTTGCCCTCTCCCCTCTTGGTTTGTCAAGTCTTATCTGGGTTCCTGCATATGAGTTTTGTTATCTTTTGAAACCTCCAATTCCTTATCCTGCCCTGTCTCATTAATTGCTTCAGCGTGGTTTGTGTTGGTTTTTATTTATGTACTTTGGGTTTGAACTGAATTTCTTCTCCTTAAAAACTGTTCTTGGGAGAGTTTTTTTCTCCAGCAGATGATAACTGGACATTGGGGGTCAAGTTGAAGGTATTAAAGGGACTTTACCTACTTCTGTGACTTTGTTGCTTTTGTGCCACGCCCCGGGTCATCACACAGAGGCAATATTGTATCCAAAACTTGATTGATCCAAAACTAAAATCTGGTAAATCAGGGATTTATTGTTATAGTGGGATAAATGTGGATTAAACACACAAAAAATGTCATTAGGAAATAGCAGCAAATTATTTATTTATTTATTTATTGGGTTTGTATTGCCTATTATTTGCCATGGCGACTAAGGGCGGCTTACAACATATAAAACCACAATTTAAAACAATAAAACTCATAAAATCAAATAAATTAATATAGTAAAATCACCCCCCTCTCTCCCTCACAGCGACAGCAGATTACATGAGCCATTTAATGGGCTCCATCCTGCTCTGGGTTCCCCAGCCCACTGCAGTCCACCTGTTTATATTCTCCAGTTGAATGTGTGTGTCATACAGAAGTTTGTAAGCATGTTTTTATATATACAGGTAGTCCTTGATTTAGAATGGATAATTTAGTGACTATTTGAAGTTATGACAGACGTCCCCCAAAATATTTATGACTTGGTTTCAAATTATAGCTACTATAGGTCCCCCAGGGTCATTCACTCTTATGAATGACTGTAGGGCATTCAATGGCCTCCTGCCTATTCTTACCATCCTGCCTGGCTGCTTTGTCACCTCACGGGATTCCACATACTCTTTCCCACCTAGGCAACAATCATTCATATCAAAGCTCTCCAGAACCTAGGAGATCAGATAGGGAAGAAGAACAGGGTGCTTTGTTGCTGAGTCACATAGCACAACCACAAGCAGACATCTTTTTCTTAGTGAAAAATAATGCTGGCACAGCTCTCAAGGTTTGTTTTCCTTGCTAATGCTCGACATAGCTTTGTCAGCATGAGCTTTGCTTGTGTTATGCCAGCAAAGGTAAAGCTGGCAGAGCTAAGAATAGCCTTAACAAAGAAAAGAAATCATCTATTTTCTTTTCCTCTAACTAATGTCACTAACACTAGTGAAAACTAACACTGGTATAACCATGACTAGCATTAGCAAGGGGAAAAATACAGAATGAAAAATAATGCTGGCAAAGCTCTCAGTTTGCTTGTGGGTTTGGGCAATGTGGCCCAGCAATGAAACAGCCTATTCTCCTTCCCTATTTCATACTCCTGAGTTCTGGAGATCTTCAAAATGTGTCCACTGGCCTCTTATGATGCTGCAACAGTCGTAAGTGTGAAAAATGGTCATAAGTCACTTTTTTCAGTGCCATTGTAACTTTGAATGGTCACTCCACACAAGCAAAGTACCAGCAAAGGAGGGGGAAAAAACTCCAGAGATGTTCCTGAGACATAAAGTCTAGTCCTGCCAAGAATGTAATAAGGGTTAACGGAGAGGCAGTTTCTGTAAGCAACACCAGAATGTTTCCTTCCTGCCTTCCTTACAGGATTAGGCCAGTAATTTCTTCTAATAACGGGTTCTCCCAACTGCTTAGAATGTTAACAACCGATTCTAGCGAATAGGTGCAAACTGGTAGAATCCCACCCCTGCTTATACATATCTCCTCTGTTATGTATAAGCAGAGTAAAAAAGTTAAACTTTATGCTATATATGCAAAAACACATTAGTCACCTGCTGTTCCAGGAGCTACAGGTGATGGGTTTTTGATCTACTTTATCCAGGTAAACCAGTCATGATTGTAACTGAATATATGGAAAATGGATCCTTGGATACATTTTTAAAGGTAAGCTTCAAATGTATATGCATGTCAGGTATTAATCTCCCATTTTATAGTTTTTTTTTCCTGAAGTAGTGTGGTTTTCTTAAACAAAAGTCTTTTTCAGGTTAATCTCAGATCCTACTGATTTTGTGGATGTGTTCATCATGCAGTTTTCTTAGCAACTGAGTAATTCAGTATTGCCTTCTAAGGTGTTTTTGATTTTCCCAGTGATAGCCTTGGTTTTTTACATTCAGTAATCTCCTATACAGTATGTTGACATACATAAGGGAAGAAACCTAAATGCTATAGTACAAAAATGTTTATGACTACATGTTATTGGCATTTAACAATCATAGCAGTCATTCAGTTGGAGTTGATTGTGTTTTTTTTCCATCAATTATTTTCTTGAATTGCAGTCTCACTTTTCAAACCTGTTATTAACAATGCTGGTTCACAATCTGGAACCTAGTTCTGAAGTGCCAGTGGAAACAAAACTCCAGGGGAGTTGTTTAATTCAATAAAAACAATCTTGAACAGTTTTAAATTTCAACATATTTATCATGGAACACAACAGTACAGGATTTTTCTTATTCAAATATTTACTTCAAAAGTCCTTGGCTGTTGATAGTAAATTAAACCTTGCTTTTATATCCTCTGCTTGAACATGGCACTGAAAAAATAATTGTATTTTTTGTTAAACATTTTAATTGTTTCTTGCTGTTAGAATATTGAATTGAGCTTGTGAATTAGAATTAATAGAGTTTTTCCATCATAGTATAATGTGTTCTGAAAGGTTGGTGCCAGTTAAAGCACAAACTACTGTTTTCTGCACAAACTAGTTTTGGGATAGCTCTTCCCACATTCTAAATAATATATGAGAACAATATTAATTCTGAAGGCTATGGATCTATTTACCCATTAGAGGGAATTCTTAACTCATCTTTCTTGTCAATTCCCAAGTTTCATGCCGTCTAAGAAAAATGTTAGCAACATTACTACTTACTACTTTTTAGGATTCTATAACTTTCTCTAACCCTAACCCCAGACAAAGTACAGGGATACGTTTCCCCATTTTGTTTAGCAGAGGACAAGTTAATGTACCAAACTCCAGGCTAGTGTATTTATTTGTTTTTTTCCCATTTGAGTGGAGTGAGAAGGAGAAAATATGTGTTATTGCAGAATTTGCAAAAATTGAGTTGCAGGTGATTTTTTTTTCTGTGTTCCAGATTAACAGAAGACATAATAAGTCTGGTGGGTTTCAAGTCCTGGAAAAACATTATATCAGTTTATAAAACATAACAATTTCAGAATATCTTGTTGTTCCTCCTTTTTCTGGGAAGTGGATAGCTGCTCCCCTACTGCATCAATTGAAAGTAGACATAGAAATTGCCATCCTAAAGAACTAAATAAATGGAGTGCAGAAGTAAATGTACCCATTTGCCAATATTTTTCTGAAGCTTTAACCCCTATTTCATTTTTAATTGATCTGGTTATTAAATTATATCAGAATCTGGCTTTTTTTGCTGGTTAATGCCTGTAAACATCTTAATAACAATCTTAGATTGTCTTAAGTTGCTCCTGAGGGTTTTGAACATATTATGAAAATATACTGTGATATTTCCAGCATTTCCTTTGTCAGAATCAAGATTTAGCCATTTTTTTTTGTAATTTTGCAATTCTATACTTTTTACAGAAGAATGATGGGCACTTTACTGTAATTCAGTTGGTTGGTATGCTCCGAGGAATAGCATCTGGGATGAAGTATTTGTCTGACATGGGATATGTACATAGAGACTTAGCTGCCAGAAATATCTTAATCAACAGTAATTTAATGTGTAAAGTGTCAGACTTCGGACTTTCCCGAATTCTTGAAGATGATCCCGAAGCTGCTTACACAACAAGAGTAAGTTTCTTGTGAGCATTTATTTATGTACTGCAGAACCAAAGTAGGAGGGCAAACTTGGGGCATACTTCAGCCAACTTGTGTAGGTTGTGTTGGCTGCTCTAAAGTTTGGGAAATGGTCCTGAACCAGCTACCAATAGCCAATCTCTTAGCTTGTCAATCAGAAATATGCTCTAGAATAAATACAGAAACAAAATATAGATCAGCAAGAACATAATAGGTTTTGTAAAATCCTCACAACAAGAATAGCTCCATTGTGTGAGCAATCTGTATTAATGAGCACCCATATAAACTATTGCCCCTCTTTCTGGCAATCACAATATCTTCTGGCAATCACAGTATCTGGCTGTGATTCTATAGATCTTTGTTTATGCTGAACATTAGCTCTTATATATTAATATTTACACCATTTATCCAATTAAGTTCAGTTAGCTGGAGAACCAAGGTATTTCAAAATGTAACATGGAATATGTATATAACTTCTTGAATTCCACATACCTTACAAAATTGACATATTTTCATCATATATGTACCACAGTATCATGTACTCCTTATATATATATATATTACTACTGTTATCTATGTATTCTATTCCATACTCTAAATAAATTTCTCTTTTGATGCACAAACAAATTAACTGCTCTCTATGAAGGAGACTGATTAAGGTCTAATGCTCCTTTATATATCAGGGTAAAAAATTCCACTTGGAATAGCAACAACAGGGAGATGTCCATGTACTGTATCTGATACCATCTCATCAATGAATTTCAGTAAATAAATTCCCAGCCATGACTCTATTTTATGCTCTTACTGAGAACAGCCATTTGTTTAATGTTTTCCTATTTTTATCATATGTCCTATTAAACAATAGTTGAATTATGTGCCAATATTTATTTCTAAGAGCGACCGTATACAGAAATAGTGTATGCTCTTGGGCTTGGACTTTAACATATCCTTTTTTCCTTACAAATTGAATTCAGAATTTGGGTATCATGATGGATTTTGTTTATGGGCTCACGGTACAGCTTTAATATGAGGTATTTTGTGTGTATTTTTAAATATATAGGGAACAGCTGGCTTAAAACTGTGTTAACCCAATTATATCTTGTTATACAAATTAAATTCAAATCGGCCTTTAGTACTAACAATTAATGTATCTAAAGGTATGTAAAGGATGTAACAATGTAGAAGGAGATCTTCCAAACATTAGAAAATGCTTGCCTACTCATTTTCAATAGAAAATCCTTGACACATCAAGAAAACTTAATTGAGATAATTGATATGTGTACGTGTTGTTGTTGTTTTTTTGTGTGTGTGTGTGTATTATTTCTAGGGAGGGAAAATCCCAATCCGATGGACAGCTCCTGAAGCTATAGCCTTCCGCAAATTTACCTCTGCCAGTGATGTCTGGAGCTATGGGATTGTGATGTGGGAAGTAGTGTCCTATGGAGAGAGACCCTACTGGGAGATGACCAATCAAGATGTAAATATTTCCTTTTTCTTCTCGATATGAAAATATGTTAGTCATCAAATCAGGATGTTATATATATGAATTATTTTCTGTTTTTTTTTACTTTAAAGGCCTAAATGTACAGTTACAGGTAATGTCCAAAAAATTCCATTATGAAACTAGTATGGAATGTTCAAATGAGTGAAAGAGAAGTAAGATTAATGGATAACAAGATAAGGTTCTTGTATGGTGGCTGATCTTGTGCTTTGCTTCAATTTAAAATTGAATGGTGAACATGAGATTAACCTACTATGAGCCCCTGGGCTATCAAACAAAATGTGACCAAAACTGACTTAGAGTATCAGCTTGTCAGAATCAAATTATAATGCAGGTAGACAAGCATTATGTAGTATAGAACATGAAACATTTCCCAGTCCAAATCTGGTCTGGCATCACTATTTGAATCCATAGGAATCCAAAAAAATGCCTGTGATGCATTGCTGATATCTCCCTGTAGAAAAACAAAGATCTGTTCCCAACACTCTGAGAAGACATGGATAGCTGATTCTACTATTTAATATTTCTAATACTTTCCTAGAATGGTGCTCTTTTGGGAATAATTGTGATGTTGAAATTGGAAAAGTTCTTGCAGTCTTGCTGCTGCTGTTGTTAACTACCAGACAACTTCAAAATCTTGCTGCTGGATAAGGGGTCATTCAGAGACCATTTCATTCAGATACTTATCAAATCTGACATGGAGTTTGTAACGTTTTTGAGCAGCTTTTATTTATACAACATTTTATTTTTCCTGGGAATAATAACTCTGGAAACAGAATGTTTATTTGTTTGTTTGTTTTCAAGTCTGAATCATTTGTATTTAGAATTGAGGAATCATCAGACTCTGACTGTCTTTGTCTGGTTGGTTTTTGACAGTACATTTACTTCAGTTGTAATGTCTTGAAGTCCATGGAAATAGACCATGGGGAAGTGTTTACTTATCTATATCTCTATAGGGATTTACTTTTTAATTAACTAGATTGCAGGGGTGGGATTCAAATTTTTTAATAACAGTTCTGTGAATTTGGCTTAGTTGGTGGGTGTGGTTTAGTTGGTGGGTTTGGCTTGGTGGTCATGTGACTGGGTGGGCATGGCTTGGTGGTCATGTGACTGGGTGGGCATGGCCAACTTGACATCACTTCTTTGCCTAATGACTGTTTTAAGTATAAAAAAGATATACCAAAACAAAAGGTAATTTATTATTTCATGCCTTTAATGCTTAAATAAGAATTAAAAAGGTACACAAAACTAGATTTTACAAAAACACTAAGAACAACCAGTGGCTTCCATTGTAAATGAGCTAAAATACTTGTCATTGAAATAATTGCATATTATTCCTGCCTGCACTACTTTCTACATTAACAACTCTATTATTTCTCAGTGTCTGAATGCCAAACTGTTGTGGCACATTATAGAGAGAGCTGTATAAATGATCACCCTTTTTTTTACTCCTTTTCCTCTATTCCCAGACAATCATATAGAATTATAAAATCACAGGGTTGGAAGAAATCCTCAGAGAATCCCAGACAAATAGCTGTCCAAGTTGATTCCAAAAAGTAGGCTATTCTTCTATTTAATAGGTCTGACAGTCTTTATCTCAGATTTGAATCTCTCTCTATAAAGCATCTATCCATGGTTTTTCTCCTATCCTTGGGCACTATGGAGAATAAATCAGCACCCTGTGACAACCCTATAAGAATTGGAAGCCTGGTATCATATCTCCCCTTAACATTTTCCTCTTTAAGATAAAAATGCCCATCTTTTATCTATTCTTCATAAGATTTAGCTTCAAGCTAAATCATTCATTTATCTTTGCACTCTTTCTAGTTCCTCAAAAACAAAGTATTCCAGTTGCAATGCAATCAAATCAATGTAGCATAGATCAGAACTATCAATAATAGATCTAGTTCTTGTCTTCTGGTTTGAGCTTCTTCGCGGACAGATTGAAACCGCAATCGTGTGCGGTTTCGATCCGTGCTCGCCACTGGAGCGCTCCGAGCTGGCTGGCTTCGGGGCTAAGCCACCCCGTAGAGGTGGTGAAGAAGGGGGAGACTGCCAGCAGGGTTGAGGAGAGCTGCATCTCTCCTCCTCAGCTGGCCATTACTCCCTTTCCTGAAGATGGTTGCAGCAGTGGTCAGAAATGGCCACCTCAAAGAAGAACTCGACTGGAAAAGAATGGGCA
Organism: Notechis scutatus; assembly: GCF_049901735.1. Taxonomy (NCBI): domain Eukaryota; kingdom Metazoa; phylum Chordata; class Lepidosauria; order Squamata; family Elapidae; genus Notechis; species Notechis scutatus. The sequence continues at coordinate 81,075,968 of NC_142025.1, read as the reverse complement.
GGAGGAAGATAAGAAGAGAAAGTCTTGGTTAACAGGGTTAAACTGCAAAAGCAATAATTAAGGTACCCTGGAATTTATACTACAAAAAAAAAGTAATATTCCCAAAGAAGACTTTGAAGCAGTGAAGGAGAGAGAAGGGAAAGGATTTGGGTTTTTTTCTCTCTCTCCCTTTCCCTATATTGACAGCTAAGAGATTTAAGCAAGAAATTGGGGGGGGGGGAAATCCACTTTGACATTAATAGGCATTGAAGCTGAAAATAAAATGTCAATGGGATAATAAAGATTTCTGGATACTTAAAAGCTTTTAAAAGCAGGAAAGGAGAGAAAAAGAATAAAAGGGCAGGATCTGGAAAAAAGTGAGGAGACTGCCTGGAATTAAAAGGAATCTACAGTAAAACTTTAACAAGATTTCTAAAAGATACATTTTAACTGAAACTTGGCAACAAAATAGTAGAACCCCAGGAAGAGAAAGTGGAAAAAAAGAAGCAAAAAGAAACAGCTTGGGAGTATTTGGACTACTTGGTGATCTCTGGATTTTTGGTTATTGCATTTGAATGACTAAAATCAATCGGGTGATTGTTTACAAGTTTTTAAAATGGCACCACTTTTAGAAGAATTGAAGATGGAACTTAAAAAGTACAAAGAAGATGCACAAGAAGGAAGAAGTTCTTTTGGCTTCGTATTTCAATTTTTAGAAATGGAGATTTGGAACTATGAGAAACAACAAGAAACACCTGCAGAACAAGAAGATTGGGACAAAGAAGAAGCCATCTTTAATGAACAAGTAATTTTATGTGGGGAAGAAAAAGCAAAGGGGGGGAAAGAGAATGAAAAGTTTAAGATTTAAAAAAACAACCAAAGAAAAGAAAAATAGTTTGAAAAACAAGTATAATATTGGAAAGCAACAGAAAAGGGGAATACAGAAGAGAGAAATAGAAGTAGAGAGACAAGGGGGTAAAAAGGGGAGGGAGAAGAAGAGAGGGAAGAAGGAAAGGAAAAGAAGTTACAAAGGACAGAAACAAGATATAGAGAAACAGGGCCTATTTAGAGATAATGGGTAAAAACTTAATTGCAAAAGGGATTCTGTAAAGGTACATAAGACTGTATTGTATTATATTGTTATATTAGAAATAGAAATAACTTTAGAAAATTTGAAAGAATGTATGATTAAAATGATGGATAAAATAATTATTGTAACCCAGTGAAATGTTTGTTAATAAATGAATGAAATAAAATGAATGAGAGAATTGAATTAGGAAAGGATGGGAACATTTTAATTATTTAATGTTTTATAAAATACAAGCGAAGAGGAATAGGGGAAAAATTAATTATGGAAAGCTTATAATTGTTCCCAAAGAAGTATGATATTTAATTGAAAAGTAATGTTAAAGAAGTTAAGATTTTAATGAACATTAATATTAATGATAGAACTGAGTTGAAATGGAATGAGTGTTTTAATTATATATATTTATAATCTTTTTTTAAAGAATATAGTGTGTATTTTAAGAATGTACCAAGCAGAATTCGAATGGAAGTTATGTATTATATTGAATGTTATAACTTTAAGGTATATATTGAAGCTTAAATAAGAGTTAAATGGAAAAAACTAAAAGATATAAAGGTGTCATACTCCAGTTAGTAACTACAGGAGAAAATTTGTTTAATGAGAAAAGATAATATGAAATTGAAACAGGACAGACAAAAAGTATAAATATAATGATTTGAATTGAGATGAGATAATCAAAATAAATTTGAGAAAATTAAATGAGGGGAAAAGCTATGTAGAAAATGTAAAACAGCAATAAGATATGGAACAGAACATAAAAATGAGCATGAAATTGAATTTGTGTCTGTACAAAGAAGTGTAACCCGGGACCATGCTACTTTCAAAAAAGATGTTTTATTTGTATTATGGGTTTTTTTGTGAAAACTCAAATAAATTTTACAAAAAACAAAACAAAACAATAGATCTAGTTCTTTTGGCAGCCATAGCATGCTGCTGATTCATACCTGATCAGGACCAGGACATCCAAATCTTTCTCACAAGTACTACTTCTAAGTTAGGTGCCACTTTTCTTGTAATTGTGCATCTGATTCTTTTTACATATGTGCAGAATCGTATATGGTCATCTCTACCAACATCCTTTGGAACCTCGGGATACCCTGTCTTCTAGAGTATTTACAATCCCCCCAATTTTATGTCATCTGAAAATTTGAGAAGAATGCCTTTTTTATAACCCTTCTCTAAATCATTTATAAAAATATTAATTTCTCCATGTGTGTGTATATGCTTTCAGAATATTTTTCCATATTCTAGCATTTTATTTTCCTTTTCCTTTCTCTAAATAAATATGTCTCATCCTATATTTACATTTACTTCAATTTATTCAATCAGAATAGAGCTGGAAGGGATCTTGGAGATCTTCTAGTCCAACCCCCTGCTCAAGCAGGAGACCCTATACCATTTCAGATAGGTGTTTGTCCAGTTTTTTTTCTTTAAAAACCCTCCATGATGAAGCACTTACAACTTTTGAAAGTAAGCTATTCCTTTGGTTAGTTGTCCTTATTGTTAGGAAGTTTCTCCTTAATTCCAAGTTCCTTTTCTCCTTGAATAATTTCCATCCATTGTTTCTTGTCTTGCCCTCTAGTCCTTTGAAAATAAGTTGACCCCCTCTTCTTTGTGATAGCCCCTCAAATACTGAAATACAGCTATCATATAACTCCTAGCCCTTCTTTCTGTATACTGACCATGCCCAATTCCTGCAACCATTCTTCATATCTTTTTGACTCCAAGCCTTTAATCATCTTAATTGCTTTTCTTCACATTTTTTTCAAAATCTCAACCCTTTTTTTTTTGTAATGTGGTGACCAAAACTGAATGTAGTATATTCCAGGTGTAATCTTACTAAGGATTTATAAAAAGGGTACTATGTGATTTTGATTCTATGCCTCTGTTTATACCGTGTTTCCCTGAAAATAAGATGAGGTCTTATTTTCTTTTGAACCCCCAAATAAGTGTTTGGCCTTATTTGGGGGGAGGTCTTATTATTTTTGAGGTGCAGGAGACAGTGAGTGTGATCACCTCATGGCTGCTCGGCCCCTTAACCTCGGCCTGTGGCCCACGGATCACCTGATCTAGTGAGGGCTGGAAGTTCTCTCCGGGCAGCTGGAAATGTTTCTGGCACACTCTTACTTGCTCTAGCCCTATTGACCTGGGACTGGGGGAAGGTGGACTGGTGCTGGAGCTCTGAACAGTGGTCAGTGCAGGCTCTGTCTGCGCAGCCATGAAGTGGGATCGGGATGGCTGATCCTTGCCTACAGCATTGCCAGCCAGGATCAGGTCAGAGCCTGGCCAAGATCAGCAGGCCAGATTCAGTAAGCTGGACACACTGCTGCCACCCGGAAGGAGGAGAACATGAGAAATGGGCTCTTTTGCAGTGCCTTCTCTCCCTCTGCTGATTTTGGCCGCTTAGGGAGGGAGAGAGGGAGAATGAGAGGGGGAGAGAGAGAGAGATGAATAAGCGACCGAGTATATACCTGTCAGTTGGCTTCCAGCACCAGAGAGGACGGAGAAAGAAAGTAGCCAGACTGCTACTGCCTTTCATTGGGGTGTGTGGAGCGAGACAGAAGTCCTCTTGCCATCTCTTCTCACCCCCCCAATGGGTATGGCAGGGCTTCCTGCACCTCGCTTAGCCACCCACCCCTTTATCGAGGGGAGTGGCAGGTGGGTATGGGTGAGGAGAGAGAGAAAGGGTATTCCCAACTCCCAGTTTCTTCCCAGTAGCTCTGTCCCTGCCCTTCAACGTCGGCCGTTAAAAATGAGGATTTTCTGGACAGAAAAGTTTGCCCTATCCACCACCACCCAGGTGCTCTCACTTCCTTAAAGGCTTCCTTTGCTTACTGGTACTTGATTTCCAGCTCTGTCACATTTCTTGCCATTGTGTGCAGGGAAATAAGTTTGTGGGACTACTGTAAAAAAAGTTCAATCAATTATTCCAACTTCTCACAAGAAGTTTTTTTTTACAGTAGTCCCACAAACTTGTTTCTCTGCACACAATGGCATTCCTCCACCCAACTTCTCCCCACCTGCCATCCCTCAGTAAAGGGGACAGGTGGCTAAGCGAGGGGCAGGAAGCCCTGCCATGCCCAGCGAGGGGGGAGAAGAGACGGCAAGAGGAGCCCCGTTTTGCTCCATGCGCCCCAATGAAAGGTAACAGCAGCCTGGCTGCTTCCCTTCCCTGCCCTTTCTGGTGCTAGAAGCCAACTGACAGGCACACACTCAGTCATTCAATCATCCTTCTCTCCTCCCCCTTACTTGCCATCCAGGCACCTGCCAACTATGTGGAACACCCTCACAGCGGCCACTTCACAACCCAAGCCACCTTCTCTTAATGGCTCCCGCAAAAAGAGAGGTAGACCCAGCGATGCACCTTGTTCCTCCCCCTCGTTACCTACTGATAATGGTGTGATGGTCACAGCAGGCCATTATACCATCCATGAAACAGCTGCTTTGGCAGTGCCACTCAGGCCACTGCCTCCAGCAAGCATGGCCACTTTTGCAGCTGCAAAAGCGACAGGAGGTCCAATGATGGGCCCCGTGTATTGCTGGCCCTCCTCATTGCTTTCCAGGCAGACAGCCTGAGGTGAGGAGGCAAGGCAAGGAGGTCCAGTGACGGGCCCCATGTATTGCTGGGCCTCTTCATTGCTTGCCAGGCAGACAGATGAGGTGAGGAGGCAAGGCTGGAGCGGGGGGAAGGGATGGCGGAATATGCCCCACATGCACCTGCCATCCATGCGGAACACCCTTGTGGTAGGCCCAGCGACACATCTCGCACACCCCTTCTTACCTATTGGTAATGGTACAATGGTTGCAGCAGGCCATCCCACCATCTACAAAAGAGCTGCTTCATTGGTGCTGCTCAGGCCGCCACCTCCAGCAAGCATGGCTGCTTTTGCAGCTGCAAAAGTGGCAGGAGGTCCAGCGACATGCCCCACGTGTTGCTGGGCCTCCTCGTTGCTTGGAGTGCAGATAGCACAAAGTGAGGAGATGAGGCACCCTTACCTATGTCATGTTTATGACAGATATAACCTGGGGCCTTGTGATCCCTTTTTGCAACCTCCTGACAGGCAAAGCCAACGGGAAATCCAGACTGACTTAACATACATGTTGTAGCTTAACAACTGCAGTGATTCCCTTGACAACTAGCAGAAAAGGTTGTAAAATTGCAAATCCCAATCCACCCACCCAGGGCACCCACAGTGCCAAATCCCATAGATAGAATTTTCCAAATATATAGCTTTTCATACCATCATTTGTGTAGACTTAATGTTATTAGCAGGTTCATGGTCTGAATGTTTTAACAATAGAAATCTCTTGTGTTCCATTTTCAGGGGAATTTTGATTACAATAATTTTTATTAAAGAAGAACATTCAGGAATTTGATTGATTTTTCCTTAGGTGATTAAGGCTGTTGAAGAAGGTTATCGTTTGCCAAGTCCCATGGACTGCCCAGCTGCTCTCTATCAGCTAATGTTAGATTGCTGGCAGAAGGACCGAAATAGCAGGCCCAAATTTGATGAAATAGTCTGCATACTGGAAAAGCTCATTCGGAATCCCAGTAGCCTGAAAACATTAGTGAACACATCAAGCAGGTATAAAATCAAATTCATGCCATATTATCTTTCTATAATTGATGCTAGGTCTCTCTGGTTTGATGAAATATCTCAATTTTTATTATTGTCAAAATACAAATTAATTTTCTGATTTGTAAAGAGGTGGTAAACAAGTAGCTACCCTTAATTGTTTCATGTTTTGCTGGTCTGAAACAGAAATGGAGAATCCAGAAAACATGAACTAATTGTAGGCTTCCAGAACCTCAAGGCAAATTTCAACAGCATTTTTCTGTCTTGAAAATGAAATGAAAGTTAAACTAAACTGATAAATATTTCACTGCTTTTAATATGTGTATTTTACTTTTTGAAAACAAATTTATTTAAAAGAATCAATTGTCTATGGGGATTCTCAGTCATACATATCATGGTTGTCCCAAAGGTCTTTTCCAAGAGGCAACTGGATTTTCTGGTTTTTTTTTTTCTTCTTTCAAAGGAAAAACAAAAAGTCCAGTTGTCTCTTGGAAAAGCACCTTTGAGACAAAATAATCCATTGTTTTTACTTTTGCAGAATGTGGCATAATATACAAAGCTAGTCAATCTTGAGGAATTAATACTTCTTTTTTATTTTTCAAATTAAAAAAAAGTTTATTTAAGAATCATACATTTAAAACATTAAAAAAACAAACGAGCATATAAACAGATATATATACATATATACATTTTGCAGCAAAAGTTGAGCAATGGTTACACATTTTTTAACATTTTTTACCAATGACGTGATCTGCCTTGTTACAATACCTTCTTCGTTCTTTCAATGTTTTAGTTTCACAAAAGGCTATATGATTAAACGCATGTCTTCAATAACTTTATAACTTATCCAGTTGTCAAATATTGCCTTTTCTTTAATCATTCATACCAGCAATTCCATGTTTTATAGTTATCACTATCTTGGTTATTTTTTAGTAGGATAGTTAGGCTATCCATCTCTGCGCACTCGTGAATTTTTTTTGATGACCATCTCCTCTGAAAGGATGGTAGACAGTTTCCAATTTTGTGCATAACTTATTCTAGCTGCTGTTATAATGTGTAAAATTAAATATTGGTGGTTTTTTTTCCATTTTTGAATCTATCATAACCAGTAAGAAAGTTTCGGGTTCAAGTTTTACTTCTTGTTTAGTTATATTTAAAATCAAATTTTTGATATTTTTCCAAAACTTTTGCGCAAATGGACAGGTCCACCACATATAGAAATATGTTCCCTGGACGCAGTTACATTTCCAGCAGTTTGGGGGGAGGTTTGGGAACATCTTAGCCAGTCTCACGGATGGCAAGTGCCAACGATACACCATTTTATAGAGGTTCTCTTTATACAGGATGACATAGTTAATTTGTAGTTTGTTTTCGAAATATGTTCCCACTTGTCTAATTCAGTACTGTGGCCCACATTTTTTGCCCAAATTATCATACACTCCTTGACTGTTTCTTCTTTTAGTTTATAATCCAATAGATATTTATATATTTTACTAATCATCTTCCTTTCCTCTCCTTGCCAAATTTTATCTAATTCTTGGTAGGTCATGTTAAAGCCAAATTGTTCTTTATCTTTTTTGTAATGGGATTGTATCTGCGTGTAGGGCCACCATGGTATCTCTTTTCCTAAAATTTGTATTTGATTCCTAGCCTTTAACTCTCCATTTTGATGTAATAAAGCTTTATATCTTACAATATTATCAAAATCTAAAACATTTGGATGTGTAACTGCCTCCATTGTGGATAACCACAGTGGGACTGTTGAGGTAATTCCCCGTTAGGAGAATGAGCACATACAGGGAGATGTAGTGAGAGTAGTGAAGAATAACACACACAGAGCACACAGATACATTGTACAGTAAATGTAGGTTTTTACTTCCGATAAACGTTAAAGCAAAGTCCAAAAACAAGCAGTCCAAGTCATTCACAGGTAAAGCAGTCAGTTTTCAGTTCAGGGATAATCCAAATATCAAAGTCGAGTATCAAAAACAGTTTAGTAACAGACTTATATCAATGATCAGTAACAGTCATTAGGAGGAACGGCAACTCTTTCCAACAGAAGGAATAGAGACTCACACTGAGACTAAACAACCCAGGTTTCTGGCTCCATCTTATGGCCATTTGCGGAACCACACCCAATTACAGTTTTACCATTCTCTTAAAGATATAGTATTAAAACGTCTATCCTAGTTTATATATTTCCAACCCAAATAACTGGTGACTGTTAGGTGACTTACATTCCTAACAGGGACCTTGCAGTAATGTACTTTTTTTAATCTTTTCCCAAATATTTAGTAGCACATTCCTTATATAATGCAGGAATTAATACTTTTGTTATAGTGAGGAACAGAGCTTACAGCAAGTTTCAGAATTCACATTCTAGATATAATTATACTCTTAGTAATAATTATAATCAAACTATAAGTTAAAATATGTATGCATAACTAATTGGTTGGATGAACAACAACCAATTGATTAGACAGCTAATCTAAATCAATATTCTAATGCAATATGCAGATTGTACCAAGGATTGAATCTCTGATTGCAGTAACTTCAGCCAACATGTTCAGTAATGGAGGAATATACAAGCTGTAGTTCACCAAAATGAGAGGGCTACAGTTTCACTGTCCTTGGTTTATATATTGTTGTATTTAAAATGAGAATGCATTTAATAACTTTATAATGCTATGTTTAAAGAACAGAAAAATAAATAATTTCAAAACATAATTGAAATATTTGAAAACTAAGCTGTTAACTTGAATTTTTGAAAATCCAATCCTTATGATTTATTTGAAAAAATATTTTTATTGTAATTAAATTTTGACAATAATAGCAAAAATAATGTTGTGGGCAAATCTGCCATACCTGCTTTTAAGCTTTAAAAAAAATAAAGACCAAATATTTTTTAAAGTGTGGGATATATGTTACATATATTCTCTTTGTTATTTCCTTTCTTTCTTTCTGCCGCTCTTCCTTTTCTATATTTTCCTACTCAAAACATTACAGATGCCAATCTGGCTGTATCATCTAATAATTGTCCTCCAATTAATTTTATCACTTGAATATTGCAATTTACTATAAGTTCTTTAGAAAACTGACAACTCTGGCCAGAAATTCAAAGTGATGATATTATTTAAAGAAATGGGATTAGAAATTCGTAACAATTTATGTCAGTATCAGCATCTACTGTGTCCATTAAATAGAATGTATTGTATAATGAAGATGTGCTACATTTCTCTTGATGGATGATGAATTATTTTATCTTGTTTATTTATTACATTCATAAGCTTTCTAAATTTTAAGAACTCTAGTAGAAGATTATAAGAACAATGGCAGTAGACTCAGTGTAATAGCATCTGCTTTTGAACTTTGAAAAGAAACACACAAAATATAAAAACCAGAAAGCTCCTTATATAAGTTATGTATGAAAGGCTTTCTACCTGTTTAGTAGATCCTCACTGTCACTTTGCAAAGTTTTTGATAGGCCAAATTGAGAAGATTGTGAGTCAATCACACCAATCACTCTTAATGTTGTCTTTATATTAGCCAGTTATGAAAATCGCCTGCTAATGTTGTAATATCACCATATTATAATTTAAATGGGTTAATTCTTTTGAGAAAAAAATATCACACCCCAAAAAACAAAATAAATCAAAGATACTAAATCATAAAAATGTCCCAAGCCTGGAGTTGATGTTTGTCATTATTTAAAGGGTCCTTTTTTGTTTTGTAGGTTTTTGTAGCAGAGTATTTTAGTCTGGGTTGCCTATTACTTAATATTTCTTGCTATTTTTATGATCTAGCCTTTTTTTAGAAAAGCAGCCAATACTTTTAATAAATAAGATTTTTAAAATGTGGGTTTAAAAATCGAGGGGGTGGGGGCGGAGAAGGAAATGATGCCTTTTAAAAATGACCTGTAGAATATTTATATAACTGTCTGTGAAGTAAAGCTTTGATATAGTTAGGAACAAAAACTAATATTGGGCACTTCCAAGGTTACTAGACAATTCTGTTTGCTGGTCTTTCTCCATGTACAATAATCTTACATCCATTTTTTTTTAAAGATTGTGTTAATGTACACCTTGGTTTTTCTTTTAGAATTTCAAATTTATTAGGGGAACACAGCCCACTTGGAAATGGTGTCTACAGATCTGTAGGTGAATGGCTGGAAGCCATCAAAATGGGACGGTACACAGAGATTTTCATGGAAAATGGATACAGTTCCATGGATGCTGTGGCTCAGGTGACACTGGAGTGAGTAGAATTCCTGATCATTTCCACTGGTATAAGGGAGAGCACTTTGGGTTGGAAGTCAGTTAAGAGTGAAGGTAGAAAACAACTGGAAGCATTTAAGATTTTTTTTTAATTACAATCTGATTCTAGGGAAACTCATTTATATCCTATATAAATGATAGCATATCAGAGATAACGTTGATTTGTAGGTATCACAGTTGTTGAAAAGATATCATTAGCAACTTTGCACTAATAATTGGCCACCTCCAGGGTTACTAGACAACTCTATGACTTTGGTCATTTCAACAGCATGCCAATTTTGGCATAAGGTGTGTCCTGCTTTTCATATAATAAAGGTACTTTCATCCTAACTGTATATGGTGTAAGGATTTACCAGGAAAAAAAATATCTTGACTGCAAACATCTCAGAAAACATTCAGAGGAATAATCCTACTTCACTGTTATCCAGGATATGGCACCAGGTTCCTGTGCAGAAAATCTAATAATTTTGGAGCAGATCTAATCACTATTATTTTCTCTAGGTTTACTACACTGCTCAGTAGAGTTATTGTGACTCTTTCACTCAACGTTATCATATTTTCTAATCTTAATTTTTTTCCAAGTGATTTTCTTTTAACATTTTGAAAAATTGTATATGTATGTATGTGTGTGTGTACATATATATATTTATATTCAAATATATTTTTCAAATTTATTGCATTTTTGTAACATACACATTTTTGTATATTTTTAACCTACATTATAACAGATGGAGAGATTTCAGCATATATAAGTTTCAGTCTATGTCTTGATTTAGGAAATTCAGACTACATAAATTCAGATTAAAATGTAAGCAAAATGAATATTTTCTCTGTCTTTGTGCAGTGATATGAGGCAAGCTTCTGTTAAGAGGGGATATATTTCTCCTTTACAAGGACACAGAAATATAGAGAGTTCTCTGCAAGTGAACAGGCTTTCACTTATCTCTGCCTAACTCTGAGACTTGACACATTCCAGACTTAATAAGTAAAGCCTCCTTTCCTCTTGTGATCTCTATGAAATCAGAAAAGGGTCCAATAGAAAAATCTGTGCAGTGAACATCGCTGAGAGAAGAGTTCAAAAATCAGAAAAACATTCCTGACTTTAATTTGAGAGTGGCAGTATCAGAAGGATCACATTTTTGCCCTGCTTCAAACTGATAAGACCTCGATTAAAATGCAGGGAGGTCAGAGGTCTTGACTGATGCATGGCAAGATATGGAATCCTTTCTCTTAAAGGCAACTTTGCCAAAATGACAATGTGGTGTGGGAAAAGGAACTCACTGTTGGTTGGTTTTGTTGGTTTTTACAAAAATAAATTGTGAACATGTTCCTTTCCCCCACCTCCCTACAATTATAATGAAATTTAATAAATTCCTTCATTTCCTCTGGCTTCTCTGGCTTCCAAACTAAAGCAAAATGCTTGTCAATGTCATCTATGTTAGGTTGCTTTTTAAAAATGATTTGCATTGTATTGTTGGTCTGCACACACAACCCTTTTAAGCACAACATTCTCTCTTCTTACTGCTCAAGGATGCAAATTAATCCTGGCTCTACGGGAGATCTTCAACAATCTGCTGTTCAGTTAAAACTATATGGTTTGCTTTATTTATTTGTTTGTTTGATTTAACATCAGAGGACTTCTTCTCAGCAGCAGAGTGACAATTAGGACACAAAACATCTCCCATATTTTAAACTGTGGAATATGATGAATGTGTCATAGCTCCCTGGCTGTGCTTGAATACTTCATCTTCCCTGAACCTGCATCAGCTTTCTCAATATTTTCCATTTGTTTCTAGAGTCTATTTTATTGGATAATCTCAGATCCAGTTCTGACTTTATGTCTAATAACAGTAGTCAATTTTAACAATGAAAATACAGTATTGGTAGGGCTTATAAAGCATCAAACATAGAAACAGAATCTACTTTTAGAAAATGTCTTGACTATGAAAAGAAAATAAGAAAAATGGGTTGGATTTTCAGAATTCCTGCAGTGGTGTCATAAATTTGGATTTCCCTGATATTGTCTTGTCTGTTGTATATGTGTATCCACATAAGAATTTAAGTCAGGTATGTCCTGTATTTTTACAAGTATTTTTCTGTTTCAATCTCATGAAATATAAAGGATTGGCTATTTGCACTTATGTTAAATAATATTGACATTAGTTTGTGCCTTATTAATTCTTATACTAATTCTTAATTTATTTAGCATCTATTATAATTTTGATTGTGGATGTCATCTTTTCCCTTCGATTATATAAAATATTATTTTTAAAACATCATGCCCCAAAAATATTTTCATTTTTTTTACTTGTAATATTGTACAAACAAACACAAATACACAATATTAATCAAATTTTAAAGGGATTTTGGCTTTAAAAAAATGATTTATAAGTAGAAGTGTTTAAAACTAGGTGGAATATAGTATCCCTTAACTGAGTTAAACATATAAAATAACATTCTCTGCTGTTTTTAATGAAGTTTTCATCCTCAGGTTTTAATGCTTTATTTAAAATTTAATCTAGTTGATTTCAGGTTCCGTGTGAGTGTGTGTATATACACACACATACACATATGTATATATACACACATACATTATGATTGTAAAGGAGCTCATATTAGTGGAATTTTCTATGAGATCAGAGTCAAAATCATGCAGAAAAGGTAACTGTTAAAATGAATATTTAACAAAAGATATCATTAAGCTGTAGATTATGTGTTATAGAGGCTGAAGATTTATTTCTTCCACATTCTGCTTTTCTCCAACCCAGTGCCTTTGAAATTGTGTCTACAAATCCCAGAATTTTGAGACCTTTAGTATTCTGTGTGCAGGCCCTAGGATCTTTAGAAAGGAGTTTTGATGTACTGAATCAAACTATAATTTCAGAATTCTTGGTGAAAGCCAAGAATGTTACATTTGTATTGTATAAATGTGCTCTAATAGAAATTAGATTGTTGATATTATTAAAGCTGAAAATTAAGATAAGATTTGGACTTGACTAGGCTGAATAATTATAGAATGAAAATTCCAGATTTCTCTTTCTCCATATTTGTATCACCTGTTTCTGTAGGCTCACCATAAATATCCCAGAATTTACTGAGAAACATTTTCTCTTTGTTTGTTTTCTACACTAGTTATATAATAAAACAAATATTGTATGGAAACTATTCATAGATAAAATATTAAGATTGCATCATTCTGCTAATCCATCTCAAATTCTTCCGTCCATAAAGCCATAAGAATGAAAGGGATTTCTTATGCTACCTTACATTAAAGTTCTGGCTCTGACAAACTCCTAAATGAGAAAGAGTGCTCAGATGATCCTTCTTCAGACTGTCCTAAAGGTTCACATTTTAATGTTCCTGTCTTAAGTTCCCTGAAAATGGAGTATAAACATTTCACAGAAAGGGGCTGCTTGGAATCTTCTTTTCGATCTGGTTTTATAGTCACCAAAGTTACCCTCTTCCATTTGAAATGTTATGGGCTCTTCTGTCTCAGCAGCCTGCTGCGTATATAAACCAGGCCCCACTTTAGGTTAAGCTTCTTGGAAGACAAAGTCAAAGCTGACCTCTTCTTGCTCAATATAGTGGATTTTGTGCAAAAAAAAAAAAAAAGGTGTATATTTCTGTCAATTGATTCCTACGTAAGAATAGGATTGGACCCTTCCTACTCTATGATTCTATAAAATCTGGAAAGATTTGAAAGCAATGTCTTCCTCCTGTCACCCATTTTGGAGGCTATTTCATTGTACAAGAATTTTTATCTCGTCAGATTGAATAGCATTTGCATCTATCCGGCATCTTACATTAAGCCCATCATCGGTCTCCTTTAAAAACAAACCATCAAAACATTCCTAGGTGATTTGTTATTACCAACTGTATCTTTAATTTGTTCCATCTGTTATTCCCATCATAAATAATGTCACTTTCAGAATTCATCAGCTATCATTTGTGTACTTCAGTTTTAAAAATATGCTTTAATTTTTATTGCTGGGAAAATCCATGAAGTCCTCTTAAGGCATTAAAATATAAGATAAAATAAATACTTTCTGAATCACAGTTTATATCTTGTAAGTAAATTGGCTATGAGAATTTATTTGAAGCCTGACTGGATTATTTGATGTAGACAAAACATTCAACTAGTTGATTAATAAAGTTCCTATATAATTGTATTTTTCGATCCATATGTGTATGGTGTAAAACATATTTTCCTGTATAGTTACTGAAAGACCAAAACAAAATTACTTTCAATCAATTGCTAAGTCAATCTTTATTGTAAATGTAAATTTGCAAACAAACCTCTCCAACGATTGCAACAAAATAAAATATTTACAATAAAATTCAATAAAACTCAATCTTATTAATAAATGAGTAATTGTTTCATTTCATATAATTATAACATCTTCTAGATTAGTCAGTTTCCATGAAGAAACCAGTAGGGTTATATAGCTCTACTTGTCATAGAATCATAGAGTTGGAAAGGTACATTAGGCCAATAGGCCATTAACTCTAAATCCTTGGTCACAATGAAGATCCAATTTTAAAAACCCAGAAAAAAATTAACTTTCAAATGGCTGATTAACCTCTATTTGAAATCATCATGTTAAACTGAACCTCTTATTGAATTTCTCAAATATTTTTAGAACAAAAGAAATTGTGACCATTTACTCTGAATGTTGTTAAAGATAAATGTTTAGTAGCAGCTTCAAAAAAAAAAGCATGGGGCCCTTAAATGTTTCAAATGAAAACAGCTGAAATCCTGATAATATGTTTAGATGGAAAATATGCATCTTTATACTAAACCAAAAGTAATTTTCAATTTTCCAGAAAACAAGAGATTGTGGTTAACTATTTAGAAGAAGAAAGAAACATGGAGAATGTCTGGATTTAAATGTGTTGTAACATACTTACCAGGGTTGAGTATTCATATTGTTCCAGAGCTGGGACTTGGGGAGATCAGATAAAAATCAAAACTCAGAACTTGAAAATAGATTTCACCATTCAACATTGTTTAAAATTCATTATTTGGTTTTGCTGGTTTCCCAGGACTTTTATTTTGAAATTTGAGCCCGGGCAAGAAGGAGGTTACATAGAAAAATAGTCTGATTATTAGAAATAAGGATAT
The DNA here is from genome assembly GCF_049901735.1 of Notechis scutatus. Classification (NCBI taxonomy): domain Eukaryota; kingdom Metazoa; phylum Chordata; class Lepidosauria; order Squamata; family Elapidae; genus Notechis; species Notechis scutatus. The sequence continues at coordinate 81,060,929 of NC_142025.1, read as the reverse complement.
CAGTCTTTGTGAAGGCATTCTGTTTGCCATTCTGTTTGCCATGAACTAAACAGGTGAGTGAGAAAAATAGTGCCTCTGTACCAAGATTTTTAAGATTGTATGGTAGTTTGAGTGGCAAACTCTAACTCTGAATAGCAAACTTAATATTCCTTCAAAGGAATACATTATAATGAGTTTTTTGGAGTTGTTTTAAATTACCCTCAAACAATCTGAAAATCTTGGCTTTCTTTCAGTTACTATTCATAAGCCTGCCAGCTAGCAAGGTCTTTTTCAAAGGCACAAGTGATGCCTTTTGAATGTAATTTTTTTAATGGGTCCCATAGCAGTTGCCCCAAGTCCTGTGCTCTGTTCCAGATCCTTCTTCCATGACCTGACAACCAGTATGTTCCAATATTATTGTTGCCATGTAGTTCTAATTCTAGCGAGAGGTGGATCCTGTTTTCTACCTGTGCTTCCATCTGGATTATCAGACTGTTCTCACAGAAAAAAGAGCAACTATTTCTAACTTTATGGACTTTGAGTGCCAGAACAACCTTCAAGAATAGCTAAGTAATGAAACTGGCCTCTTAAATTGCAAAGTTGACTGGACTTTAATGGCTAACAACAAAAGGTGGACTTCATCACATCTCCCTTTTGAAAGATATATACTGAATCTCAGGATACCTTGTTGCTTTTCATCCAGTGGACAGTTATGAACATTTATAAATATGTGTGGGTGTTGTGTTGTGTTATATTGTAATTGTTATATTTTTCTTTTAAAATAAATGTTTGTTTTTAATAAAAACAAAGTCCCTTTATGGAAAAAAAAATATCAGGAATTCACCCGCTCTTGCTTTTTATTCCTTATTCTTCATCTGGTGACATGTATATATTTGAAAATCAATTGTCATACCATGCTTCTTTTGGAAAGAATAAACAACAAGAGCAGATGAATGTTTTATGTCCTCCAACAAGAACTGAAAACTTAATTTACTAAATATACTCTGTGAGCATTCCTGAACATATCAAAATGCTATCCTTTCAGGTACAAGATCTCCACACTTTTCAAATCTGCATGAAGTGCAGATTATAAATTGTGAAAATAAACATTTTTAAGTATGTACAGTTTTGCAGTCACACTGACTACTTTTTAAAAGTGTAATAATGATGTGAAGCAACATCAGTTTACTTTACCGTTTTTTTTATATCAGGGCTTGATCATAATTTCAACAGTATGACAATACAATACAATAATTTTTCTTGGGGAAAGATGTAGAATCTGCACTTTTTGAGCCTAACTCAAATAAAATATGGTTCTGTAGTGGTAACTCAAACAGAATATGCTTCGGTAAAGACAATTAGCAGCTCTGGTAAATGGGGCAGGGTATTCATTGATTTATTTGGGATTATACCGGTATTACTTTTCATGTTATTCAAGTGTGTATAATATTAATATTAAATATGTTCAAAACCTATTTCTACTATAAATTAAGTATTTCTTAGGCAATCTTTCTGATATAACCCAACACTACACTAGTATGTCAATAAATGATAACATTCAGAAAAAGAAGGAAAAAGCTGGATTAAGAATACATATATACACATGTTTTCCACTCCAATATCTCCCTTTTAATTCTGCTCAGATGTTCATATTCTGTTTAGCTAGTCCTGTGGTTTGTCAGATAACTAAAAATACTACTGGGAAATTTTTAGCTAGCCCTGAGGATACTACCAAGGTTGGTTGTTATGAAGAAGCAACATATGTGGATGTATGTTTGTGACAGTGTGTACACATCTAGATACATGCATATACACAAACACATATGTGTATCTAAATAGCTACATTCAACCAGAGTAGAGATTGCAAATGAATAATAGATGGACAGATTATTTTCTTCATTCTGTAGAAGGCAAGTGTTGTTTTCAGATGTATACCAAGCATACATACATACATGCAATTATAAATAAAATAGTAACTTTTACAATAACCAGCTGAAAAGAAAATTATCTAAAGAAACAACACAATGGTACTGATTTTCCACTACAAATAGTTCTATTGCTATTATAGTTTCTATATAGTCATTATATATGCAATTCATACTTTCCTTATAAAACTCTCAGAAGAATAAATGAAGAATTCCAGGAAATACTGTTTGTCTTTTTTCAGTCAATATCAGCCCATGCATGTAATTGGCAGGGGTATGATCTTTGGTTTTCCCTAAAATCTGCCCTATAACAATAAGACCACTGTTGAGTCTAAATTATATGGGTTAAATAATTGGCAGGGACCAAACCAAAACCTGACACACACAAAATTCTCATGCTTCCTCAGATGCTTGAATTTCCAATATTTCCTTTATCTTGAAATGCTACCCTGTCTTGCTTTTTTTACTAGATTATATTTTTATGTTCCTCCTAACTTAGGCAAATGTAGATTTCAAAGGAGCAGGTGAATTTAATCTGAATGAAATAAGCAATCCAACTCCCCAAAGCAAAGGAAAAGAAAATAGGAATACCTATGCCCGCCTTGTTCTTCTTATACAGGTAGTCCTCAAGTTACAAATGTAATGGAGTGAATCATGTAAAATGAACTTGAAAACTTCCTGCTTTCACCTCACATTTACTAATTGTATGTGTGGGTTGTTAAGTGCACAAGGTATCTCAGGGTAGGGAAAGTCAGAGGGGGCTAATGTGTCTGACCACCCAAGGTCTCCCCCAATCTACTGAGAGAACCCATGCTCTTCTTCCCACCCCTTTGGGTCCCAAGCTGCTTGGGCCTTTTCTCCTCATCCAGTCACCAACCACTAACTTACTTCTGGCACCATATTTCAGAGCCCCTTCCTGTGCAGGTTTGGGTGCCAGTGCCCTTGTCCAGCCAGGCAGAGAATCATTGGGCTGGTCTCCTCTTCCCTGCTGAACTCCAACCTCTCTCACAAGTGGGCGCTGCCCTGCCCTGCCCCACCACTTGCTGGAGTTATAAACCTGCCTGAATTTCATAAATTGCACCACTGCGGAGCTGGAGAGCTTGGTGCACCACTGCCCTGCTCCCCTCGTTTGCCCAAAGCACTCCTTTAAAATGGCAACAAATATACTTTCCAGCTCCATGGCATTTCTCTCCACAGCTCAAGACACTCTTCTTTCGCTGGAGAAATGGAAAAGCTGGGTTCCAAATGGCAGAAACCAAAAATAGTTTGTGGGGCTAAAAGCAAAATCAACTTTTCAACTTCGCAAGATTTTACTTTTTTCTCACGAGAAGTTGGAAGGTCTCACCTTTTTTTTTTTTTTAAGCTGCACAAACTTTTTTGGTTTCCCTGCACGTTTTCCAGCTTTTCCATTTCTCCAGTGAAAGAAGCTATGGAGAGAAATACCACAGAGCTGGGAAGCAGATTTGTTTGCAATTTTTAAGTGCTTTTGACAAATGAGGAGAACAAGGGGTGGCACGCCAAGCTCTCCAACTCCATTGTGGTGCAATTTGTGAAATTGGAACGGATGCAGCAGGGCATCACTTGTGAGAGAGGTTGGGACTCAAAAGGGAAGCAGAGACACCGTCCCAGGGCTTCTCTGTCTAGCTGGACAAAGGGCTGGCAGAAGGCAAGCCTGGCCAGAGCGGGGCTCTCAGGCGTGGCAAAAAAGATGTTGCAACATATCTGCAGTTGTTTGTTAGTGCGAACAACCACTGTGATGCTGCAAAATACATAACTTTAGGACCTGGTCATAAGTACTTTTCATGGGGATGTCATAACTTTGAACAGTTGCTAAGTGGACTATCATAACTCGAGGATTACCTGTAGGAAGGACCACTGTTCTATTCTCTGAGGAAGGGTAGCACCAGAAACTACACTAAAATGGGCTGAGATGTCCCATTTCATCCTACTTTTCTACAGAGTGAAAAAAACAAAAAGACATGGCAATCAAAAGCTAAAACTTTTACTGGACTGTTTATATCTGTCTGCGTGACTGAAAATTTCTCAACAGCAAAAATAATTTCATCTGATTTTGCGGGGTGGGATGAGGACAAATGGTTTAATAGAAAAATAATTTACTCTCACTTTTCCATACTCACTCATTTTTTCTCACATTTCTTGAGTTCAAGAAAAGCTTTCCCATTTGATATCTCCAAAATAGCAAGAAATCCTGGCATCCTCCAATAGTTAAAGGAAAAAAAGACAGGTTTCAAAATAATGCTTTTAATTTTATGAACTGCTTTAAGTGATATAATTTGAAAACATGGATATTCAAAACAGACACATATGGGTTGATCAAGTACAGCCAACATTCCAATGTATCAGCCTTTAGAATCAACATGTGCTTTCTTCATACAGGGATTTGAGGCATCTTGGAATCACACTTGTTGGGCACCAGAAGAAGATAATGAACAGCCTTCAAGAAATGAAGGTCCAGCTGGTAAATGGGATGGTGCCACTGTAACTTTAAAAAAAAAGACTATCACTTTTTTAAAGTGATCAACCTTGCACATTTAAAATTTAAACCTGACATTTGTTTAACAATGACACAAAAAAGCTGTGGTTTTTATAGTGCAACAGAGGAACATTGGCCTCAGTCATATAATTTATAATAAGTGTTATATTCTATTTCTCCGTGGCTTCATTTTGAAGTGATAAGAGAGTTCTTATTTTATATATTTTTTAAAATGCTGCTGCTCTACAGCAATTAAGCCCTAGATATTACTACATGCACATTCCTTGATGAACATTCAGGTGTGTGTATATTTTGTCTTTAATTTCTTTTTGTTGATGTGAGATCAGCCCATCTTTAATACAATATCTGCAGATACAATTGCTTATACATGGAACACTGTATTTTTCATATTAATTAGTTGTGTTTTAATGCTGTTTTATTACAACAAATATATATTTGACATTTGCAGAATATTAAATACTGACTTCAGGACTCAGCTTCCTGAGGAATCTAGCCATTTCCTCATTGGTCACTTCTAGCATCACATAGCTTTCATTAATGCGATCGATCCAGTGGTTCAGTGATTCCAATGAGTGACCTCCGGATGACATGGACGGCATATAAATCCAATAAATAAATAAAATGATGGATACATCTAGAAGGCAATATAAGTTATTATTGGGAAAGTAACCCATGTTTCTTGAGGGAGAAGAACTAAATATTTGTTGTGCTTGAAAATGTTTGAACAATTTCTAGTGAGAGAGACAGCTTAAAAGCCAGAAGTAGCTCTATAAAATTTCTAGATCTAGGAAACTGTTGGTGGACAAAAGACTTAGTTTTTCTGTCCTTCAAATCAACATTGTGCACAATTACTGAAACGGGCAACTTTTCAGTACAAATTGCTTGGCACAAATTTTTAAGCATAAAATTAATACTGTACAGTTTTTGTAGCTCCAGGAAATTTTTATTCTTTGCATTTTAATTATTTTAACCAAATGCCACAGATCTTTCTTAACATATTGTATTCAAAATTTACCTTACACCACTTACTTTTAAAATATTCAATAATTTTGTAATGGCCATAATCAATTGTGAAGCATTGGTTCCTTTTCCTCTGGATTCAGTTTTGCGTTCAGTAATTTATAAATGCATTTGATCAATTTGCATGAATTGACTACTAAAAGATAAATATACCACAGATAGTTAAATATATATGATTTGCCTTTATAAGGCAAACATGTTCTACTGTTTTGGTCAGTAAATTAATTGGTGTGATGGTCAACCTTGCAAGTGTTCCAGTGACAAACATTGTTCCAGATCTGATTCACTGACTAAATGCAGTGCTGAAAAGAAGGTTTGAGGATGATACTGCCCTGAGAGGTACCCAAACATGTAATCTCTCACATTAGGTTCCCATTTTAACGACAGAGTCAAAGGATGGAGTTATATCAGGCATCATTTTACATTTCAAATCCTAGGTCATGTAATCGGAGTATCATTGTAATCAGTGACGATAACTGCAAACTGAATGCATGTGTAACTAGAATATATGTAATCAACATATTAATTGAAAAATAAGTTCTCAGTCTGATTGTACCAATTTTAATTCAGAATAATCAGATATTGTCCGAGGTTTTTTTTAAGAAGGGGGAAAAAGAATGTTTAAAATATGAGTACAAATCCTTTTTTATGATGCCATATTCATGGCAAACGGCTTCCATGGTAGTGTTTCCTAAAAGCCCCTACCTTATCCCCTCTGCTTTTTCCAATTTACTGGAAGAAAACAGGAAGGCACAAGTTAAGAATGTGTGGTGAAATAATATTTCAAAACTGATCCTGACCTTTTGTTTGAACTAGAAGCTAAAAGGAAAGAAAGCTTGAGCCAAAACTTGCTTCTTCATTATTTCAAACATTATCACATCTCTTAAAAGAAATAGAGAAATTAAGAGCAATTATGAATTTTTGAAATAAGTGTCTTGAGGATAGTAGGAAAATGTCTTCCTTTCCAAATCTATGTCAAGATGAAGGAATAGGGGTCAAGATGGGGGACATTGTTTTAAAGAATTGCCAATTGCTGTTCAAAGAGATATATAGGTGAGAGGTACATAGATGGTCACAACCTGAAAGGGAGGAACCCTAATAGCAAATGAAATGCCTGTGGGAAGAAGATTACCTTTTCTTTCCTGTAGCTGCCAGCACTTGCCAAGCTCATTTAAAAACATGGGAACATAATTGGGGGAGATAACGTGTGTGGGCTGCTTTTATGACAACTTTATAACCAACCTCTTTAACACATTCTTTGGCTCAGTATTTGTAAACAACAATGGATCATGCCCAGTATTTCCTAGTTGAACCACAGACAACTACAATGATCTAATACATATTGATTTTACAGAAGACAATGTTGAAAAAGCACTACGCAATCTAATCTCTATCCATTGGATGGGATCGAATATGTGCCTACTTTTTTAAAAAGCTACCCACTGCCATAGCCGAACCTCTAAGCATAATCTTTGAAAAATCCTTCAGGACCAGCTCCTTACCAAACCTATGGTCACTAGCCACGGTCATCCCCACCTTCAAAAAGGGAGACCCCAGCCTAGTTGAAAATTACAGACCAATCTCTTTATGCTGCGTCACCTGTAAAGTCATGGAATCAATTATTAACCAATCCATTATCCTCCACTTAGAGACAAACAACCTACTCTCTAACAAACAATTTGGTTTCAGAAAAAAACTATCCTGAAATCTGCAACTCTTACGCTGCAAAAACATATGGACTACACAACCCGTTCAGGGCAAAGCAATAGACTCAATTTACATAGACTTCTGTAAAGCCTTTGATTCAGTGGTACACGACAAACTACTCCTAAAACTAAAATCTTATGGTATCTCTGGATACCTGCATAACTGGATAGAAGCATTCCTGTCAAACAGGCAACAAATGGTCAAAATTGGGAGCGTCCTATCAAATTCTGTACCTGTCAACAGTGGTGTCCCCCAAGGCAGTGTTCTAGGACCAACTCTCTTCATACTCTACATAAATTACCTCTGTGATCAAATTAAGAGCAACTATGTTCTCTTTGCCGATGATGTAAAGCTATTCAACACCACCGACAATACTGCTACCCTTCAAAAAGACCTCGACTATGTATCAGAATGATCAAACAAATGGCAACTTCAAATCTCAACAAATAAATGCTTTGTCTTACATATTGGCAAAAAAATCAGAAAATAAAATACAAGCTGAATAGTCAAGACCTTGTTGATGACCCAAACTCTGTCAAGGAACTTGGAGTACTCATCTCTAATGATCTAAGTGCTAGAGCCCACTGTAACTACATAGCCAAAAAGGCATTAAGAGTTGTTAACCTAATCTTACATAGCTTTTTGTCTGGTAATATCACACTACTAACTAGAGCATACAAAACATTTGCTAGACCAGTGCTTGAATACAGCTCATCAGTCTGGAACCCGCATTACGTATCTGATATTAATACAGTTGAAAAAGTCCAGAAATATTTCACAAGAGTTCTCCACTCCTCTACTCGTTGCAGAATACCTTATGCCACCAGACTTGAAATTCTAGACCTAGACAACCTATAACTACCCCGCCTTCGGTCCGATCTAAGTATAGTACATAAAATTATATATTGCAATGTCCTACCTGTCAATGAATACTTCAGCTTCAACCATAACAATACAAGAGCACACAATAGATACAAACTCAAGGTAACCTGCACCAAACTTGATTGCAGGAAATACGACTTCAGCATCAGAGTGGTCAATGTCTGGAATGCTCTACCTGACTCTGTGGGTTCTTCCCCAAACCCAAAAAGCTTTAACCTTAGACTGTCTACTATTGACCTCACCTCTTTCCTAAGAGATCTGTAGGGGGCGTGCATAAGTGCACCAACGTGCCTACCGTCCCTTTCCTATTGTTTCTTTTTATTTTTCTTATATGTATCCATTTCATGTATTCATAACTATGTGTACTTATACCTGTTATCTTATAATCCCTTGACAAAATAAAATAAATAAAATAAAACAAGGAATGCTTGTCACATTCTGGGAAAGTGAGGGATTTGCCTTTCACATTTCATTTTGTTAGATGGTGGGCTACTAGAGAAAAAAATGGAAGAAAAAAGGTGGAGACAAAATAATTTAGTCTAAAACTCTTTTTCAAGTAACAAATAACATTGGAAGTGTCAAGAGACCTATTGGATATGATTTGTACCTTCATGGCAGCAATTGTTTGTAAAATAACCCTCACAAAAGTGAAAATGTCAGATATTTTAGCAGAAGGAACAGTAGATGTTTTTCTTGCATTACAAACTTCTATCTAGAGATGATATAAATAGCCTTTTTATTCCATGTGACTTGTTAATGGGTGGAGAATTTATGCTTTCTCAACAAAATGATGGCTTGTCTTGCTATCATGTTTCCTACTTGTCTTTATTTTTGATATTACCCTTCTTTTCTTCCTTCAAGTTAATGAGTTATAGTGCATCAGTTCTCAGTAGTCTTTCAGCCAGTTGTTAACAAATTTAAAGGAGTATCATTAAAATGGACATTACTCTGTCTATGAAAATACAACCGTGTTTGTTTGATGCAAACACTTTTGACCTTTGATTACTTATAATATGCACCTAATGAACAACTGACAATGGATATTCCTTCAAGAATTATATCCCATTGACTTGAATTAAGTAAAGTTTTTTTCCATTGGGATAATATTTAAAAACAGGATCAGGATGCCTAATATTTTACAAATTGAGACTTTGCTACGCTATAAGGAAACTTGAACATTATGGCTGTTACAGTTAAGGTATCTGTATCAGAAAGTTCACATAGCAACATATCATTTGATGGAATGTTTTTTCTGCTACAAATTTTAGAATGCAGAAAACAATATTTGACCTATGTCTGGAAGTCCACAAACCCTTGACCATGTGCATTATTTTAATCATTTTATTCTTTTAAGAGTATAGATTATATAAAATATCACTCTAGTTTTAAGTCTTAGCCTAGTCCAAGCCTTGTTTTCCCACATGTTTGTCTGTTTGCTCAGATAAGATCTATGTGGCATGCATAGAAAGAGTACAGTACGCACATTGCTACAGATTTCTTTGCTTGGAATTGTTTCTACAATTTTTTTTTTTTTTTGCTAAGTTCAGAAACATCCTGAGAATTTGTCTGTAGAATAAATAGCACATAGGGGTCACAACTTCTTCATAACACATCTCAAGCCACTGCATAACTCAGGAGCATTTAAATTGCAGTTTGAATTTTGTAGTTCAGCTCTGGGAATTATAGTCCAATCAATCATATAACCATCCAGAGATGGATTTTTTCCCCTCAATTTCCCCCTTATTTATTTTCTCTTTGATTGTTCTGTCTCTAGAGTTCATATGCAAAACTTTGGGATAGGAAAAATGAACTGTAAACATTTGAGGGCAAAGCCTGCTTGTTCCTGCATACAGACATCGTCCCATCAAAGCTGCTTTGAGAAGAATTAGTTACCCTGTCAGGGAAAGAAGAAGGAAGCAACACCAGCTTGAAAAAAATAGGACAGGAATCATTTTAATCAACCCATATTTTTATTGATTAAATTAAACTATTTTGTGGTAATCATTGTAAGCAAGGAAAAATGCTGCTAAAGTACAAGCTAAAGTTTTAGGGTTTAATACTATGGGGTCGTAATACTTATTTGCCTATTTCTCTTCTACAATATGAAGTTGCTCAGCCTTCTTTGCTTTTAGAATCTGTGTAGACAGCAGATATGCATTCAGATCCTACCACTGATGGGTGGCTGTCCAGAAATGGATGTTGATGAAAGATTATACTCAGGTAGGCATTTCCAGTCAACTTACTCGAACAATAATTAAACAAATATTGATATTTCACCTCCGACAAAAGTATGTCAGTCTTAACTGCATAGAAAAATATTTGCACTGGAAATCTGGCAGTCTACCTTTCTCAAAGGAACTTAGAAAAATATTTATTGAAGTTCATAACTTGATGGCTTCCATCCACAACCTTGACTGAGATTCTGCAGTGCTCTTCTCTTTTAATGATCTAGGCAAAAATAAAAATGAATAAAGCACCAGGAGACAAAGTTTTATCAAGAGACTTTTATTAAAGAAAAATTTGTATAAATGTAAATTCAAATTGATTATCAACCAAAATAATCTGTTGTTAAGTAAACTGAAGATACTTAATCTGTAGGTTTCTAGATCCTAGGAACACATCTCACAAGTCACAGGATTATTTTGTTCTCAAAGGTGGAGATACAAAACTTGGAAGGGAAATCTGACTTTACTTCCAGCCTATGCTTCTGGCTTTTTCAAAAGGTGGGAAAATGAAAGTCCCAAAGAAAGATATTAGGATGAATGTTTGTTTAGAGAAAAAAGCATGGTTCCCTTCCAGCTTGTTGCAATGCTGATTGGGAATGGTTTAGATAAATATCTAAGTTGAGTTAGACTAATTATTATAAACAAGCCTTGTTAATAAGAATGTAATCATTGTCATATTCTATTTTTGCTGTAATTCTGTAATTTTCAAGGTCATTGAAATCTTCAGTTTAGGCAAATCTCAACCTGCTGCCTTTTTTAGGTTGCACTGTTGCATACTTAACTTATACAACTATCAAAAGATCTGGACTATTTTTTCCTTTCCGTAATTTTTTTCTAATTAACAAGGCCTTTACGTATCCTTTGCACATGGTTTCTTAAGAGTGAACTTTTAATTGTTTTTCCCCTGAATAATAAAAACCTTCAATGGTTACAACGTAAAGTACAATAGTGTTGAATACAACCTGCAGAGATTAAATGGCAGGAAATTTTAGAGTTTCAATTTTTATATGCAAAATATATATAGTAATGCACAAGTAACTTTTTGATCCTTAATTAACTTGTTGCTAAGAGGATCTTATCATTATCCCCATTTCTAAGAACTTTGTATTGATACTGGAATCCATAGAAAAAGTGAGATTATTATATGTACTGTGCTCCTCTTTTAATGCCCATTGTGCATTTTTGTGTATGTTTTTGTAATGTAAACATACAGAATTTTATATTTTTTATAAAAATAAAAATAAATGCTTTGTTAGCTCTAGAATTTTTTTCCCTCCTGTCTTTTTATATGAGATTATGCTTTGCTGTCATGTTAATTACCAAATGCATATGCTGATACTACTAGCAGGAATAGTGATGTAGGTGCCAATAATATTCATACCACATGGAAAAGGAGATTCCCTTTTTGTTTTTTCAAACAGTTACATTCCCACTTTAGGCACTAAGCCAATTGAATGATCTTGTACCAGTCCCCGTCTCTTAGTTCTAGGAAGGAGGCAATGGTAAAGCATTACCAAAAACATTGCCAAGAAAACTGCAGGGACCAGGCAGTTGCCAGGAGTTCACATTAACCCAAAGTTGCAAGTGCGCATACACACATATACACACACAAACCTAGCTTCCACAGTTAAATACAATATAGGTTGAATTACCATGTGCAATTATATGTTGAAACTCTATCTTAAAAGATGCCCATTTTGGAAAAATGTGCGTGTGGCTTTCTGTTGCAGAAATAATATGAGAATGGGGATGTATAAGGATAGCTCAGTCCGGTCACTGTGTCTAAGCAAATCAATGAAGTTTTGAGGTGATCTGACCTATCTTTTGTATTCATTTGACCAAATCCCAATGAGTATATATGTTCACTCCACAGGATGGACTGAAGGCAAAGAAACAGGATAAAAAAAAAACAATTCAGGAATTGATTTTAAGCAAGTAAAACATAGAATAGCAAGATAGGAAGGGATCTTGGAGGCTTATTAGTCTGCTCAAATAGGAGACCCTATATCATTCTGGAAAAATGGCACATCAATCTCTTCTTTAAAACCTCCAGTTTTAAAGAAGCAATTTTACAGCCCAACTTCTGGAGGTAAGCTGTTCTACTGATTAACTGTTCTCATTGTCAAGAAATTTCTTCTTACTTCTAGGTAGGATGTCTTGTTAAGCTTCTCCCCCCTACTTTTTGTTCTGCCCTCAGATATTTTGGAAAGTAGATCAACCTTCTCTTCATCATGAGAGCTGTTCAAGTACTTGAAGCCTGCTACCACATCACCCTTTATCCTTCTGTTCATTAAACTAGATATACTACCTAGTTGTCTGGAGCCACCAATTTTATTAGTTTAGCAAAATATAAAATACAGAGAAAGAAATAAAAATGAAAATAATGGGAAAGTAGGGGAAGAAACAGGGAAGTGTAGGAAAAAAGGGAAAAGAGCATTGATTTCCGACTTGGTACAATAGAATAAGGTAATAACATACAATCACAACTTTTTACTTTTTCATAATAATATTTACTAGCCATTTAGTCAATAGCCATTTCTGCTAACTCCACTTTGTAGCCATTTGTCCATTGTGGGGATCAAAGTATTCTTCCATAGACATACCTAGTTGTCTCAACCATTCATCATCCTGTTTAGCCTCTAGACACTTTATCATCTTTGTTCCTATCCTCTCTGTATTCTTTGTAGGGTCTCAGCATCTGTTTTGTATCTTTGTGACCAGAACTGGATGCAGTATTCCAAAAATGGTTTCAGCAGTACAGTATAAGGCAGCACTACTTCATGTGATCTTAATACTATCCCTCTGTTGATGCAGCCTAGGACTGCATTGGCTTTTTTGATAGCCACAACACACTGCTGGCTCATATTTAAGTGGTGATTACATTGCTTACTGGCTATTTTCTGGCACATTCAAGGCTTCAGGGATCAAAGTATGTTCAGCATATTCTGAGTACAGTCATTGTTTCAATTTCAGACAGTGAAGTAAAAGATATACTTCTGATAATATTAAGAAAAAATTGCATATATTCAAAGCAAAACCAAACAAAATAATTAAGACTTCTGTTTAAGACATAATAATATAAAAATCCTGTGTCTTGCTAAAAAGTAACATGCCAAAGAGGGCAAATGTCTCAATCTTGTTATTGATTCCAGCCACCACTACCATGACAGCACAAGGAGACTATGGGTGTTTCTTGACTTGTGCTTTTACTGTAGATTACTGTACAAGTATACTTGGGCAACATTTTATTTCTGCTGTGAAACCCTTCCCCCCAGGAGCTTGGTTTTTCTTCTCATGCCTAGCATGTGAGGCAGGCTTAGTTATTCACAGTTGTATTAGTGTTAAAGTTTTATTTTTTGCTCTAAAGCAGAGTATCCATCAATGTTTGTGGGGGACAAAATTTCTGGTTCAGTTTTTGTCAGCTGACCTCCAAGGGTTAGATCAACCCATCCCTGGTCCCATCCACTTCAGGAGAGAGAAAAGCCTGGGCACCAAGTAAAATCAAATGGGAAGAAACAGCACTGCCAGAACTCTTCTGCTGTGACATGTATAGGACCCTACTGTGAATTAGAGTAGTGTTTCAGCAACTTTGAGATGTGTGGACTTAAATTTCCAGAATTTTCCATTCTTAAAGTTGCCAAGGTTGAAAAATAATTACATAGGAAGATAAGAAAAGGAGGATCGAAATGCGAAACATTTTTTTGCAATGGAGAGATGTGCAAAGTAATATCTGCAAAAATTGCATGTATTGGTACACTGCTTTTAAATTTACTTTAAAATGATCTTAGAAGAGCTTTTTTGTATCATGATGACCAGATCTGTATGAAATATTCCAAGTGGGACCTCACTAGTACAATATAAAACAATAATATCACTTCATCTAATCTTGAAAGTATCCCTCTGTTGATGCCGTCTAAGTCTGCATTAGATTTTTTTGGCAGCTAGCTACAGCATACTGCTGGCTCATACTTAAGTGGTTGTCCATCAGGCCATCTAGATTTTATCATCCCCTGTGGGCTTCACTCCTCAATTCTTAGAGTTTCCTAAAAGGATTAGGAAGAATCTAAGAACTTTCCCAATTGTGCTTTTTCAAAAGGCAACTGGACTTCCTTTGTTTTTCCTTGAAGATGTTCTGCTTCTCATCCAAGAAGCTTTTTCAGTTAAGAAATGAGAAGCTTCTTGGACGAGAAATGAAATGTTTTCAAGAAAAACAAAGAAAGACCTTTTGAAAAAGCACCATTGGGTTCCATTTTGAAAAAGCATCATTGGGATAATCATGACTTGGATGACTGAGAATCTCCATAGACAACCTAAGAAGTAAGAAAAGAGAAGCTGTATAAGCATCAGACATGAGAAAGAGGAAAAAAAGAAAAAAGGGGTGAGAACCAAAAATAAGAAAAAAGAGCAAGAAGCAGGGATGAAAAAACAGATAAAAAGCAATGCGGTGGGGGGGATTAACATCCCTACTGAAAAGGCACTAGGGGATGGGAGAACATATTGAGGAGAGTGAAAGTAGAGAGATCTACAAAACAAAGGGCTCTATTCCATTGATTTCATCTCTGTAGCTAAACTCCTGCATGAAGAATTATCTTATTGTCTCTCCCTAGGTGGCTCTGGTTTAGCTGTGATACACTAAGTCTCACCTCAGTAAACTAGTTCTTTAAACATTTGTGTGCACATGCAGACATGAACAAGCACTCAAACTCTGTGGAGTTTGTATGCAGTTAATTTCTTCATCTTAAAGGCTTCGTACCTTCTTGGATTCTCATCTCTAGAGGGAAAAGATCATGTAATGACTTTTCAGATTCATCTGAAAGGGCATTGGAATTTTAAAATATTTTCATATAACTTCTTGCATGTGAACTGAGGAAGGAGCATCTAAACAGTTTGTTTTGTTTTGTTTTTGCACCACAGGACCAATTGAAACTCAGAATGAAGTAGTAATTTTTACTCCTTGGTCTCAGCATGGAGTTTGAAACAAAAGAGGGGAAAATAGAAGCAGGCAGGAACATATTTTGGATATCCTTAATGAATCAGATCTGTGGGGTTTTTTATCAGTGCAAAAGTCAAAATTTCAGATGAATTATGTTTACATGATGAAAATTTCCTAAAATTGTAACAGGAATAAAAATTATGCAACATTTCTTCTTAACACCGCATTCTACAGTACAATCTTGAATTGCCATATTCTGATATTAATCAGTATTCAGATTCTTTGTCAGCATAATTAGAAAACCAAGAGGCTGACAATGATGGCCAGAAAATCAGGGTCAATGTGCTAAATGTAATGGAGAAATAAATTAAGTCAACTGAGCATGTCCAAAACCATAACACAGACACAGCTGGTATTAGGGAAATATCTCTTCCTCCTGTTAGTTTATCACTTCCACTTCAGTGATTTTTATGGAAATCACCCATAAGTCAGGCAGGGCATAAAAAGGCTCATTGAGGTAGCATTAATAGCCATTCTTATCAAACAGAATCACCATGGAACTAAGCTTCTGCAAATTATTTCAGTGACTTGACATTTTCCATGCATATTAGGCCTCCTGGGAAATATCTGAGTGACTGATTCTGATTTCCATCAGCTTTTTGCTTGATATTACTGAAGCTTGATATCTCTTGTGTATGTAAATTTTTTTTAATAAAGCACCAATCAGATGGATCCAGATGGTAGGAAAAAAAGGCCAAGCATTAGATAAATGAGAGATGAACAGGCTTGGTACTTCTCTGAGAAAGGCACTTGCTCCTGTGGCACCAGGCTTCAATCTACATTCAAAATACCTCAGGAGGCCAGGATGTGTCTGGAGGAAGTAAAGTCAGCACATTCCTGTTGTGGCAGCCGACTCAGACAATGAGGAGGTTGGGGAGGAACTTGGGCCAGTTCTAGAGTCTGAGGAAGGCTCTGATGGATGTTTTGCATCAGACATAGAGATAGAGCCAGGCCATCTGACATTTCCCAGCCACTGGAGAGGCAGCTGCCACTGAATGTTATGAGTGAGGAGGAAGAACAGCTGGGGCCTGTTCCAGACACACATATGCGCAGAACTGTTAGGAGAGAAGAACAATGGAGGACAAGAAGTCAACTTGGGAAGCAAAGCACATATGGACTCTGAATGGCCCCTCGCTGGCTGGGGAATAAATGAAAGGGGAGTGGTTGTCATAGGAGACAACAGTTGGTATTTCTGAAAACTTTGCTCATTGTATTTTGTGCCACAGAGACTGCTTGCCAGAACTTAATCTGCAGTCTTTCAGCTGGGAGCTCACAACTTTCCACTTATTGCAAGGAACTGATAAGGTCTGTTACTGCAGTTAACTCTTTGAAGGACTATTACCTGGACTTTTTGGTGGGTGACTTCAATTCATTCACAAGAGGTAAATAAAGAGGGAGTTTTCATGACAAGGAGCCTGTTTCTTGCTTCTGCTAAGGCTGGGTCAGAACAACTCCTAACTAGCCTGGTGTCTGAAGAAAAAAAATGAAACTTCCTTCAATGAGGGTTATGTGGGGGTTACAACTTCTGTTTTGAGACTCATCCCTTTGGGATTTTAGGGGGCTTCCCAAATAGTCTTTCCTCCCTAGTGGTTACACAGAATACATTTCTTATGCTTTTGTTGTTTTTGTAACTTGTCTTGAGATAAGCAACTGTATACTTCTCCAAGTAAATAAATTTCTATATGATTTAAAATATTATAAAGCACCTGGAACCTCTGAGAAGCATCATATATGTCAAATCTGTGAGTTGCAGAATCACACTAAGAATCAGCACACTAAGCACATTAGGGTGCTTGACGATATTAAACAAATAGTACTGCCCTGATTGGCAATTGTTCCCCAAAGCCTTAAAGCTTCACTGGAGTTCAGCCCTGCTATTTGACAACCTTTAAATGGCCAGGCTGATTTGACACCAAGGAAGTAATGCATTTTATATGTGCTGGGAAGTGTGATGGACAGATGGGCATGAACGTAGGATTGGAGCTGCTACCAGGCTCCCAAGATGCATGACCTTGACATCAGATGCAATGGCACAGCTGGCTACCTAGCAATTGCATGGAGATGAAGTAAATTGCATCATTAAAGAGCAAAATGCTGATGAGCCTGACATTACTGGCTGTTCATGCAAAGGGCAGTTCCTCCTTTGCCTCAAAAGTGCAGATGAGCTAACCTTTCTACTGATTGAATAATATAACTAGAAATGGCAGTCCAAAAGAGGCTGGGAGTGTGGAAAGAGTTCATTCAAAATCTTACTGTAATATGCAGAATTATGTTATATGAGATGGAGGAAGTAACAGGGATCCATCCATCTGAAGCATTGCACAGAATATTTAATCTTTTCTAAGTCTCCCATTTTAAATTTCAGTACTTAATCTACATCAATATCAAATCTGTTACTTTTATCAGTTCACATTATCTTTTTATATCTCCCCACTATTAATTGTTCCCCCCACCACTAGTATTGCAAATTCTAAATTCTTCAGAGCAGAAACAATTTTCTTGATTCACATTATCCTATAAACCGCATAGCACCCTTTACTAACTAGATACTCTCCAGATTTTTTGGACTAGAAGTCCTGCCATTCCCATTAACGTGGGAAAGGATAATGAAAAATGCCTTGCAAAATAACAGAAGAAATACTAGATGGTTGTAGAAACATGATTGCTTCTGGCATAGAATGATAATATATAATTGATAATATTCCTTGCATAAGTGAAGAATTTAATTTATCTACATATTGTGGGCTGAACAGAGATATCCAGATTCCCTACCCGTTGTATTAGGAGATTTAAACAGTGCTAACCTAAGCCAGGAACTGCCTCGATACATTCATTATGTCAACTATCTCACAAGAATATTTCAGACCACTGCTATTCTACATTAAAAGATGCTATTGCTCTCTACCAAAAGCAGCTGTGGGACACTCTGACCACTGTATGATAATCTTGTACCTGTTTGTACATAAACACTTAAAATAATAAAATCAATAGTTAAAACAATGAAATCTTGAACTGAAGAGGCAAAATTAAAGTTACAGACTTGCCTTGACTGCACAAACTGGAGTGTTTTCAAAGCTGCTTCAGTGGACTTGGGTGAACTCACTGTCACTGTGATATCATACATTAGCTTTTGTGAGAACATGTGTGCCGACCAATATCTTACACGTATACAGTAACAATAATTGGTTCACAGCTAAGGTCAAACATCTATGCCGTATCAAAGGGGAAGCTTACAGGAAAAGAGATAGAATGTCATACAATCAGGCCAGGAATGTATTAACAAGGGAGATCAGGGAGCAAAGAGATGCTACTCTGAAAAGCTGAGGAATCCATTCTCAAAAATTAAACCAGCAAATGTGTGGTAAAGCCTGAAAAATACCATTGGCTACAGCAGACCTCCCTCCAGGGGTGGGATCCGACTGGTGTAACCACTGGTTCGGTGATTTTACATTTTGCATCGCGCAAAGCAGCTGCAGTTGAAAACGCAGGAAATAAAGATCAGGTAAGAGCCCAGGCGAGTGGGTGTGCCAAAACAGCAGCAGACATAGAACCTGCTCTCTGTTTGCTGCTTTCAACAGCAACCGGTTCTACAGAAGTGGACAGAACCAGTAGAATCCCACCCCTGCCTCCCTCCCTTGCTGAAGGGAATCAGGAACTGGAATGTTTTCTACTGTAGGTTTAAGAGGAGAACACTGTCAACTATTGCTCCCCTCTCCATCTTAGATACGCCAACAATAGCTAAGTCTTGAGTCCATCCCTCTGCCCCCCCCCACATCTCTGATAATCACAGAAAAAGATCTGTGAGGTCTATTTTACGGACAAAATTCTGGAAAAGTAGCAGGCCCAAATAGGATAACTCCTTCTTGCTTGAAAGTCTGTGCTGATCAACTGGCCCCCATCTTCACCTGTATCTTTAATAAATCACTGGAGATGTATTGTGTCCCTTCTTGCTTCCAACACTTTACAATGATCTCAGTACCCATAAAACCTTCCATTAAGGATTTGAATGACTAAGACTGGTTGCTGTGACATCCATAATTATGAAAACCTTCTAAAGATTAATGCTGGCCACCTGAAAGCCATTAGGGATCGCTGCTAGGCCCCTTGTAATTTGCTTAGTGTAGATTGTAAGATGATGCTGTCAATAATGCACTATATGCAGCAGGTGAAGCTAGGTAAAATCACATCAAATATCTGCTCAATTAGCATAGGACGGGTGTCAGCAACCTGCGGCTCTTTGGCCCTCTGCTGCAGCTGGCTCCGCCCCATCCCTCTCTTGCCTAGCCTGAGAAGGTAAGGGTGATGGCAGGGGATGGAGAAGAAACTGGGGCTGATTCTCCTGTGCCTCACTCTTCCTTAGTGGTGGGATTCAAATAATTTAACAACCGGTTCTCTGCACTAATGATTTCTTCCAAAACCAGTTCACCAAACTGCTCAGAAAGTTAACAACTGGTGCAAACTGGCTGAATCCCACCACTGGTCTTGCTGCTTATTGGTGCTGGGAGTACCTTCCAGCCCTTGTTAGTGCTGGACATGCCTGGCAATCGATAGTGGCTAACTGGCAATCGATACTGGCTAACACGAGGGCTGGCGGGGTGGGAATGGGATCCAGGAGGAGAGGAGGACGGAAAGGGGGACGGGACGCAGCTGTGGCTTTAAGAAGCTCAGGGAAGCAGGAAAGGGGGGCTGGCCGCACTGACCCTCGCACACCCACCCTGGGGATCAGGCTCGGAGAAAGCCAGAGCACTCTCACTGAAGACGTTTACCTGTCAGTTGGTCTCCCCACCTCTGTCTATGTCTCTCTTTCTGTGTATGTGTGTATCTCTCACTGCTCTCTGTCTCTGCATCTCTTCTCTCTTTCTCTCGGAAAGCTGCAGCTGGGCCAAGCCAGCAAGCTCTCTTTGGGGCTCTTGGCTATTCCTTTTGTTTCTTCTTTCTAGAAATCCGGACTGGCTGAAGAATGATCACTAGCCACGACAGAGGCTTTCCTTCAGGTGACCCTCCTCCTAACCTTCCTCCCCTCTCATGACCCCCTGGCAGCTGTGGCAGGGCCGGGAGAGTGCGCATGCATGGAGAGACCATCCTTAAGTGAGAAGCCACCCACCCTGCACATGCCTTTGCTGTGCTTTGGCTGAGCCAAAGAGGGAAGCCTCTGCCACGGCTGGTTATTGTTCCTCAGTCAGCCTGGATTTTAAAAAATAAAAAATAAAAGGAATAGTCAAGGGGAGGGTCGCCGGAGTCTTAGTGTACCTGCCTTCATGCCACATTTGCGCATAAGGCAGCCTTTGCTTCCTGCTGCTTCAGGCTGGAGCTTGCGGGAGGGACATGGCAAGGTGTTAACTGGAGCCTTAGTGCAGGAGCAAAGCGGCCTTGTACCTGCCTTCATGCCACATTTGTACTCAAAGCAGCCCTTGCCTGCTACTGCACAAGGGGAGAGGGAAGAGATGAGGGAGAGATCAGGGAATTCTCCCCTTTTCTCTGTCTCATCTCTCTATCTTGCACGCGCCCACATACACAAGCAGGATACCCTCCTAGACCAGGATCCTAGCGGCAGCAGTGGCAACTCCTCCTCCCACTGCCACCTCTGTGCGCTTATGTGAGTAGCCATCCATGCCGCACAGAAGAGCCAGAGCCCTCCCTGCATTCGGCAGCAGTGGCAGGTGTTCCCCCCTCCCTGAAATGAAGGGCAGGGCCAGGATGTGGAATCGCAAAAAGCAGCCAGTCATGAGCAATGAAAAGAAAAGGGCAAGAGAGAGATATGAGAAAATGATGGAGGGAGAGAATGAAAGAGAGGAAAGAGAGAAACAAATGACAGAGAGATTGAGAGAGAGAAGGGGGAGAGGGAGAGGGACAGAGAAATGAGAGAGCTGTAGGGAGAGAAAGAGAGAGGGAAAAAGAGGGAAACAAATGAGAGAGAAGAAAGAGAAAGAAAAGAAAGAGAGAGAGGAAAAAGAAAAAAATGAGAGGGAGAGAAAGAGAAATGAGGGAAAATGGGGAGAAAAAGAAAGAGAGAAATGGGAAAATGATGGAGGGAGAGAATGAGAGAGGAAGTAGAAATAAATGAGTGAGAGAAGGGAGAGAGAGAAATGAGAGAGCTGGAGGAGAGAATGAGAGAGGGAAATAAATGAAAGAGAAGGGAGAAAGAGAAAGAAAGAAAGAAAGAAAGAAAGAAAGAAAGAAAGAAAGAAAGAAAGAAAGAAAGAAAGAAAGAAAGAAAGAAAGAAAGAAAGAAAGAAAAGAAAAGAAAGAAAGAAGAGAGGGAGACAGAGTGGAAAGAGAGAAAAATAGAAATGAGAGGGAGGGGGGACAGAGAGGGAGAGGGTCGTTTCCCACAGAAAACTCCAGGAGCCACAAAAAGGGTAGGCGTAGCTGTGGGGGGGTGTCATGTGACTGGTTGAAAGTGACATTGAGTTGGCCATGCCCACCCAGGTTCTGTGGCTCCCAGTGTTTTCTTTTCTGTGGGAAATGGGTCCAAATGGCTCTTTGAGTGTTTAAGGTTGCAGACCCCTGGCATAGGAGTTGCCAAGGGCTGTGTGCTCTCTCTATTAGTCTTTTCTCTATATACCAATGATTGCACCTCAAATAGTCCCTCTGTTAAAGTATTGAAGATTGCAAATGATACAACAGTCATTGGTCTTGTTTGAGAAGATTAGCATACAGACAGGAGGTAGAACAACCAGGCCTGTGGTGCAGCCAGAACTATCTGGAGCTGAACATTCTTAAAACTATAGAGATGATAGCAGATTTTAAGTAGGTTCTAGAAACACCAGAAAGTGAAAAATGGCTAACAACTGTAAGAACTTTTTTGACTCAGAAAGTTGCAGAAAATGGAAATAAACTTGAAAATTACAGGCCAATCGCCTGCCTGCCAACAACATACAATCACTTACAGGCATTATTGCGAACCAAATTTATGGATATCGAGGGGAAAAAAGGATTTGCTAACTGTAGAATAGAAGGGATGATGCAGAAATTCCCTGGAGCCTCCCGGGAGCAAAAACAAGGTGCAGGGGGTGGCGCCAGACCCCTCTGTGCCCTGTTTTTGCTTCCAGGAGGCCTCCCTACACTTACCTGGGAGCCAGACAGGCCTCGTGGGGATTCCTGGGAGGGGCAGGGAGGGGTTGGACAGAGTTAAAGAATTGAATTCGAGTCCTTATAGAAATACTCTGTTGTTGCCTTCTTTTTTATTTTCTTCTCTAGCCAACAACTCTGAAAGTCCTAAGTCCCAATTAATTAGGGTTGGGTCTAGACATTTAGTCACTGATCTTGGCCATACTCACTTCATTCCCAACTGTCAAACCACAGCGAGCTTCCTCTTCCACTGGCCTGCCAGTGGCCAATCACTGTCGGCAATTCTCCACCATCAATGGGCTCCTGGCCTTTCAACCCCAAACCTTCATCCTGAACCACTCCCTGAGATATGGCTTACCCAGGCATTTTGCTGCAACATATAAGTAGTTACCAGCCAATTGGGCAGTGGCAGAAACAATTGTGCTGGGGGTGTAACACATGATTGGCACCAGGCACAATTGGTGCCGAGGGAGAATCCTAGGGAATGTGGGGGGTGAAGTGCAAGGTAGGTGACAGCCCTGCCAGTGGCCAATCAATGCCACTGCCATGGCCACTTCTCCTGTCTCCCATGCCTATAAATGCCCTAGGCCCAAGCCAGGAAGGGTCCCACTGCTATCCTCACCCGTCACCGCTACCCTATTCTCACCTCGGACCACTCTGGCTCCTGCTCTGGCTTCAGCTGGGCATAAACAAGCTGACTTTCAACCGTCCCACTGAGTCATCTAGCAAAGAAAGACTTCTGGCCATTTGTTGGCCAAGAATACACTTTACTAAAGCTTCAACGATTACAGAAGTAGCATCAGCTGAATATGAGGTTTCCCATGCAAATAACACCCCCAGCCAACCCCTGGTTATCTGAAAATGTTCAATCAGGTGCTTGTATTTTGTTTAGAAAACTGATGCTCAGTTTCCAGCTCTGCATCTAGTTACTTGACCTTGGCTGGCTGTAGCTTCTCACATAGCTCAGCTGGACTTACATCCCCTCCCCTTCTTCTGTACATTTCAAATCTTTCCCTCTCCCTCCTCACCCATGCTAATGTCAGGCTGTCAGCTCATGAAGCTAGGATAGGTGAAATACAGCCATTACACTGACACCCACCACCCCTGCCACCACCAGCAGCAATGCCCTGACCCTCTACAGAGATCCAAATGAATGAGCAAGGCAGATAGGCAACTGAGGATCTCCAGGAAGGTCTGGAGCAGTTTGTTCTGCCTCGGAAGCTTTCAATCAGGGTCAGAGGAGAGGTGGAGAGGCCAGGATGGGTTGGGGAACATGTGCACGCACAGGGGATTCCACCACCACTACCACCCCAGTCCTCCCAGAGGGAAAACAGCTTCCCAGGACTTTGGGAAGTGGAGAAACTTTCCAAGTGGCACCTCCCCCTCCTGCCAGGACTCCCTGCTATATGTGTGTGGGTGTGTTTGTGTGTGTGCATGTGCATGTGTCTGTGTTTCTGTTCATGTTTGTGCGTCTCCCAGTATATGTCTCTGTGTGCGTATTTCTCTCTCTCTCTTCCTCCTCCTCCCCCCCCCCTTCATGCACGCATGTGTGCATACATGAACAGGGGATTTTGGCCCTGACTTCCTAAAGGAAAAACAGTTCCTGGCTGATTATCTGCCCCCACTTCTCTTTGTTAGGCTAGGCACCTAATTCCTTTAATCATTCATTGAACATTTTAGCCTCCCATCATATCCCTTATCATCATTATATCTTACTGGCTTAGAATCTATCTCTCCCCTGGTGTTTCTGCCTCTCCTATTATGCAATAATTATAAATCTAATTAATGGGTAGGTTATTAATGATTGATATCAAACCATTTTGGCAGGACTCATAAGGTTTTCCTGAATATAGTTTGAAAAAAAAGCCTCGGAGATTATTTTAAAAGATATTGAACTGTAGCCTAACTTAGCAGTAGCCTGTAAATTATATTATCTCCTCAGTGAATCAAAGGAACTACAACCTGCATATAATTTATGTAGGTCATCCTTACTCATAGACTTTTTCCAGAGAGTGTTTTAATGCCCTCCCTTCTGAAATATTGAATGATAAATATAAAGGAATCTCTGTAGCACTTAGGCAACACTACTGTGAATTTGAAACCCTAGAACATATTTTTCTAAAGTGTAAACTCTATTAGTGCACCCTTAATTAATGCACCCTCTAATGGAAAGATTCCCTGGCTGCCACAATCAATGTTAACTATAAGCTTTTTAAAAAGATCAATGTCTTGAAACCTTATTTTCAATTATTAAGGTTTGTGCTTTAGTCCTTAGGTTTTTCATATCCAAATTTATTAATAGAAGTGTACCACATATTAAATTGTTATGATTTTACTGCAATTTTGTGTGGCGCTTAGACTGCTTTAACTTACATTGTACTATTCTTGGATTATAGTAAAAAAGAAGAGAAAAAAGAATATTGTGAAAAAAGGATGAAAATATATTTGATAGTTTACATCTAGAATATTGTTTTAAAATATAGCAAATAATGGTTAAAGATAAAAGAGGCATAGATGTTTTAATGGGAAAAAAAGTTTAGAAATGAGTGGAATGTTGAATTTGTTTCTGATAAAAATAGATTGATTATGTCAAACTGGCGGTCCACAGGCAGATGTGTCATGTGCAGGCTACACCCAGCCCAGCTCCATGAAGGGAAAAAAGTCACAATAGGTCACATGATGGCAAGGTGACACCTCGAGTTTGACATCCCTGTATTATAACTTCTATGTCAATGGCAAAAGAACAAGAAGAATTACATTAATTTAATGTACAGTACTTTGTAGAACATTTACTAAATATTGTGAAAAGGATGGAGAAATTTTTAAAGTGTGCAAATTCTGATAGAAAAGTAGTAGATAGTTTGTGATTTGTTGCAAGAAATAGACATTTGTAGAAGTAAATTAAAATGACTTTGTGCATGAATCTGCTTTTGCCTACTTTGTAATATGGCAATAAGAATTGGATAATTGTTAGATGAAATATACAATAAATTGTATGCATCTGAATGTTTTTGTTACGGGCTTTAAAAACTCAGGTGTAAAACCCCTTTTTGGCTGTACAGCCTTCCATTGTTAGGTTTTCTGAGCTATCCCTCTTTAGCTAAAGAAGGCAATGCATGCAGTCCATAATATCTATGATATGGAAACAATATGCAGACTGCAATTTTAGCAAGCCTGGGTACAGTTTATTATTAATTTGGTTTTCACCATTGACAGAATTACAGAACATACTTCATAACAAGGTAGGAGTTAGAATTTGATGTATTGACCTCCAGAGAGAACACTTATAACAACTTTGTAGACAAAAATTATGTTGATTAGCCAAGAGGATCCTCTTCCCCCCACCCACGAAAAGTTTAGTTCTTGACTGATAGAATGATAAATTATCCTCATAGCAATACATCAGTTGCTCATGAAATAGGCAATTACATCTTTCAAACCTCAGTTGATAATTTATCACTAATCATACTGATAAATCTTCTCTTGTTCTTATGAAAAGTTTAGGATCTTAAAGCTGCTGTGTTCCAGGTGAGTCTTTGGCTTTTTGAATTTCTAATTGAAAATTCTGGGAAAACTTCCAAGGAACTTCAGGATCCTCCAGCCTTCTTATCAAAGGTGATCTTGTGAACCAGCCATGTGGTGGAATTACAATACATCAAATGAGGAGTATCATTCATCATTGCCAATCTCATGAGGCCACATGGCCCTGATAGTTTTAGAAGATATTGGGAGTTTTTTCCACCTCTGCCATTATCTGCTTGTTTAAGTCTACAGGAGTTTTAGAAATGCATGCTATTAAGTAGATTGTTTCCTTTCCCAGTAGGTTAAAGCTTTTGAAAATACAGTATTTGGCAACTGTTTCTGTCTTATTTGCTTTGTTTACATTATTTTATTAATAAAATATGAATCTGCACAAACCTTTGCTAACATTTATGAGAACACACATCTCTTATCTGATTTTAACATGCCAACAACATGCTTCTCTTCCTAATAAACATATTTTTGTTCAATGTTACTGTATATGTCCCTAGCTTTAGACAACATTAATTGCATTAATATTACTTCAAAACAATTTCTGCTAATGATATTACTAAAGGGTAAGTTAGATTCAAAATGTTTGGGAGACATTTATAATTCTATATAATTCTTTGAAATACTTATTTAAGTCTGAGTTAACTTGAAATTATATTTATTTTATCTATTCTGAAATTAAATATGTGACTGGGTTCTGAAAACTATTATATTGGTTGATAAGGAAGCAGTGTAAAAACACTATTATGTGATATAATATTAATGATGCCTATTCATGCATGCATTTTGTCAGGATTTTGGAAAATTGGTATACTGAATGAATTATTGGCATCTCATTTATAAAGATATATTGAGACATTTATTTGATAGCTTTAAAATCATTGTACTAAGCCATAATATAGTTGGTTTGGATTTGATTTAATTGTGGTTTATTATATAAGCCATGCTTAAAACATGGCTTAGTGTATTATAAGTTAGATCTAAGTTTCTCTGGGATGCTGTTTTTCTCTGTACTTTATTATTATTATTTGTCCATTGCTTAGGAAAATACATCGAAGAAGTTCACTGTTTTGAGAAATTCCAGTATTATGTGATTGGAGCATTAATCATTCCTACTAGTCAATTGGAACAGAAATCCTTATTATCAGATAAGTTTTCTTTCTATCTCTTCATGATTTATTTATCTGTACTTCCTCCTTATATTAAGGAGGAATTATATAGCATTATGTAATGTAATATTGTATAATATAATGTTATACTGTATTTTAATATAATATATTATTCTGCTCTGTCCTATTCTTCCTTTAATGTTACTTCATTTGTATTCCTGTGGGCCTAGAAAGCCATTGGATGACAAGGAAAAAGCAGCACTTGACTAAACAATAATATCACTTTCCCAGCCATTGGCAATTCATAGACATTCTTGGCTTTGATACAACAAAGGGTAAGAGCCATCATGTCTAGCAGCTATTAACAACTTTTTCTTCCAATAATTTTCCCATTCCCATTTTAAAAGCCACAGAAGTTGGAAGTACATAATGTCTTGGGGCAACAAATTCCATAAATTTGTTATGTTCTTATAAAATTACAAATCCCAGTGTTGTGGGAAGAAAATATACTTCTTTCATTAATCACCTTATCATTTTCCCATGTAAGATTGGCTCAGCCAATTTCACATTATTTAAGACTTTATAAAATGCCCCATCTATTTATTCTTTATTACAGTTTCATTTTCCTGTTGATTAGAACTAGGAGTTGTATGTTATATGTGTGTTATATGTATATTAAGAAGCATCAGACCAGGCATTTTATTGGGATCATTGTTTTATTTTGTTAGCTACCTAAGACTGCTTAGACAGTGAGTGAGATTAGATTGCAATCTGATTATGTTTCACTCATCTGAAACATAAGAGCCATGGGATAATTGTTAATCTGTTTTTCAGAATGATAAACTACTGAACTCAATTCAGATCCTGTATAAACATCAGTAACTTATGCACAGTAGTACATAGAAAGGTGAAGATTAATCCTACTGTGCTTTCCTACAACCTTCACAAGCAGGCAACTTTATGCAGTCCCTAGCTTCATTTTTCCCCCAGAATATGAGTGATGTAAGATGTCTGTGTGCCACTGAGCATGAAATGAATGAAAATAGAACTCATATCAGATCTTTCAGCAAAATGTTCATAGGAAATTTAGGGAGGAGATAGATAGAAATAAAGCCAGTGTGCCTGTGGCATAATTGTCTTGCACAGGTTGTAGTTCAAATCTAAGAGTCATGTGCAAGTAGTAGACATACTGAACACTAATAGATTGTGCAGGAGGAATAAAAACATGCTATTAAGATACCATTTTACCTCAACAGTGTTTCCCTGGCTGATATGCACTAGCATGTTAATGTCTAATTCCCATTACTTGGGGGAAACATGACTAGAAGAGTCGTGGTGGCGCAGTGATTAGATTGCAGTATTTCAGGCTAACTCTGCCAACTACCAGCAGTTTGATCTTGACTGGTTCAAGGTTGACTCAATGATGACCCAGATTGTCAGGGGCAATGGGCTTAGAGAGGGCTGTAAAGCATATGAAGTAGTAAATAAATCTAGATGCTATTGCTATTGAGCTTTGTATAATTAATAAATATATGGTTAATTACTATACTATCAAACATTTGTTTTTTAGTACATTTGATGTAACCAGTTTTTAGTTGAAAGAACAATACTCTTTTAATTAAGTTGAGATCCCAGAAATGGTCTCCTGAGTTAGGCCTATCTTCAACCTCATTTTATGTTATGGGGAGACTTAATTTAGTTCAATCATATTGATGGAATGTTTCCAGATCACTGCCTGTACTCTTACTGTCTGCATACCTGAGATTACTCTTTGGTATTAAGAACTTTAGGTTGAGTTAAACTGGGAAAATTAGCATCACAGTCTAGAATCTAGTTTTAAAAAACACATCCTCTTCCACTGTCTTCAACTAGTTAATAATTTTGTTGTTTCTCCCTGTTAATCAAATTTTTCTGTGACTTCAGATTGCTGACTATACTTAGATTTTTGGATGGAACATCTGATACATTCTTCCTTCGAAATATAATCTGTACTATTTTTCTCTCCACTTCTGGAATATCCCACCATCGGAATATTGAATATGGTAATCACAATGAACTCTGGAGCTTTATACACTGAACTCAGCATAATAGCTATATATTGGTATCATACATTCAAAAATAAAATGCCAGAGCATAGCAGTAGAGAAAATGAAGACAATTATCACTATGGCAGTATAATACAAGGGAATATGTCAACTCATAATTTCTGTGCAAATTCTCTCTCTATTTCTAGAGAGATGATGACATTTGATTGTCTTCTTGAAATACCTCAAATTCTATCCTTATTATATATCTGCTTAAGCCTTAGGTCATACAGGTTCATGGCTTGAGAGATAAATGCTTAATGTCCTTTTGAAGATTGAGTAATTGGAAAGTTATAGTTCTTGACATTTATCTCTTTTGCGTGGTTATCTAAAAAGCAGCAGTCTTCATTAGAACTTTCTCAGATGAGATTAAAATTCAATTTAGGAAGGTTAAGGATATTCACTGTATAAAACAATAAACCTTCACATTCTCCATTATTTCCATTGAAGCTGGTTGCCTGTTCCCCCAACTCCTTGACAGACTGTAAGACAGAGTTTGTGAACACAATGTACACAAAGGAAAGAAAAAACTATTTTTGGACTGTAACATTAGGCAGGATAAACTAATTTTCATTGCAGAAAAAACACTTGAAATCACTATCTGAGTTATGAGAGTAGTAATGGGTTTATTGACTTATGTGTCTTTCATAACAGCTCCTGAAAGTGTTTCATACTGCATGTAAAGTGGGTTAGGGAGGTGGAAAGCAGAAAAAGGAGAGTCAAGGTTTTCCTTGAACATTTGCTAAAGAAATGTAAACACTAAAAAAGAGAGACTGTTTATTACAAATCATATTTATACATTAATTTCATGTAGTCTCTTACTGACTCTCATTAAAAGGATACCCTGAAAATATTAAATAACTGCAGTTTTGCTTGTTTGTTTGCTTTATGGGTTTCTATTCCAGTGCAATCAACATGTCTCTTGGCAGTTTACAAACCGTTTATGGTATAAACTTTACTTAAGAATAAAACAGCACCAATGAATAGAACCAATGCAGAAATGAATAGATTAACATTGGCAATTAAGGAGAAAGTGCAAACTGAATACTATATGGTATGGGATCTATTTTATCAATGGTTAAATAATAAAAATGGAAGTTAGAAACAGGGAAACAAGATAAAGAAGATATGTTAAAAGAGATAAGCAAATATTATGACTAGTATGCTGAATGTTACTATTTTAAAATTGTAGAATTAATATGTGGAATATTACTATTTCAAAATTGTAGAATTAATATTAATGTAACAAATGATGTTGCAATTTTGATTATTGTTTAACAAAGATATTTGTACCCGGACAACACACTGTTCAATTGAAAATGGAATTATTATATTAAAAATAAATAAATAAATAAAAATGAAACAGCACCCACAAAACATAAGAAGGAAAATAATAAAAATAGAAGATAGAATGGGATGATTAAAAACAGGGAAAGGTGTTCTGACCCAGGCTTCCTTCAAATTAAGAAAACACATGCTGTGTGTAAAAGCAAACCTTTTTAATTGCAATGCTGGGAATTATTTGCATTCACAGCCAAAACTCATTAAACACAATTGTCTGAAATAAGAGCATGCCTTTCAAGGTTGTAAAAGGCTGCCAAGAAACAGATATTCACTTAATTGGCAGATAAACTGACAGAAGTTCCAGCAAAGACAAATCAGAGGCTTCAATGAACTTCTTTACTTCTTGCAAAGAGCACATCCCCGAGGGCTGGCTTTTATCCCTTATGGGAGGGGCAATCACCTCCCAGCCTTACACCGGAGTCACCCTTGCTGCTTCAGCTGCTCTCTCCTTCTAGCAGCACTGTGCACACGTGCACTAGGAACAGGCTCCCCGTGGTCCTCTGCTTCACTGCTGCCAGACTCCAAGAGCTCCAAAGGCAGCACCCCACTCTCAGATAACCTGGCCCCATGTCTGCATCAGATTCAGGGCCCTCCTCCAAGTCCTTGCCAGACTCCCTGACTGGTTCCCTTTTGTCCTCACTGTCCAATACCTCTGCCGTCCGAACTGGTTGCCGGCGGACCACAACAAAAGGTTCTTCAAAGCTACTCTGTTTTAGCAGATACTGAAATATCAGCAAGCAGGAAGCTACCTGATCTCTCCTGAGAAACTCTTCCACAACAGTGGCACAGCCATAGGTTGAGAGATGACTAGGGCTTGAGTGACCAAGATCAGGGAATCCTGATACAGGAAAGATTGCAGCTGGTGCACTAGCCAAAGCTGTCTGTCCTAGGCACAACCACCACCTGAACTTCGTGCACGAGAACAGTCGCCATCTAGGAGAGTTGTGAACTGGGTCTGAATGAAGTAATGCATCCAGAACTAAAGATGTCAAAGACCCAGAAATTGAAGCTCCATACACCCAAAGCCACTTGTCTTGCCAGGGTTCAATCATAGCCTGTTGTCATTCATCCAGGCCCGTAAAGCTTCCAGGCATTATGAGAGGATTCTGACAGCATCACTTTGACCACTAGATGATGTGAAGAGGTAAAGTTGAGTTGAGTATAATCAATGTCTTGATGATATTTCAATCCATGGTGATGGATGATTTTGCCCAGCAGCTTTTGTGTGTGTGTGTGTGTGTGTGTGTGTGTGTGTGTGTGTGTGTGTGTGTGTGTAATATATATTATCTATTACAAAGCTTCCTGGAGGTGAAAGTGCTTAATGCTTAAAGTTTTGCTCATTCACCTTGGATAAATCTGACACTGACAAATGGTTCATATATCAAAAAATACCCTGAACACAAGAGGTTAGGCTATCATGCTTGTATACCTACTGTCCTACAGAGGTGACAGTAATGATGGTAATTTATCAAGAAACATTGCTGCTGTGAAAAACTGGGTGCTCCAGGTTTCATGAGCAAAGGTTATTTATTTCTGCTGTTTTTATAGAACTGCTAGAAACATTTTTCTCTCTAATGGGTCTAATGTCTCTCTGAAGGCTTTGCTTCTTCTCATTTTTCTTATACCAGATAAAAATATAACCTAGTATTCACGTGACTGTGATATACACACACACACACAGAAACACAAATACAATCAATAAACAACCCTGGAATACTTTTTCTTCTCTTGAATGGACTGAAGCACTAAAATGCTGTCAAAGTTGATTTTGATCCTGCTGTAATGCTGTAATGACCTAATTCTTACAGGTATGCTTGGACCACATTAGAATACAGGCAGGGAAATGTTCATGTCAAACATGCACATATACAACTTTCCATACAGAAAAAAATGTGTTAGAACGCATTAGCACAACTATGGATTTTATCTATGAATATGATTTTTTTAAAGTAGGCACAATACCATTATATGAGTCGTGTAACTGTAATTGAAGTGGCATAACCCAAATGCAGTTTTCTTATTTTAGAATAAAATAATAAAATAAATTATTAAAAAATTAGACCCTGTTTAAATGGGCTTACAGTTAATTTTCTCTCAATTTCTTTTTTAAGATTAAGGAATTCTTTGCATGTTCAGCAGCATTCTAGAAGAGCCATGTATTTTAATTAAAAACAAATTTCTTAGTTTCTGTAGAAAGAAATAAAATTTAACCAGCATTTCAAATAATTGTTGCAACTGAAATAAATTCTATTATTACAACAATAACCACAGGAACCCAAGAGATTCTTTTGTATAATATTTAATCCATATGATGGTCTTCTCTCCTTACCCACTAATCCTGAAGGAATGGGATGTCTCTATATTTTACTTATTCAGATTATTACTGCAATTTTAGCGGCAAGAAAAAAATCTGATTGTTTCCTTTTTTTTGGAAGTGGTGCATCAGAAAAATCAGATTGCTCTAAAAGAAATGCTTAAATACTTCTGTGAGTTAGCAATTGTGCAGTGTTAATGGGATAAATATTTTCCCAAATAAATGATATCATAAGATCATCAGCACTCTGGATTTAAGGAATCTTAACACTTGGAATTAAGGAGAAACTCCCTAATAGTGAGAACAATTAGCCAGTGGAACAGCTTCCCTTCAGAAGTTGTAGGTGCTTCATCACTGGGGGGTTTTAACAAAAGACTGGACAATCACCTATATGAAATGGTATAGGATATCCTGCTTGAGCAGGGGTTGGACTAGAAGACCTCCAAGGTCCCTTCCAGGTCCTGATGGATTACATGCCAGAGTTCAGAAGGAGATAGCAGATATGATTGCAAAACCATATCTTTCAAAGATCCTGGAGCACCGGGGAACTACCAGAGGCTTGGAAAAAAGCTGATGTGGTCCCCATCTTTAAAAAAGGATAAAAAACAGATCCAAGAAACTACAGTCCAATTAGTCTAACATCAATATTTGGAAAAAAATTTACAAAGATAAGCAATAGATCTTTGAACACTTAAAAGCAAGCAAGGTTATAACCAATAGCTAACATGGGTTTGTCAAAAATAGATCATGTCAAACAAATCTTATTTCATTATTTGATAAAGTAACTAAATTCATGGATCAGAAAAATGCTGTCGACATAGTATACTTGGATTTCTGTAAGGCATTTGACAAAATAGACCACAACCTACTTCTTGATAAGCTAGAAAAATGTGGGATAGACAGCATCACCACCAAATGGATTTTTAACTGCCTGACAAAGACATACAATGTGTAGTCCTTAATGAAACTACATCTTAATATCTTCATAAATGATTTAGATGAGGGGATAGAATGGGAATTTATCAAATTTGCAGGTGATACTAAGCTGGAAAGAATAGCAAACACTTCAGATGATAGGCTCAAGTTCCAGATGGATCTTGACAAATTTGAACACTGGGCCCTATCCACAGGTGGGATTCAGCCAACTCTCACAGGTTTGCCCGAAGTGTTAGTTAATTGCTAAATTAAGAACTGGCTAAAAATAAAGTGCAAGAAAGGGTTTGTTTGTTTTTCTCTCTCTCTCTCCCTTAAGTTAATCGCTCCGGGCAGATAGTGAAGAACCGCTTAATAGTTGCAGCAGGAGTGCAGCCGATACACCACTGAATCAAGTCAACAAACAATAGAAACTGACAGGATTAGGGCAGGGAAACCCATCAATCACTCATCTAGGGATGGGACCTCTTCCCTTCAGGAAGGACAAGATTACAAACATTTTCATTACAAAAAGTATTAAATAACACTTCTGTGATCAGCTGATACCTCCTGGAGTTCTCCAAGACCTTTTATAGCTGCTGCAGTGGTTCCTGACACTGTCCTTTTGGGATGTACTTCCCTCACTCTTTTTTAAAGCCTCTAGTGATGGAGCACCCACAACTTCTGAAGGCAAGCTATTCCATTGTTTGATTGGTCTCACCTTTAAGAAATTTCTCCTTAGTCCTAGATCGCTTCCCTCTTTGGTTAGTTTCTATCCATTGTTTCTTGTGCCTTTTGGAGCTTTGAAAATAGATTCACTCCCTCATTTTTGTAAGAACCCTTCAAACTTCCTGACAGAACAATTAATCAGTGGAACAACTTGCCTCCAGAAATTGTAAATGCTCTAACATTGAAAGTTTTTAAGAAGAGATTGGATGAAGTGGTGTAGGGTTTGCTGCCTAAGCAGGGGGTTGGACTAGAAGACCTCCAAGGTCCTTTCCAACTCTGTTATTCTATTCTATTCTATTCTATTCTATTCTATTCTATTCTATTCTATTCTATTCTATTCTATTCTATTCTATTCTACTCTATTCTATTCTATTCTATTCTATTCTATTCTATTCTATTCTATTCTATGTATTGGAACAGTGCTATTTTATTGTGCTATTTAATTGTGAGTTGAACTGAGAAATTTCTTAAGGGCGAGACAATGAAGTTGGCCACGCCCATCCAGTCACATGACCACTCAGCCATGCCCACCCAGTCATTAGGACAGAGAACCAGTTGTTAAATTATTTGAATCCACCACTGGCTCTAGCCAACAAAATGTAGATAAAAATTAGATTTTACACTTAGGCAAAAAATATCAAATGTACAAGTACAGATTAGAGGAAACCTGGCTCAAAAGCAATAACTGTGAGAGGGATCTTGGAGTCCTAGTAGACAATTACTTAAATATGAGTTAGCAGTATGTGGCAGCAGCCAAAACAGCCAATGAAATCCTAGGTTGCATAAACAGAGGAATAATATAAACATCATGTGAAGTATTAATATTACTTTACAAAGCCTTATTATGATGTCATTTGGAATATTGTATTCAGTTTTGGTTACCATATTATAAAAAAGACATTGAATCTTTATAAAGAGTGCAGAGAAGAGCAACTAAGATGATTTAGGGGCAGTGAATATGACTAATATATATGAAAAATGGTTGCAGGAATTGGGTATGGCTAGTCTAGTGAAAAGAGTATTTCACTTGAAGAGTGAAGAGGGAGTTCAGAATGCAAAACTGTCCATTAAAGAAGTCACAGAGCATTTCAATTCATTTTGGGTGCTTTGTAGCTTATCAATGCCATTCCTTATTACTGATATTAAGAGAATCTTAATACAGGATTCCAAATGGTTCATGGAAGTACATTAAATGGAAATAACAGTGCACTGCACAAACACCTCATTAGTTCACCCCTAAACAAATTGAATGATAAGCCTACTCCAGGGGTGGGATTCAATTTTTTTAACAACTGGTTCTGTGGGTGTGGCTTAGTTGGTGGGCATGGCTTGGTGGTCATGTTATTGGCTGGGCGTGGC
The DNA here is from genome assembly GCF_049901735.1 of Notechis scutatus. NCBI lineage: Eukaryota > Metazoa > Chordata > Lepidosauria > Squamata > Elapidae > Notechis > Notechis scutatus. The sequence goes on along the minus strand of NC_142025.1, from coordinate 81,025,230 downwards.
CAACTCAATATCACTCACATCGAGGCACTCATCCCTCCTGGCCTCTCATGACTGTGGGGATGCTGCAACAGTTGTAAGTGTGAAAAATGGTCATGTCACTTTTTTCAGTGCCATTGTAATTTTGAATGGTCACTCCACGCAAGCAAAGTACCAGCAAAGGAGAGGAAAAAAGCTCCAGAGAAGTTCCAGAGACAGGAAGCCTAGTCCTGCCAAGAATGTAATAAGGGTTAATGGAGAGACAGTTTCTGTAAGCAACACCAGAATGTTTCCTTTCTGCCTTTCTTACAGGATTAGGCCAGTAATTTCCTCTAACAACCGGTTCTCCGAACTGCTTAGAATGTTAACAACAGGTTCTAGAGAATAGGTGTGAACTGGTAGAATCCCACCCCTGGCCTACTCCCTTCCTTGTGTTTTGGAGTGCTGTAGTGATTCAAAATATACAAAGAGGATTTTTCATTTGGAACCAAACTGCAGATCAAATAATCTGAAGGAACAGTAAACAGCAAGCTGATGGTTAGTGGCACCACAAATTAGCATTTGCAGTCATTCTGTCCAGATTATCTGAACAAATGTCATGCATCAGGAAAACTGACTGAAAAGGTAATTGAGAAACTTTGAAAGATGCTAATGGAAAGCCAATGATGTAAGGTTTCTCCTCCACATTTTGTGAATGACACTGGGCAATCAGTGGAAGTACCTATTTAAATTATTTTTAAAATATTTTCCACTAGAGGACTTTATCTGATTTTAACCTTCATGCCATTGCAGAGAAGCAAAATACACCTCCAGCCTGTTGTGGAATCCTAAGCGGCTAAATTCTTTGAGTATACAACAGTATACTTAATTAAATTCTTGAATACAGAAAATCACAATATGTTAATGAATTCATAATTTTTTTTAAAACATTCAGGTAGTTTATATTTTTATTTTCTGTTTTTGAATTCCTACTTCAAATTAATGGACTCCTCACTTATAATTAATATTTTTATTTATAAAATATTTTATTTTATTTTAGGCCAATGCTGAAGTGTGCATATTTGGAAATGCAAATTATCTTTCTTGAAGGTAATTAAATCAATGAAGTAGCTTAAAGTTGGATCTTTTATAGACCAGTTTGTCAGATAGACAGCATCAATAAGTGAAGACAGGTTTTTCCAAATGAGTCTATTAGGATTTCTTCATGAATCATTGATTCATTTTCAAAGAAAAATAAGACATGCCAACAGAAGAATTATCTGCCATTCTATATTCTGCAGCACCATCTACTGGTGTTAGTTCTGTCCAATATGCTAGATAATTTTAAATAATTACCTTCAATCTAGAATATTATTGTATACTTTTTGAAGCTACTTTCTATCATAATGAAGTAGAGTGGAAAGGTTGTCTTATTAAAATTTATTCTTAGTAGTGCACATATTTTCATGTTAATATTAAACAGATTGAATGAATATTTAATCTACACACCTATTTTTATAAATGAATATTTAGCAGCTTGTCAACATCCATGTGACAAAGTGCCATATCTTGTCACCTTCATATGATGAAAGTTGGGACTTCTTTGTTCAGAAAATAAACAGCTTGTTTACAAAGCCAATAGTTTCAAGGTTTTTTTCCTCATCAGCTGAGGTTTGACATTATTTAGAGTTTTGATCATTGGAAATCTAATGAGTCAGCCCTGCTGAATCTAGTGAGGCTTTTAATGAAACAGGCTATGACTTTGGAGATCCAAATGGGCAAAAAATCAAAGAGAAACAATGTCTTGAGAGATAATGACTTCGGGTCCATGAAAGTGGAAACTTGAGCATCTTGGGCACAGGAGCATCTTGGGCACAGGAGACCAGATAAATGCTGGCTCTTTTGCTAAATGACTGAAACATTCTTCATATTTTTCACACCAGACATTCCTGAGTACATGGAGCAGAGGTGATATTCAGTAGGTTCTGACCAGTTCTGGAGAACTGGAAGCAGAAATTTAGAATAGTTCGGAGAACCAGCAAATATCGTCTCTGACTGGAGATTTTACAGTATCCTTCCCCTGCCATGCCCACCAAGACATGCCCACAGAACCAGTAGTAAAAAAATTTGAATCCCACCACTGACATGGAGGTAAAAACTAAATGCACAGCCAGGTCCAGTTTGGACCTGAACAGTCAAGCACCAGTTTTTCAATCCAATGTGAATAGGAGCCCTCACCCAACACTTGACAAAATTCCATTGCTTTCAGATATAAATGCATGTCCCATTTTATAAAATGTATCTTATTTTATTTCTGAGATTACAACTACTCATTTCTGTAGTGTTGCTGTAGTATACATTAACATCCCCTATTTTTATATTTTTTCTTATAAAGTATATAGTCTAATTATAACGATAAATTATAATTATAAAACATAAAATCTAACAGACTTCCGGTTCGGGCTTCTTCAGCGATGGACTGAAATCCGCGATCATGCGCAGTTTTGATCCATGCTCACCGCTGGAGCGCCCTGAGCTGCCCAGATTCAGGGCTGAAGCCACCCAATAGAGATGGTGAAGAAGGGGGAGCCATCAGCTGGGTCGAGGAGAGCCACATCTCTCCTCCTTGGCTAGCCATTACTCCCTTTCCCAAAGGCGGTTGCAGCGGTGGTCAGAAATGGCCACCTCAAAGAAGAACCCGACTAGACAAGATTGTGCAGGAGGAAGTTTAAAGGAGAAAGCTTGACTGACTAGGTTGAATGGAGAACATCTATTTAAGGTACCTGGAACCTGAATTTTAAAGACTAATACTATTACTAAAAAAAGATCTTAACTGGCGAAAGAGAAAGGGAAAGGACGGAATTGGCTTTTTTTCCTCTAACATTGAGAGTTTTAATTAACTTGGAATGTTAAGAAGAAGAGATTTGAATAAGAAATTGATACTAATCTACTTTGACATTAATAGGCTATTTTTAGCTGAAAATAAAGTGTCAAAGGGATAAAGATTCTTGGATAATTTAAAAATTTTATTTAAAAAAAGAAAGAAAGCAGAGGAGAGAAAAAGGAAACAAGAGGGTGGAATCTGGAAAATGGAGGAAACCACCTGGAACTTAAAAAAAACGATATTGGAATTTTAACAAGGCTTGCAAAAGATACATTGTAACTGAAACTTTGTTACAAGATAACAGAGCCCCTGGAAAGAGAAAGTGAGAAAAGAAGCAAGAAACAGTTTTGGATTATTGGATGATTCCTGGAATTTTGGATGGTGGATCCTAATGAAACAAAATAAAATCAATTGGGGGTTGTTTAATTTTTTTAAAAATGGCATCACTCCTTGAAGAGTTAAAAATGAGACTTAAAGAACAAAAAAAAGAAGCACAAGAGGGAAGAGGATCTTTTGACTTCATATTTCAATTTTTAGAAATGGAGATTTTGAACTATGAAAAACAACAAGAAACGCTGGCAGAACAAGAAGAGTGGGATAAAGAAGAAGCCATCTTTAATGACCAAGCAACTTTAAGCGGGGAAAAAAAAGGGAAAGAGGGAAAAGGGAATTAAAAATTTAATCATTGAAGCAACAACCAAAAAAAAGTGTAATTTGAAAAGCAATTATAATATTAGGAAGAAGCAAAAGGGAGGATCACAGAAGAGAGAATCAGATAGAAAAGGGAATAAAAATGGGAGGGAGAAGAAGAGAGGGAAGAGGGAAAGGAAAAGAAGCTACAAAGGACAGAAACAAGATATAAAGGTTCAGGAAAAGTGTACAAGAATTAAAGGCATAAACCTATTTAAAAGACACAGAGACAATGGTTAAAATTTAACTTAAGGAGAGGATTCTGTAAGGGTGCATGGAATAGCATTGTTATATTAGAAATAGAAAAGGGTTAGAAAATATGTTTAGATTATTAAAGTGATAGAAAAAATTTGTATTGATGTGTAATGGAATATTTGTTTGTAAAGAGAATAAGACTCTCAATGATTTAAAAAGAAAGTTAAAAAAACTGAAAAGAAACATGTAAGATTTTTATCAGTTGACAAGATGAATTTGTAGAATAATAATAATTTTATTGACTACTGTTAATATTGTTTTGTTTTTTATTTAAAGACAGTAATAAGTAAAATATGAAATATAGATTATTAAAGTGAAAGACAACTGATATTACTAGGTAATGTTTGTTAAAAGAAATAGAAATGTAAAAGATTGTTATGAATATTAATGGCAGAAGCTCTATTTGAATAGAATAATTATTCCATTTATTATTGTTATACATATATACACAGATATATATACATATATACTTTTTTCTTTTAAGAATTTAGTGTGTATTTTAAGTGAATGTACCAAGCAGAATTCGATTGAAAATAGGTATACGTTATAAAGTAGAGGTTAAAAAGTGAATGTTATAACTATAAAGGTGTAATTTAAATTTTTAAACAAGATTTGAAAAAAGATACAAAGATGTTACACTCCAGTCTAGTAATTACAGGGGAAAATTTGTTTTATGAGAAAAGATAATATGAAATTGTAAACAGTACAGACGAAAGACATAAAAACAATGATTAGAAAGATTTTAAAAATTAGAAAAAGATATGTAATTGAATTAAGAAAGGAATGAGATAATTTAAAATAAGGCCATAGGAAGTAAAGAAAGGGAAAAGCTATTGAAAAAATTGTGAAAATAGTTATAAGATATGGATTAGAATGTATAATGATAAATATGTATTGAGTTTATGTCCGTATGGAGAAGTGATAACCCAGGGTCACACTGTTCTCAAAAAAAGATTGTTTGTATTCGTATGTTTTGTGAAAACTTAAATAAAACTTTTATTTAAAAAAACATAAAATCTAACAAAAAAAAATGCAGACAAATACTCTATAGTCCTACAAAGATTATATCGGTAAATGTTTGGAAATTCCGAAGAACCCAATCTGTCCTGTTGCAAATTTTTTACCTTAAGGGAAATTTAGAACACTGTAATTACAGATTCTTCAGATATTAATTTTGCTTGCCTCAGCATTTCTGCAATAATCAAGATTCCAGATAAAACAATTATCTTGATGAGCATATTGAATTCATGCAAACAATGCATTGTTTGCATAAACTCAATAGCTCATCACTACATTCCTCTGATTCATACAAACCTTTTGCATGTATTGGTGATAATGGCAATGTTAGCAGAAAGTGATGTTAGGACAATTTGGACATTATCGTCTCTCATCAATTATTACAGACAAGATCTGTATTTAAAAGCAACATTAAATACTAGGAAAGTGAACTGAGTCCTTTCAAAATATGTGTTCCTTAAGACTGCAGATAACTAGGAGAACCTATAAATGAGATACTAAATTAAAATGTCATTCAATAAAAAGAGCCATCCTTCTTAAAGCATAGAAATTGAGAAGAGTTAGAAACTGATCTGGTTGCTAAACTTGTAATAGCTATTTTGTTGTACTGTGTAACCAATTAACCAAGGCCAAGAGCTTTTGAAATAATGTACCAGTTTGAAATAATATACCAGCTCTCCATTTTTGACACAAGTACTGACAAATGCCACTATTTCCAATGTAAAGTGACAGTCTTGTGGTTAAATATAATTTCTTCATAAAGGGAAGACTTACTTATAATTAACATGTAGATACCAACATCAGCAATTAGTGACTATTTGAATGACCAATTCAATTTATACATTGCAAATGATTTGTTAACTATAAATTCATATTTATGAATTAAATGGAGACCTGATTTTGATCTTTAAAAGAAAGAATTTCCAAAAGGAGGGAATTATTTAAAGTATTCAAAGAAAAAGGAGTGTTAAAATTCTTGTTCTTTTGTTGGAATCAATAATGTGCTTCCAAAACCATTTGAAGCCTAAAATATTTGTTCTTCTGTCTATTCTGAGCACAATCTACTTAGAGGCAAATAATATCTACAAGTTCAGCTTACTGCTAAGCCAAATCAGCTACAAAGATTTAACTCAGCATTGTGAACATGCTTGTGTTGTCAGTATATGCTATGTAGTAATTATACAGCACTGTATGTTATGTAATTATATAGCAATTATAGAATGCATTTGCTCTACATTATAGAATAAAGCAATTCTTCAGATTTTTTTTAACACAAGAAAGGAAATAGTAGAGAAGATATTTAAAGGAGGAGGGAGGAAACGGACCATATGATTTACACTACAAACATTTCCATTTTGCAAGTATTGAGTATAGAGAGTGACAAGAGTGAGATTAAAAGCCTAATTTTGAATCCTAAATTAAAACCCCAGAGGAAGCTAATTTAAAACAAGTGGTAGGCATCTGATTATGTTCAGCCATGATCACAGCAATAAGCAACCATGATGTAATATTTAACATTTTTACAAGCAATTAGAATTATCTTTCAATTTTGCCCAAAGCAAAATTGTCAAAAGGCAAATTTGAGGATCATTATAGCAGCTAGGAGCAGAATTATAAAACTTGTTTTTTTCATATCAACAGGTTCCCTTCTAACTATGTTCCAAATATTTCTATAGGATTTTGCTATTTTGAAAAATGAAGAAGGTTTTGTTGTATATCACAGTGTAGTGCCACAAACACAAATACATTTTTTCCTCTGGAAATCCATTCCTACTCCCACACCATTCAAGGGTGTTGACCTCAAATTGTATAACTAAAAGTCTGTAGAGACTCTCAGTCACCCAGGTCATACAATTTGAGATGAAGCCTTGAATGATGTGAGAGTAGGAATGGATTTCCAGAGGAAAAAAATGCAAACTACAGGAACCAGGAACACTACTCAGGTGACCTTGAGGACACAAATAAACCTCCAAGTGCTTCAACTACCCTCTAAAACAGCAGTATTAAACTCACATCATCATGGCAGTGTCACGTGATGTATCAATACTTTTTTCCCCTTTGCTTAACCAGAGTGTGGCCAGTTCATGATGCATCCAGCCCACAGGCTGGAAGTTTGCAGCCCTGCTCTAAAAGGATGCAGATTACCAGCTGTCTGCAAAGAATATAAATCCTTCCATTCCCCACTATCCTGTCAGAGCTGAAGAAGCTTCTTGGAAGTTTAGATAAGAAGTTTCTAAAATGTTATAAGAAAAGAATATAATTTGTTTCAAATAATTGAAAAACAACCATATACAAGTCATTGCTTGGAAAAGCTAATGGCATGTATTGGTTAAGGTGCTGGAATTAGATAGGGAAGCTACTTGATTGACTTTGGGCTAATCATTCAGTTTCAGCCAATCCTAAAGCAGGGTTATTATTTTTATAGAAAATTTGAGAAAAAAGTGCCACCCATGTTTCCTTGAGGTTCTGGAGGGATATAAACCATCAAGACATGCAAAAATAAATAAAATATGTTGTATTATATAGGACTTGACGTGAAATCTTACATTTCTGATTCAACAAAATACATCCAACCTGGGAAGTATGGGAATTATAATATAAAAACAATGTTCCTAATGTGATAATATTGTGCTCATGATAGCTCTCTTTACCCACTAGCTTCTAGTCCCATAAGTTAGAGAACAAAACAGCTTACTTACCTCTATAGAATGGCTATAGAGCATCATTTCCATTCCCCAATCCCTACAACTATTCTGAAGAAAGCTATGTGAAATATTCAGCACAGCAGAAGTTAGAGAATAGCAGGGTGCAATCAATGCTCTTCAACTAATAGGAGTGTGCAAATAAATAAGTATATGCTCCATTCCAAGCTATTATTCCTCCAAAAATCCTCTCTCCCCACTCCATATACAAGATTAATAAATTGCTAGCATTCTTCCTTGTTTGAATCTTCAAACCCTATTTTATGAAATTAACAGCTTTTAAAAGAAAAAAAATCTGACAAATTAATGAGGGAATTCGCAAAGCCATCAAGTCACCTCTTCTTTCCTGTTGAATTTAAAGCATATTTGCTAAATATGTCAAAGGAAGAAGTATATGCTGACAATTTTGGAACTAGGTATTTTTTTCTATTAGTTTTAATTTAGTTTAGTTTAGTTTATTGTCATTGCACTTCGTACAACGAAATCAAACACCATCTTCAGTGCATATCATGACCATGAAAATACAACACAAACACACATCCTTCACACTCCACACATTGAACTGAAAACCCCTGACATCACACCAACACTGCACTATACAGCAGAATTCAAAAGAGCTACTGCCCTGGATTGAAGCTGTTTTTCAGCCTATTTGTCTTTGTTTTTATTATTCTGTACCATCTGCCAGATGGTAATAGTTCAAAAAAAGGGTGCCCAAGATGAGAATGTTGAGAATGTTTTGAACTTTCTTAAGGCAGCGGGAGCTATAAAGCTCTTCCAAAGAGGGGAGAGGGCAACCAATGATCTTCTGAGCAATGACGTTAACCCTCTGGAGTGCTTTCCTATCTGCCACTGTGCGATTGGCAAACCATACAGACGTCCAGTAAGTTAAGATACTCTCTATGGTGCAGCGGTAGAAGATCACCAGCAGTTTTTCATTCAGTTGTTGTTTTCTGAGAAGTCTCAGGTAGTATAATCTCTGCTGGGCCCTTTTGACCAGGGCTGCAATGGTCCTCTTTTATGGTAACACTCAGAAACTTAACACTGGCCACTTGCTCCACTCAGTCTCCATTGATAAAGCAAGGGCTGGATGTCTGATCTGCTCCTTCTATAGACCACTATAAGCTCCTTGGTCTTATTGGTGCTGAGGACCAAGTTATTGTCTCCACACCATGAAAGCAACTGGTCCACCTAACCTTGGTAGGCAGACTCATCTCCACCGGAGATAAGTCCCACCACTGTTGTATCATCTGCAAATTTAGCAATAGTATTACTAACGTGAGTGGGAATGCAGTCATACACATAAAGAGTATAGAGTAAGGGACTCAACACGCAACACTGTGGTGTAGCAGTGTTAAGGGCCGAAGAGGAACCTGACCCTCTGTGAGCAGCCAGACAGGAAATCCATAATCCAAAGGCAGATTGAATAAGAAAGTCCAATATCCATAGGTGTACACACTGGTCTATGTGGAAGAGTTGTGTTAAATGCAGAACTAAAATCTACAAAAAGCATCCTCACATAGCCACCCCCCCCATCTTTCTAGATGAGTCAGAGAAGTGTGAAGATTGATGGCTATAGCGTCCTCTGCAGGGGTAGGATTCTACCGGTTTGGACCAGTTCTACAGAACCGGTTGCTATGATACTGCGCAGTTTGGAGAACCAGCAGATCGTGCCCCTGGCTGGGCCCACCCATCTCCATCCACCCCTTCCCTCTCCACCCAGTTAGTTCTTATCATGCATGTGTAACATCGCACGCATGCCTGACATCGCTGACTGTGTTCTCCCCTGCACAGTCACTCCTTAAAGTATTTCGTTTTTTTTTCCTGTCCCGACAATCACCTGGTCCGATCATGCTGTGCCAGGTTCCCCCTCACTGTCTTACTACTTTGCCCAGGAGGCTTCCCTGAGGCCCAGGAGGCAAAAAGGGGTGCGCAAGGAGGGGGTGGGGAGAAGGCAGGGTGGGTGCTTGCCCCTCTCACACTCCATTTTCTGCCTTCCTAGGCCCCAGAGAAGCCTTCTGAGAGCAAAAACACCCCCCCACTAGGAGACTTCCCTGAGGCCCAGGAGGCAAAAAAATTGGCGGGAGGTTACTGCAAAAAAAGAAGCCATGTCCACCCAGTCATATGACCACACCCACCTAGCCATGCCCACAGAACCGGTTGTTAAAAAAATTGAATCCCACCCCTGGTCCTCTGTAGATCTATTTCTTCTGTATGCAAATTGCTATTTATCAAATGTATGCAGAAGACCAGAAATGATGTGCCAGCAGACCAATTTCTCAAAGCACTTCATGATGATAGGACTGAGTGCCACTGGTCTGTAATCATTGAGATTATTGATAGGAGACTTCTTTGGCAGTAGAACAATGGTGGAAGCCTTCAAACAAGATGGAATAGTGGACTGGGATAAAGACCGATGGAAGATCCTGGTAAAGTTTCCAGCCAACTGATCAGCACAGTCTTTAAGCACACAGCCAGAGATACCGTCAGGACCAGCAGCCTTTCTAGGGTTCACAGCCCTCAGAATGCTCCTCACCTCCTGTTCCTCTACAATGAGGGGCTACAATTGGCTGGTGGTTGTATTTTATCTGTCTCTGATGTCTCCATTTCAAAGCTAGCAAAGAAATTATTCAATTCCTCTGCCAATGAAGCATACCCCTCAGCAGGGATGACATTGGTTGGTTGATGGTTAGTAATTTGTTGAATCCCTCACCATACCTGCCTCATGTTATTGCTATAAAAATTATCCTCAATCTTCCTCTTATAATCAGTCTTGGCCTTCCGAATACCTTTCTTCAGATTAGCTCTGGCAACACTGTCTCTTGCCCTATCACCAGACCTAAAACCTTGATCATGCAAGAGGTGCTGGACTTCCTTGGTCATCCAGAGTTTCTGATTGGGATAGATCCTAATACGTTTATCCACAATGATAGTATCTGTGCAGTGTTTGATATAGCACAAAACAGTTGCAGTGTGCTCCTCTAGGTCAGGGTGGTAAAAGATGTCCCAATTTGTGTTCTCAAAACAATCTTGAAGTTGTTGGGAAGCATCTTCTGGCCAAGATTTCACTGTCTTTATTATAGGCAGAGCTCGTCTCCTAAGAAGGATGTATGCTAAAAGCAGTGACATATGGTCTAATTGTCCCAAATGTGGTAATTGTAACTTTATAGCCATGTTTGATGTTAGTATATACTTTGTCCAATATGTTTGCTCCTCTAATAGCACACTTAACATGCTGATAGAATTTAGGGAGCACTGCTTTTAAATCAGCTTGATTAAAGTCCCCCGCTATGATATGAGCAGCATCAGGATACTTATTCTGCTGATTACTAACAATGTTATACAAGAATCCCAAAACTGTGGTAGTATTGGCATCAGGTGGGATATAAACTGCAGTAATCAAAACCACCCTGAATTCCCGTGGAAGATATATGAGTCTACATTTAAGAGTCATATACTCCAGATCCAGGAGCAGTGGCTGTCCACGGTCTTTGTATTGATACACCAGCTTTTGTTCACATAAAGGCTTAAACTTCCCCCTTTGATCTTGCCAGAATCTCTAGTCCTGTCCTGCCGGTGAGCTATGTAGCCTTCCAGCTCAACAGCTGCAACCGGAATGAGTGAATGAAGCCAAGTTCTGTGATTAGCAAAACACAGCAGTTCTTAATAATTTAGTTTTTGTAATCTGTAGCCTAATTCACCCATTTTGTTAGTCAGAGATCTTGCATTGGTAAGAAATATACTTGGAATTGAAGGCTTGTGTGGAAACTTACTCAGCCTAAAGAAAACCCCAGCATGGCATCCTCTCTTCCTCTTTCTGTTCCTCTTTCTCCACCTCTTCCTCCTTCCTGCAGGGATAGTGATCCAGGGCTCCCCCATGGTCCTACCTGCCTCCTTCAGTATGTTATGAGAATGTATAAAATTGTCCATAATAGCCTTTTCACATTTCAGTCCAATTTGTAGCAAGGCTTGCCGAATATAGATGCGCCTTGCCCCACAGGATTCAATCAAGGAAAGAATTCAAAATGCACACAGAATTATACACATTATTACATCATAGCTGTAATCATTTTTGCATTTACAGTTGCTAGAGTGGCCAAAAAGGAGAGTTGCATTCTAAATAATGCCTGTAGACAGATGACAGAGAAAGAATGCTTATGATTTTCTGCTGGGTGGGAGAATATAGCCGTAGATCAATGAATACAACTTTAATGCAAAGGGACCAGGAACAAAATTAGCCATGACCCCCACTCCTATTCTCTTGAAACCAATCTATGAAAAATAAACTGAGCAGCAGCCTGCTAATTTGCAGCTGTCTGGTCCTTTGCCAAAGAGAAGGGAAAAACAGAACACTAACACTTGTGAATTTTACCCCAGTTCCTGTTGCCTGGTTGCTATGATGCAAGGGTCTGCAGAGTTAAAAATAAATCAACATCCTGTCTGTCTTTTAAAGTGGAATTGGTAGGAACATGTATATTTGTTTCTACTGATTTTTGCTTTATGCTAAAAAAAATGGTGGCTGATGTGAGGGAGATCTATTAAGCCATCAAACCACAATTTTTCTTTAAAAACCTACAAACAAAAGGATACATCAGACGAAGTTTAGAAGCTGGAAAAAATGTTCTCTCCTTTGGGAGAACATTGTCCAAAAGCTTGGTGCAGCTTCAGAGTTTCAAACAGAGTGGTACTTTTTTTGTATTATTTCAGATACCCTTTAGCTAAACTAAAGATTAATCAACTCAATGCCAAACATAAATAATAGCATGGAAACCTATAGCTTCAAAAATCTGATGCTAGGATGCACTAACTCATATGGAAGGGGTCTGAGACAACATGCCACAGCCAACTCACCATGGCCAACTCACCTCGGGACAACTCACCTTGGCCAACTCACATAGCCAACTTGCCATGGCCAACTCACCTCAGGACAATTCACCAGGCCATCTCACTAACTTATAAACTTGCTATGGGACTATTCAAAACTGTATTAATTGTTTCATTCAGTTACTTTTATTATTTGTGGCCACATTTTCATCAAAATTATTGTAACTCTTATATGTCTGGATTGACTTTCTTGTTTTATTATTATTGGCCATGGTTCTATTGAACTTCCTTTAACTTTTGTATTTGTTGATTATTGTCATGTGGTGAGTTGTCTGCAGTCAGTTGGCCATGGTGAGTTCGTCATGGTGACTTGGCTATGATGAGTTGTCCCATTCTGCATGGAAATGCCCAAAGTGTACTTCAGCTTAACCAGCTTGTGTTCTCTCAGGGTGGCTGCATGTGTTGAGAATTGTGGGCCTACCACAGCTAAAGAAAAATAATAGGGAAAGTTGTTTGCTTACAAAACAGAAAAATAAATATTACATTATTATATTATATTATAATTTATTATATTATAATTTATTATACTATATTATATTATATTATACTATACTATACTATGCTATGCTATGCTATGCTATGCTATGCTATGCTATGCTATGCTATACTATACTATACTATACTATACTATACTATACTATACTATACTATACTATACTATACTATACTATACTATACTATACTATATAGTGATATTGGAATTTCCCATTGCTAAAGAAACTAGATATTTCAAAGTATGCATGCTTTTCTTTGGAAAGAACTGTTTGAGTCAGAATATAAGAATTATAAACTGTACTTATAACAGAAATTAGATTGTTGTTCTGACAACAAATTGAGGCCTTACAGCAGCCACATCCACAGTATATCATTTTAATGTGAAACTCTAATTCAGACTGTAAATCCTTTAAGCTATGTTGGCATCTATCAAATATTTTTACTTTAACTCTATTGGATATGGTATCATGTACCTCCCTTGGTCATAGTATCAGTTCTAATTGAAAAAAATGTTTATTTAAGGAAAGGATCCTAGGAGTGAATCAAAACAAATGAACTAGTATAAAAAAAGAGACATGTTGTTTACAAATTACACCAAACATATAAGATGGGGCAGTGATGGGATTCAAATAATTTAACATCCAGTTCTTTGTCCTAATGACTGGGTAGGCGTGGCTGGGTGGTCATGTGACTGGGTGGGTGTGACCAACTTGACATCATTCATGTTGATGGGTGCCTCTCCTCACCTGGCCTCTCCTCGTGCCTTCCCTCCCAGTCACTCCTTGTCTCACCCAGTGGCTTTCTTGCCAGATATTTACTCTTAGGCTTATTGAAGTCAAAACTAGCACCTGCTGCAATTATAAATCTGTATTTTAATCCAGGCAAAACTAAACAGAAGCAGTATAAGAATAATTTAGAATCTTTTACCTAAAATGGCATTAAGATTGTGGGGGAAGGGATTAGAATGCAATTGAACAGAAGACAGGAACTCTGAAAGAACAAGTACTCATCAAGGACAAAGGAGAGACCGGCTTAGCAAATATTTATAAGCTTTTTGTGAACTCCCTTATGTTAATTTTTTGTTAAGGTTAGGCTAGCAATGTGGAGGGGGAGTTAAGGTGGAATCTGAAAGTTGTTTAAGCCTTTTAAATAAAAACTATACATTGCAGGCAGTTCTATATAACTGCTGGCTTTAGTTTCTGGCAGACTATAAAACTAACATGCACTCATTTCCGCTTAATTTGCAAATAATCCTGCATCTACATGCAGAGTCAGTAGAGACAGCAGAAGCCACAGAATTCTGTTTATGTTGTGCATTCATTCTCTTTTCAATTTTTTAATCCTGCTTTATTATTATTCAAGACAGTTAACATGTCTAATATGTCATCCTCCTCCTGTTTTCCCTACAATAACTCTTTGAGGTGGGCTAGGCTAAGAGAGAGAGTCACCCACTGGCTTTGTAACTAAGGTGGGACTAGAACTGGTCTCCTGGCTTCTAACCTGATGCCTTAACCACTAGACTGTTGTCCCGGATGAGGGTTCGAGCCTGGTGTCAAGGCCAATAAGGGACGCCAGACATGAGGTGCAAGTTTTGATTGATTTTTATTGGAGTACGCCAAGGAAAAGGGCTCTTTGCCAAAATGCCAAGAGCCAAGAACAAAGGATTAAGAAAGCTTTATACATTTTCACTAAAGGAGAAGGCAGGATAAGGTGGGAAAATAAGAAATATCATCTAATAAACACTTTAGTAATAATTCTATGATTTGTTCTATTGGTCACTAGCTGTCACTATTCCTAAACCTTGGCTATTGAATGCTCCAGGAGTTATCTAATACATTTTCCATTTGCTTCAGACCGTCTCTATTCCTAACATTTAGCTGAGGTCTGCAAGATGCCTAGCTCTTTGTTACTTTTATCAGCTTTCTAACTACCCAGAATTGTTACGAGCTTTACACATGCATATTCCTTGTGGATAAGCATTCTTTGTTCTTGCCAGACAGACTCCACAATTATAGGGTTAGGGTTAGGGTTAGGATAACTTATTTTAGAATAACACCACTTAGAAAGTTGTGCGTTTTCCCAAGGTGCATGCAGCACCAACAATGGCTGGAAGAAGAGGCAAGTAGAGGGGCACTTCACTCCTGTTCTGGAATATGGAGTGAGTCTCCATCCATTGTTGCCTTTACTTTCTTAGTGAGGAGTGACTGGGAGGGGAGGATGAGGGCCAGGGCCAGTGGTGCATTCAGCCAACAGGGAGCCACAGCAGGAGGACAAAAGAGCTTCATTTATCTGGGAATCTGAAATGACTGTTGATTTAAATCATAAAGCACCTGAAGAAGAAGGAACAATATTAACAACAAAAAATCCATCCCAACCTTTGCCTCTTTTTGGAAATAGTTCAAGAGGGAACAACACACATACGAGAGAGAGGGGGGGAGAGAGAGAGAGAGAGAGAGAGATGACAGAGGAAGAGAGGAAGAGATACAGAAAGAGAAAGAGGGAGAGAGAGATGAGAGATGAAAGAGAGAGAGACAGAAGGAGAAAAAGATATGAGGAGAGAGAAAGAGATGAGACAGATGAGAGAGAAAGAAATGAGAGAGAGAGGAGAGAAAGACAGAGAGAGATGGGAGTGTGAGAGAGAGAAAGACAGAGAGAGAGAGAGAGAGAGAGAGAGAGAGAGAGAGAGAGAGAGAGAGAGAGAGAGAGAGAGAGAGAGAGAGAGAGAGAGAGAGAGAGAGAGAGATACCTGTTTCCCAGAGAAAAGAGATGGCTCCCAGTGGATTTCCTTCTAAATTTTGATATGGTTTCTGTAAATAAGGAATGTAGAATTATAATGGTTATTTGATCCTTCATACATAACAAAAATACAAAGCTAAGGAATAAACAAATAAAAAACAGATTTAAAAACAGAAAGGCTCAGGGAAGAAAAAGAGTGAAAGTGTAAGAAAGAGGAAAAGAAGGAAAACTGAAAAAGAATTACTTCCAACTCTATCCAACTCTTACTCTAAGATTAACATTTATCTATATTATTTTCATAATCCCATATCTAATCATCAAATTGCAGATCAACTTTTAATTTCAATTTCTCACAAAAAGTCCAGTAATGGTTGATATTGCTTTAATCACTATTTTGTTAAGGAAACCACAATTGATTTATTTAATTGCACCAAACTCTAAATAAAACAATAATGGAAAATCCTAGGATGTAGTGTAGACACATGCTTCTCAACTTTGGCAATTTTAATTTGGAAAATTCAATTCAATTCCCAGAATTCCCAAGGCAGCATGAAGTTTGCCCATCTTAAACTTGCTAGGACTGAAAAACGCTGATCTACAGAGAGGGATTTTTCCATTCCTCTTTTACTGGTTCTTACTTATAAGCAATCATAATGGGAAGACATGATGGATAGAAAAAAAGATAGAGGTAAAAAAGAGGTCTTTCTTTAAGAACATATTTATTAACATAAACATATGTACCAACATTAGAATTATATAGACTGGATGAAAACAAAGAATATGAATAGAATTATTTTGTATTATTGTGATAGGTATTAGAATAGTATATTGAAACATTGAACAATGAAATAATAATAATGAAATAATGAAGGATAATATTTTAATACAGGTAGATGTGAAGAGTGAAATATGGGATATATGAATAAGAATTAAGTATTAAAAATGGGAAAGAGATTGAATTATGGTACTATTAAATATGCTTAAACAATATTATGATTAGCAGTGAAATAATAGTGAGTATAACAAAATAATAAAAGAATATATTTTAATATAAATACATGTATTAATAGCAGAATCATATAGACAGGATGAATGTATAGAATATGAATTGAATTATTCTGTATGTTTAAATAATATTGTGATTGGTATCAGAATTGAATATTGAAACATTGAATAATGAAATAATGAATGCTGAAAATTTAATAAAAATATGTGTGAAGAGTTAAATAAGGGAAATATGAATATGAATTAAAGTATTAAAGCAGGTGAGAGATGAAAGACAGAAAGGAAACATTTTTTTTAATATAATGGTGACATGAATAAAAGTTAGAACAGAGACAGAAATAAGAGAAAAAGGAAGTAACAATATACACATTTTTATATCGCAAGATAAATATAATAAGAGGGAGGTTTAGAAATTGAATGGCAGTAGTATTAGGTATGTTTAAACAATATGAAATAATGAAAGATTATAATCTGTTATACATGTGTATATTATTATTATTATTATTATTATTATTATTATTATTATTATTATTATTATTATTATTATTATTATTATTATTATTATTATTATTATTTTAATATTAATATATAAGCTGGATAAATGTAATAATCATGAGTAATAATATCATTATTTGTACCAAAATGTATGTCACCCAGGTGTCACACTGTTTACGCATTGATATGTATGTGTAATATAAAATAAAAAAACTTGACAAAAAAAACCAGTTTCTTCTGAATTATTAAGAGCACTTGAAAACTGTTGAGCAACATCAGAATGAAGAATATTTTGTTTAGCAAAACCAATGTACTATCCATTGACTGGAATTGATGATGGCAGATCATGGTGTGAAATAAAAATACAGGGATGGGATTCTACCAGTTCTGGCCAACTCTGTAGAACCGGTTGCTCTGAAGAACAGCACCCAGTGACCATACATAGAACCGGTTCTATGTCTGCTGGTCTTTTGGCCCACTCGCGCACCCGGGCTCTTACCTGACCTTTATTTCCTGTTTTTTCAACTGCAGCTGCTTTGCACAACACAGCTGGAAAAAAGTGCCTTTTCAACCACTGCGCACCCATGCACAGTGCTGCTCAGCTGTCCAGGCAGTTAGCTGACGACAATATACACGCACACGCAGCGCGCGTCAGCAAAACATAAAATCACCGAACCGGTAGTTACACCAGTCGGATCCCACCCCTGCTTTCATACCCTTTAATTTGGCATCTGATTTGCAAACATCTGTCAATTTTCCTGAGGAAATCTTTCCTATTGTTTACTTTGCTTTGAAATCACATGTGATTAAATATCAATGGTATCTTTACTTAAAATGATGGTGTCTATACAAGATCTACTTAAGAAAGCATTAAGCTTCCCATTCTTCTGAATCATTTTAAAGCACAGGAATGTGGCCTTTGGGCCACCTATATTACAAGACTCTACAAGTGATCTTGGGTAGCTGCAACTAAAAGAGGGGAGTTACATATCTGCCTTTCATTCCCAAGGCCCCGATTCAGATTTTCTGGGAACCAAGGTAGGGTTCTGAAGCTCATTAGAGAGATGATATGAGAAGAAAATAGGATAGCCTTGAAGGATAGAGAGATCCTACGAAGATTAAAAATACTGATCCCAGGCCAAGAAAGTAGTTTACAAAAATGCCCCAGACAGGTTTCCCCTTCATTCTCATGAAGATAAAACAGGAGGAAGAGAAGGAAATTCAGATTTGCAGACTTTAGGTCTGCATAACATCTATCAGTCTGCTCTCTCTTAAAGGGCTGACATCTGGTAAAAATGGGTACTTCAACAAATATCTAAATCAACAGAAACCGATACTTTTTGTCAATTTCAACATATGCTTATTATTTAAGCATGTTTATAAATTAAAAATTAAAAATAAATAAATATGACAGGTGCAGATATTTAGACACCCATTCATTTGATTTTTGTTTCATTTTACTTTCACAGCCCTCTGTCATTATGTCCTAAAAATTGTTCACTTGTTAGTTCTATTGTGCAGTTAGTCATGTAAAGACAATTACAGAGGTATTCTGACTCTTTAAATTGTGAATAATGTTCTGTCTACTTTCATCAGCTATGAGCTTCTGGAAGCAGTTGTCTGGAAAATGAAGGTAATTCCTTCCTGTACTGCAGGGGAAAGGTGTAAAGCAATCTCTAAATACCTCTGGCTGGCAATTTAAATTGTGAAATACAAATGGAAATTACACTGAACAGTTAAAATCAGGATAAAATCTGGAAAGATCTCTGTTAGACTGTTAAGCTCATTGCAACAGATCATTGCAAGTGATCTGCTGAAATCTTTATCTGATGCTAAAACAGTTGTATGTAGATGATAGATAGATAGGTAGGTAGGTAGATAGATAGATAGATAGATAGATAGATAGATAGATAGATAGATAGATAGATAGATAGATAGACAGATAGATAGATATAACTAGGTGTAATAGACCACTAAATATACTATATCTCAATGGAAGGTGATACAATAAAGGATATTGAATGGCATGTTAAATGTGGTTGGCAGGCATTTGGCAAGCTAAGCATAATTTTCAAGAACAACTCCCCCCAAGGCCTGAAGAGAAAAGGTTTCAATCAGTGTGTGCTACCTACTCTTACGTATAACAGTGAAACATGGACCA
This sequence comes from Notechis scutatus, assembly GCF_049901735.1. NCBI lineage: Eukaryota > Metazoa > Chordata > Lepidosauria > Squamata > Elapidae > Notechis > Notechis scutatus. Next base: position 81,005,951 of record NC_142025.1, on the reverse strand, counting down.
GGGGTGGGATTCTACCAGTTCACACCTGTTTGCTAGAACTGGTTGTTAACATTCTAAGCAGTTCAGAGAACTGGTTGTTAGAAGAAATTACTGGCCTAATCCTGTAAGGAAGGCAGGAAGGAAACATTCTGGTGTTGCTTACAGAAACTGCCTTTCCATTAACCCTTATTACATTCTTGGCAGGACTAGACTTCCTGTGTCAGGAACCTCTCTGGAGTTTTCTTTCCCTCTTTTGCTGGTACTTTGCTTGTGTAGAGTGACCATTCAAAGTTGCAATGGCACTGAAAAAAGTGACTTATGACCATTTTTCACACTTACGACTGTTGCAGCATCCCCACAGTCACAAGAGCCCAGGTGAGGAGATGTGTGCCTCGATGTGAGTGATGTTTTGTTGGCCACGCCCAGCCAGTCACATGACCACCAAGTCACTCCCATCAACCCAAGCCATACCCACAGAACCGGTTGTTAAAAAAATTGAATCCCACCACTGACATGGACCCTAATCTCACAATCGATACAAAAGCTAAAAGTGGTGCAAAGAGCCATGGAAAGATGCATGCTCGGAATTACAAAACAAAATAGAAAGACCTGCACATGGATTAGCAAACAAACAAAAGTATACAATATCATCAATAGAGTAAACGAATTGAAACGGAAAAGGGCTGGTTACATAGCAAGAAGGACTGATGGCAGGTGGACCAAGGAAGTAATTGAAGGGACTGCACTTGATAAAAAGTGTCCATGAAAGAGATCTAAACCATGATGGATCAATGACATCAGTAAGTATTGTGGGCAGAATTGGCAAAAGAAAGCTCACGACTGTATTATTTGGAAACATGCAGAAGAGGCCTTCATCCTGCAGTGGATAGACAATGACTAAGATGATGATGATGATGATGATGATGATGATCAGAGGTGGTATTCAGCAGGTTCTGACCAGTTCTGGAGAACCAGTAGCGGAAATTTTGAGTAGTTCGGAGAACCGGTAGCGGAAATTTTGAGTAGTTTGGAGAACCGGTAGCGGAAATTTTGAGTAGTTCGGAGAACCGGTAGCAGAAATTTTGAGTAATTCGGAGAACCAGCAAATGCCACCTCTGGCTGGAGATTTTACAATATCCTTCCCCTGCCATGCCCACCAAGCCACGCCCACAGTACCAGTAGTAAAAAAAATTGAATCCCACCAATGATGATGATGATGATATGGCATGGGATCAGGTTATCTATAGAACCATTTTCACCCCATCTCAGCAGCCTATCCCATCTGATCAATTAGGGAAGTATGTTGCTCATTAGTTAAAGAATTCTGAGTGGCAGTTCCAGGAAGGCATATTGCCTCACTGCCTAGACTATTCTAGATGAGACAAGATGAGCTCCCAGTTTCCTGGTCTTTCAAAAGTATCTGGTTCTGACATCTCACTCACAGGCTGATGATCACTTTCATCACCTAAATGTACAGTAACTTCTGAAAAGGGGCCAACTTTATCTCATTACAGAAAAGAAATCTAGCACGCTATTTGAGTGGGCTGAGTGGTATGTGTAAGGGTATATGTAATTATTATCTTTACCTCCCAAGATTTGAAGATTACCTTTAAAAATTAAGGAGATTATGAGCAGACCAGCAGTATTACTTTTGTTGTCTCTAGAAAACCACTGGGGATGATTATCAAGAAAGTAGGGGCAGACAGGCACAACACAGATTATGTAGACAGTAAACAAAGATAAAGATCTCAAGTGCCTATATACAAATGCACAAAGTCTGGGGAACAAACAGGGTGAACTCGAACTATGAATACATGAAGGTAAATATGATATAGTTGGAATAACAGAAACTTAGTGAGATGAAACCCATGACTGGAACATACTGGTAGAAGGATACAAACTATTCAAAAAAACCAGACCCCATAAAAGAGGAGGTGGAGTTGCACTGTATGTAAAGGACCACTATATTGCTACAGAAATGCATGAAACCAAAGATGAAAACCTCCTAGAATGCATATGGGTCAATATAAAAGAAAAAAAGAATGACATGGCCATAGGTGTATATTATAGACCACCCAATCAAGCAGAAAATATAGATGTCCTTTTTGCCATCCAACTAACAAACATATGCAGTAATGGGAGACTTCAATTATCCTGATATCAATTGGAAAACTAATTCTGCACCAAGTGAGAAATCAAATAAGTTCCTAACCAACCTACCTGACAACTTTGTTGTCCAAAAAGTAGAGGGTGAAACTGGAGGGACAGCCATACTGGACTTAATTCTTACAAACAGAGAAGAAGTGATAGAGGGAGTTGAAACTGCAGGAACCTTGGGTAAGAGGGACCATGTCATACTACAAACACAAACACAAGCAACAGAATATAATCCAGAGTCTTGGATTTTAAAAGAGCTGATTTCAATAAACTCAGAGAGAACTTGGGAAAGATTCCATGGATGAAAATCCTAAAGGGGAAAACAACTCAAGAATCTTGGGAAACTCTAAAAAGTATGATCATAGAAGCCCAGACCAGCACAATACCACTGAGAAATGAAAACAAGAAATCCGAGAAGAAACCAGCATGGCTGCACAAAGATCTCTCTGGCAAATTGAAAGAAAAAAAGGACAAGTACAAAAAATGGAAAGAAGGACATACAACTAAGACAGAATATCAGCAGATAGCCAGAAACTGCAAAGATGAAGTCAGGATAGCAAAGGCTCAGAACGAACAAAAACTTGCAATAAAAGTCAAAGATAATAATAAAAAAGTTTCTTCCAACATATAAATAACAAGAAAAAAATCAAGGAAACAGTCGGTCCACTAAAGAGAGAAGATGGCAAGGAAGTAACAGGCAACAGAGAGAAAGCAGAACTGCTTAACTCATTCTTTGCATCTGTCTTCATGCAAAAAGAAACTATAGCTCAACCCACCAAAATCATAACTGTAAAAGACAGACTAGAAATAAAAGTTAAAATAAGCAAAAAAAATAGTAAGAGAACCCCTGTCTGATCTTGATGAAAACAAATCACCGGGACCTGATGAATTATATCCCAGAGTTTTAAGAACCTGGCAGAGGTCATCTCAGAACCACTGCACCATATATTTCAAAACTCCTGGAGCACCGGGGAACTACCAGAGGATTGGAAAAGAGCTGATGTGGTTCCCATCTTCAAAAAAGGGAAAAAAAACAGACCCAGGAAACTATAGACCAATCAGCCTAACATCAATACCTGGGAAGATACTGGAAAAGATAATAAAAAAACAAATCTGCCAACATCTAGAAACAAGTAAAGTAATAACTAGCAGTCAGCATGGGTTTGTTAAAAACAGATCATGCCAAACCAATCTTATTTCATTATTCAACACAGTGACTAAATTAGTAGACCAACAAAATACTGTGGACATAATATATTTAGATTTCAGCAAGGCATTCGACAAAGTAGACCACAACCTACTTCTTAGTAAGCTAGAAAAAAGTGGAATAGATAGCACCACCACTAGATGGATTCACAACTGGCTGGCAAACCATACTCAACGAGTAGTCCTTAATGGGTCTAAGTCTACATGGAGGGAAGTAAGCAGTGGGGTGCCACAAGGTTCCATCTTAGGCCCAGTACTCTTCAATATCTTCATTAATGACTTAGATGAGGGAATAGAATGGGAATTTAAAAAATTTGCAGATGATACTAAGCTGGCAGGAATAGCTAACACCCAAGAAGATAGGCTCAAGATCCAGATGGATCTTGACAGACTCGAACAATGGGCCATATCTAACAAAATGAAATTCAATGTAGAGAAAAGTAAAGTCCTACACTTAGGCAAGCAAAACCAAGAGTACACATATAGACTGGGTGAAACCAGGCTCAATAGCAGTATCTGTGAGAGGGATTTTGGAGTCTTATTGGACAACCAGCTAAATATAAGCCAGCAGTGTGCAGCAGCAGCCAAAAAAGCTAATGCAATCCTAAATTGTATTAACAGAGGGATACAATCAAGAGCAAAGGAAGTACTAATACCACTCTATAAAGCCTTAGTAAGACCACATCTAGAGTACTGCATTCAGTTTTGTTCACCACATTATAAAAAAGATGTTGAGACTCTAGAAAAAGTGCAGAGAAGAGCAACCAGGATGATTAGGGGTCTGGAAGCTAAAACATACAACGAACGGTTGCAGGAACTGGGCTTGTCTAGTCTAGTAAAGAGAAGGACCAGGGGAGACATGATAGCAGTCTTCCAATTTTTGAGGGGCTGCCACAGGGAGAAAGGGGTCAAGCTATTTTCTAAAATGCCTGTAGGCCAGACAAGGAATAATGGATGGAAACTGAACAAGGAGAGATTTAACCTGGAAATAAGGAGAAACTTTCTGATAGTGAGAACAATCAACCAATGGAATAGCTTGCCCTCGGAAGTTGTGGGAGCGCCATCACTTGAGACTTTCAAGAAGAGATTGGACTGCCATTTGTCAGAAATGGTGTAGGGTCTCCCGCTTGGGCGGGAGGTTGGACTAGATGACCGACAAGGTCCCTTCCAACTCTGATTATCTGTTATCAAGAAATTTCTTTCGGAATTCTTTCTTCTGAGCAAACTCATGCAAAAATGAACCTAATTTAGCATTAAAATCTCCAAACAATTATGGCTTGAGATACAGCATGGAAATATCATCTAATATTACTTCTAAACATACCCAATAGTCAGAATTATAATACAGGGATGTGTTTGGAGAAATGTATATATTTATCAATATTAATTCAAACTCCTCATATCTAAATTTTACAACTAGAAAATATGAAAAGTTATCTTCATTAGTTGCTTCCCCTGCCATTGCAATTCTTGCTTAATACAGATACATAGTCTACCACAGTTGCCCCTTATTCTTTGTTTTTCAGGTGGGGGAAGCCCATCCCTGAAAGTCTGGGAGTTGTACTAAAGCCTGGGAATTCTCTTCAGTTAACCAGGTTTCCTGGATGGCTATTACATCAAATTTAGATAGGAAACTCACAAGTTCACTGTCAACCATTTCTTTGCAGCCACCTGTGTTCCAAGTCACAATTTGTACAAGACTCCCATAAGGAGAGTATTCTGAATTGGTTGGTTGACTAGGGAATGAGGGTACTGAATGTCACCTTGTTTTTGGAGCTGGATTGATATTAACTATGCTTCCTGTGTAAACACAATGATTGTAGAATTCAATATTCCTCCTCATAAGTTGTGGTTGTTGTTGCTCTTCTGTATCCTGATTGTTAGTATTTCCCTGATTTTGATATGAGATTGACTTTTCTACTGATAAACAAAGACTCTGACCTTCCTTCTCATTATCTAATTGTTCTACTGGATATTTGTTTTGGGTTTGTGCTATTATATCCTGCTGAGTATCCTTTTCCTTTACTTTTTGCTTTGGGCTGACACGCCTTCCTTTTATTTGTTGGAGATTTGGTGCTTTCAGAAACTGAGCTTGGTAACAATTCCTTAGAGGAGCAGCGAGAGGAAGCAGGGTGTTCAGACTTTCTGTTGCATTAATTACCAATTTCCACATTGAACTAATTATTCTAATTTTCTTTAGAATCAGTTGTTGGTCTAGGCAAAGAGTAGCAAACTGATGGATTGATTCTTCCTTATAAATTGTAATTGTCCATTAAGTAGTCTGAGTTCTCTTTTTTATTGTTCTTACCTTCTATTTTTGTTAGTAGAGGGGTTCTTTGCTTAGTTGTTAATATTCTGGAATTTTCAGGGTTGAAGTCAGTCTCTGTCACTTTCTTGATTCTAACAAAGGCTGGAATTTGATGGTATAAAACACCAATATTAGCTGAATAGAGTATTTCCTTAAAAAGGCTTCAAGCCTGAATAACTTCGAAGGGAGAACAATCTACCAAAGATTAAAAATATTCTTTTACAAGCATGTCTTCTGCGGAGTTAAGAAATCTCTGTTAATTCATTAGAATATACTTTACAGTGTAAAAGTTGGGAAAGAGAGTTTGGTATTACTTGTCTGTTGTGCCACCTGCCTGTGTTCAAAGAAATATCAGCAACTTGGAGTAAGATCCTATGTCTCTGTAGGACTAACCTCTCCTCCATGTCATCTTGACATTCCAGGCCACTCTGTTGTTGAAGTCATATTTTCTGCAATCGAGTTTGAAGCGGTTTACCTTGAGTTTGTATTGATTGTTTCCCTGTGTATTATTGTGGCTAAAGCTGAAGAAGTCGTTGTTGGGCAATATGATATAGCAGACAAGTTTGTGTACTAGTTTGTGATCAGACTGCAGGCAGCACAGTTCCAGATTGTCCAAGCCCAAAATTTCAAGCCTAGAGGCATAAGAAATTCTATTGTGAGGAGAGGAGTGGAGTACTCTTCTTGAGAAATACTTCTGAACCCGCTCAGTTGTGTTAATGTCCGATATACAGTGTGGGTTCTAGGTAGATGACCTGTATTCAAGAATTGGTCTGGCAAAGGTTTTGTATGCCCTAGTTAGCAATTCAATGTTACCAGAGAAGAAGCTTCGCAAAATACATGGAGGGAACTAAGTGTTACACCAACATTCTATTTTAGGCCCAGTACCCTTCAATCTTTTCATAAATGATTTAGATGAGGAAATAGAAGGAGAACTCATCAAATTTGCAGATAACACCAAGCTGGCAGGAATAGCCGAAACTGCCAAACATAGGGTCAAGATCCAGATGGGTCTCAACAGACATTTAACACTGGGGTCTATCTAACAAAATGAAAATCAATGTTGAAAAAAGCAGGGTTTTACTTTTAGACAAGAAAAACCAAATATAAAGTTACAGAATAGATAAAAGATGGCTCAATAGGCTAGAGAGATTACAGTTTAACAGAGTTGGAAGGAACCTTGCAGGTTATCTAGTCCGGGGTTGCCAACCTTTTGGACCTCAGGGACCACCAAACTCATAATTTTAGATTCCAGGGACCCCTAACCAGTTCTGTGGACGTGGCCTAATTTGTGGGTGTAGTTTGGTGGTCATGTGACTGGCTGGGCATGGCTTGTATGTAAATATTATATTAATGTAAATATTGAATTTATATTATATGTAATTTATATAATATTATAAATATTAATGTAAATATTGAATTTTTTATTTTAAAAAGAGCAACTTTTACCCAAAACCAGGCAAAGCAGGCAGGCAGATTGAGTTGCTCACAGAATCACAGATTCATTCAGAAATCTATCTATCTGCCATTGGCTAGCTCAGTCTATCACATAAAATTTGCTTGCAAGCAAACTCGCAAAATTAAGTCACAACAAATATTCATTTTTTAAGTAAAAAAGCAATTTTTCCCCAAAATCAGGCAAAGCAGGCAGATTGAGTTGCTCACAGAATCATTCAGTGATCTATCTATCTGCCATTGGCTAGCTCAGTCTCTCAAATTTGCTTGCTGTGAGTCTGCACTGAATTTGCTTGCAAGCAAACCTTCAGTCCTAAGGGAAGCAGAGCCGAAGATCTAAAGACTAGTTAGAAAGCAAGAAATCCAACCATTTCTTGCTTCCTAGCTAATCTAAATCTCCTGGCACAGCAGAACAGATGATGGTCGGAAAAAGGAAAAATAGCAATTTTAGCAGGCAAGTTTGCCGGGTAAGGAGTGAGTGGGTGGGAGCGTTCCTGTGGGCCATGTGGGCAGCGCAGCCTTGTGTTTCTGCGCAGCCTGGATTAATTGTTTTGGGGTGGTGCTCTGGGGTGAGATTTCTCGGCAGCCCACCAAAATTTTCTCAAGGCCCACCATTGGGCTGCAGCCGACCGGTTGGTGACCACTGATCTAGTCCAACCCCTCCATCTAAGCAGGAGACCCTACACCATTTCTGACACATGGCAGCCTAGTCTCTTCTTGAAAGCCTCCAGTGATGAAACTCCCAAAACTTCTGAAGACAAGCTGTTTCACTGGTTGATTATTCTCACTGTCAGAAATTCTTCTTTATTTATAGGTTGAGGCTCTCCTTGATCAGTTTCCATCCATTATTCCTTCTCTGGTCTTCAGATGTTTTGGAAAACAGGTTGACTCTGTGACAGCCCCTCAAATATATGTGTATATATGTATATATTCCCTAGGAAATATTCATTAGAAGATTTTACATCTATCTATCTATCTATCTATCTATCTATCTATCTATCTATCTATCTATCTATCTATCTATCTATCTATCTATCTATCTATCTATCGGGAAATTCTGTTTCATTCAGAAGACACAAAGTTCCTCTTCAGAAAATACTAAATAGCAAAATGATCTCTGAAGGCTGAGCTAACCACATAAGGGACAGAAACTGATCCCCCAGGCTAGAGCTAAATTAGAAAATTGAAGACACCCATAAACTGACTTTCCTTTACTCTCAAGGAATAACTACACCACTCTACACAACAAAAGAAAAAAAAACTTATAACAAAGGTGAAAAATACTTCCCCCACTTCTGAAAACATGGAAAGAGCCCATCTGCAAACCTACCTACACCAAAACACTTTGAAACAAAGGACACAAAGGATATAAAAACTCACTAGAACAGCATTCTATTTTGCCAGCTGCTCCCAAGAGCACAACTTTATTTATTTTATTTATTTATTTTGTCAAGCGATTATAAGATAACAGGTATAAGTATAAACATAGTTATGAATACATGAAATGGATACATATAAGAAAAATAAAAAGAAACAATAGGACAGGGACGGTAGGCACGTTGGTGCGCTTATGCACGCCCCCTACAGACCTCTTAGGAAAGGAGTGAGGTCAATAGTGGACAGTCTAAGGTTAAAGTTTTTGGGGCTTGGGGAAGAAACCACAGAGTCAGGTAGAGTATTCCAGACATTGTTGCTGAAGTCAGATTTCCTGCAATCAAGTTTGGTGCGATTAACCCTGAGTTTGTATCTATTGTGTGCTCTTGTATTGTTATGGTTGAAGCTGAAGTGTTCATTGACAGGTAGGACATTGATATATATAATTTTATGTGCTATACTTAGATTGGACCAAAGGCGGAATAGTTCTAGATTTTCTAGGTCTAGAATTTCAAGTCTGGTGGCATAAGGTATTCTGCAACGAGTAGAGGAGTGGAAAACTCTTCTTCTGAAATATTTCTGGACTTTCTCAACTGTATTAATATCAGATAAGTAATGCGGGTTCCAGACTGATGAGCTGTATTCAAGTATTGGTCTAGCAAATGTTTTGTATGCTCTAGTTAGTAGTGTGATATTACCAGACAAAAAGCTACATAGGATTAGTTTAACAACTCTTAATGCCTTTTTGGCTATGTAGTTACAGTGGGCTCTAGCACTTAGGTCATTAGAGATGAGTACTCCAAGTTCCTTGACAGAGTTTGGATCATCAACAAGGTCTTGACTATTCAGCTTGTATTTTAATTTCTGAATTTTTTTGCTAATATGTAAGACAGAGCATTTATTAGTTGAGATTTGAAGTTGCCATTTGTTTGGCCATTCTGATACATAGTCGAGGTCTTTTTGAAGGGTAGCAGTATTGTTTGTGGGGTTGAATAGCTTTACATCATCAGCGAAGAGAACGCAGTTGCTCTTAATATGATCACAGAGGTCATTTATGTAGAGTATGAAGAAAGTTGGTCTTGGGGGACACCTTGGGGGTGTCCCTCAAGACACTGCCTTGGGGGACACCACTGTTGACAGGTACAGAATATGATAGGATGCTCCCAATTTAGATCATTTGTTGTCTGTTTGACAGGAATGTTATTGGGGAAATAAAGGAACCTTCTTTTCAAACAGCACCCTGCCTTATGTGTCATTTCATCTGCTACTTTTCTCCCAACTCAAGAAAGAAACAGACCTAAAACAAATTTCTCTTTCTCTCTGAAAGTCATGAGCAGGATTCTTCTGAGTGATGCTCAGCTAGAAAAAAGGATTTATGTTTCAAAATGTGTGTATATTTCACAAAAGTCTAGAGTTACATAATAACATTACTGTTATTGCATCATCATCAATTTCAGGCTACAACTGCATAGAATTAACCAGGAGTAAGTGCTCCAGAAATTGACAAGACTTTCTTCAAGTAGACATATACAAGATTGCACACTAGTTTCTAATATGGGCTTCTTTTTCTCATTCATTTATTAATTTCTATGATTATTCTCCTGCTGAACTTTTTCTCTCAATCAAACCTTGAGAAATTACAATTACGGTAAAAAGTTCAACTTTAAAAAAATTCCTCAAATTCTAAAAGTGTTACATTTTTATCCAGACAAATCACATTCATGTTTTTCTCTGTTTTCCAAATAATGAGACATGAGTTGTGGTGCTGGTTGAATCAAACTTTCAAGAACATGGGAGCCTAAACCCTTAAAATTTATATTCTTGCTTTGAGTAAAATTGGATGGAAATTCCAAGGACCTTAAGAGACAGGCTGTGTTGTGAATCAATAAAAGTTACTAGCATAAATGCAAATCAGGGTTTGGAAACCTGCATACCTGATTGGCCCTTATACAACAACTAGGGATTGGTCCATAAGTAGTCCCTGATTGGCCACTATTTTGACACTTCTCATTGGTTATAAGTTGAACTTATTGCAAATGTCATTGGTTAATAAGGTAGCAGATAACCCTATAAAAGGGTTGCTGTTGCCCATAGCCTTGCTCTGTTCTGTTCTATTTACGATTATTAAAGAGTTGAAGTCACTGGTCAGATGTCTGGTCTCCATTATTTCCCAAACTTAACACTGGCGACGAGGGTGGGATACGGAGACCGAAGAGCTGACTGAGTTACAGAGCAACCAACAGAGCACGTGGTCGAACACACACCATCAATGGCAACATGGCCAGCGGTGCCGTACCACCCGCTCCATTCAACCCAGAAACCGAAGACTGGGAGGCATACATGGATCGGTTCCAGATGTTTCTGGAGACCAACAATTTGAAAGATGCAACAACCGCAAAAAAAGAGCTATCTTTCTAACTCACTGCGGGCCTACCGTGTTTAAAATGGCAAAATCACTTGCCAAGCCAGCAGAGGTAAAAGAGATGGACTGGGACGCCCTCGAGCCTTTACTACGGGCTCACTACGCGCCCACCGTGCCAACCTTAGTCAGAAGACACGAATATTACCAGAGGGACCAACGGAAGGGCGAAAGCCTTGCCAATTACATCGCGGACCTCCGCAACCTTGGAGGCCTCTGCGGATTCGCCGACTTAGAAGAAGCCCTCCGGGACCGCCTGGTTCTGGGCCTAGAAGACGGCACGATCCAGAGCAAAATTATGGCTAAGGGGGACATCAGCCTCAACGATGCCCTTAAAGAAGCCTCGGCAGCAGAGGCGACCAAGAAGTCGGCAGCCCAAATGCACCGCACCAACGCACCTCTACGTAAACTCGCCAATGATACCTCGCCTCCAGAGAGACACCCGGTATCGACTCACCATGAAGACCTAGAATCCCCATCAGAAAGAGATGAGGAAGAGGTCAACCGACTCCGAACGGAACGAGACCAGTTCACGCAACCCTCTTTCCGACCGTGTGCAGGATGTGGGGTGAATCACCCACGATCCAGCTGCAAATTCCTCGACGCACTCTGCCGAAATTGCGGGAGACGAGGTCACATCGCAAAGGTTTGCAGAAGCAAACAAAACTCCAAACCCCGACAGGCCGAATGCCAATCTTCAGGATTCTTCAGCACACACCGAAAAAACCTGAACCACCAATGGGGAAACCACTCCTACAAAAACAAGCCGTCCACTACTTCCACCAGGCGTGAAGAAACCAGGCGGGAAGAGACCCACCAAACAATCACCATTGGCCACGCTACATCCCTTCATGCCGGGAAAATCCGAGTAAAGGTCGCCATCGAAAACAAACCTTGCGTGATGGAGGTAGACTCGGGATCTTCCTCTCGATGGTGTCGTGGAAAACGCTCCAACAGCTCATTCCAACGATTCGCCGCCAAGACCTTAACCCTCAAAGGGTTATACTCAAGGACTATCAGGGCAACCGAATTCCCGTCGCCGGGTCCCGCAGATTCCAGATCTCTTTCAAGGGCCGCACTGCGTCGCTTACCACTGACTGTCGTGGACCACGACAGGCCTAGTCTTTAGGCCTTCAATGGTTCAGGCCGCCGGAATTACTGTAGCCGAGTCCACCGAGCCGAGAGCAACGATTGGGAGGAGGCACTCGTGCAAGAATTCCAAGACGTTTTCGCGAACGGACTAGGCAAGTACAAGGGGACCCCGATCTCGTTTAACTTGAACCCTGAGATAGCACCCATCCGCCTTAAGCCACGCCGGGTGCCATTCGCCTTGAAGCCTAAAATCGATGAACAACTCGATAAGCTAATAGCGCAGGGCGTGCTGGAACCCACCGACCACGCCCGCTGGGAAACCCCTATAGTGACGCCTATCAAGCCTGATGGGTCACTAAGAATTTGGCGGAGACTACCGGGCCACCTTAAACCACGCACTACAGCAAAGTGCATATCCAGTGCCGGTAGTGCAACACTTGCTCCATTCCCTGGGTGGCGGGAAAGTTTTCGCTAAACTAGATCTAGCCCAGGCGTATCAGCAATTGCCTGTAGATCCTACCACGGCAGAAGCGCAAACTATCGTAACGCATAGGGGCGCATTTAAATGCAACCGGCTCCAGTTCGGGGCAAGCGTTGCCCCGGAATTTTTCAGAGTTTAATGGAAAGGTTGTTACAAGGGATCAGCGGGGTCATACCATATTTCGACAATGTACTCATTGCCGCACCTAACAAAGACATCCTAGAAAAACGACTCAGAGAGGTTTTATGAAGATTCCAAAATGCAGGCCTCAGAGTTAAAAAAGATAAATGCCAGTTATGTACCGAAAAAGTAGAATTTTTGGGATACCTCCTGGACAGCCAAGGAATCCATTCCACCAAAGACAAATTAAGGGCGATTAAAAAGGCCCCCACTCCAAGGAACAAGGCAAACCTACAGGCATTCCTTGGACTTATCAATTTTTTATAATGTCTTTTTACCCCACAAAGCAACAGTAGCAGAACCATTGCATAGACTATTAGACAAAAAAGCAACGTGGGTTTGGGGACAACGGGAACAATGTGCTTTTCAACAAGTAAAGAAATTGCTAACTTCTGATTCTGTACTTATGCAGTACAACGAGACTCTTCCGCTCACTATCACGTGTGACGCATCACCTTTTGGGTTGGGGCAATTCTGGCCCACGTATTACCAAATGGAGCAGAAGCCCCCATCGCGTTTTTTTCGCGAACCCTAGCTAAAGCTGAAAGAAATTATAGTCAGCTGGACAAAGAAGCTTTAGCTATTGTGGCTGCAGTTAAAAGATTTCATGAATATGTTTATGGCCGTGCGCTTATTTATAATTACTGATCATAAACCGCTACTGGGGATCATTGCGGGTAATAAACCAACCCCCGATATATTGTCCCCCAGAATGACCCGTTGGTCTGAATTCTTGGCGGCCTACAACTACACCTTGCAACATCGCCCGGGAAATCAATTCTCCACGCTGATGCATTGAGCAGAACACCGCCCCAGACTCTGTTGTAGATCCAGCCCCAACCATCTCAACACTACAGATCGAAGCTCTACATGCACCACCCTTGACGGCTAGAGACATTGCCTTTGAAACGAAACATGACCCAGTTCTGCAACACATCCTACGCTGGGTTGAACGGGGCTGGCTGACGGACCAAATAGCACCGGAATGGGCGCCTTTCAAAGCCCGCCAAACCGAACTGTTTTCCCAAAAAGGCTGTATCTTGTGGGGCGATCGAGTCGTAATCCCTGGCAATTTGCAACAAACTGTTTTGGCGGTATTGCATGAGGGACATCCGGGTATCGTGCGGATGAAAGCACTCGCACGCAGCTACGCTTGGTGGCCGATTTAATCTTTGCCAAAACCTTTTCCGGCGACCCGTTATGGATACCCGCAACCGTTACCCACCTTACCGGGCCTAGATCCTACCGCTTGCTAACGGACGATGGGAGGGTGTGGAAACACCACATAGACCAACTCCGATCGAGATTACCACCCAGCACCCATGACTCCCCGGGTTCACCAACTCAAGGGGGAGGAAATATCAAGGAAATTGACTTTGATATGACAAATAGCAGGCCAACGGAAACCCTACGGCCCAGCGAAACACCGGAACTTGAAGCGGGGAGGGAGTTGAATTTTTCAGGGAACTTTAATACGGGGGAAACTGAACTGCAAAACCCCGAAGAAACACGGAGTAGCAGAGACAACCACAGTGGAAGCAGCACGGAATCACTGTGCAGCGAAACTGTAGTTAATAAAGATCATCCAAACGCTCCACCGGAACCGGACCTTAGACCAAACCAGGTGGAACCACGGAAATCATCCAGACAGACCAAACGGCCTGTCTATCTTGAGGATTTTATTACAGCTCCCTCAAACGGAACCCAAGGGGGAGGGGTGTTGTGAATCAATAAAAGTTACTAGCATAAATGCAAATCAGGGTTTGGAAACCTGCATACCTGATTGGCCCTTATACAACAACTAGGGATTGGTCCATAAGTAGTCCCTGATTGGCCACTATTTTGACACTTCTCATTGGTTATAAGTTGAACTTATTGCAATGTCATTGGTTAATAAGGTAGCAGATAACCCTATAAAAGGGTTGCTGTTGCCCATAGCCTTGCTCTGTTCTGTTCTATTTACGATTATTAAAGAGTTGAAGTCACTGGTCAGATGTCTGGTCTCCATTATTTCCCAAACTTAACAGGCAGGTCAAAATCAGCACAGAAATATGTGCATTCAAAGGTCTTTGTCTGTGAGTATATGTGTGTGGGATCAATAGGATCCTTCAATTCCACTGAGCAATTCTTAATGAAGCATAAGTGGCCAAATTAGAACAAAGGCTATTTTTGGTGGAGCCATTTATTATCCTATAATGTTTGACTCAATGCAAGATATTGTAGCAATAAATCAGCTGCAGAAAATTATTTAATGATGCATTAATGGAAGATTTCCACCCATACTGCAGTTCTTTTGGCAAGTGTGAATATATTTTTCAAAAGCTTCTTATATCCCAAAAGTACTGGGGCAAATCATTGGAACATGTGGAGTTTTTGTGTTTGCTCTTTTTATTATATTGAAACCCTCAATCTACATTTGTAGCACCAATTAAAAGTCCTCAGTAGAATTTTTCTATATTGTATTCCCAACCTTCAGCAAGGCTGCTTTGCCAAATTTGTCTGGCTCTTCTCACCCATTTTCATTTTGCAGAGGGAAGATAGTGCATCCTATCCAAGTAAAAACATCAGAGTTAACTCTGAACATATATATGAAATTATCTCCACTAATATCAGCTCATTAATCCCTGCACAACAGAATGACTAATGGCAGTAGCAAGTGTTTCAGGCAGCCTTCCCAAACCTGCTTCTCCCAAGATCTACAGGACTGTAGACTCCCATTATTTTATGCTAGCATGGCAGGGAATGAAAGATTGGTAATACAGGGCACACATGAAATAGGGAAGGTTATTTTAAATATGAAATAGGGATTATTTTTTCCAGTCTAATACAGGTAGTCCTGGACTTATGCCCATAACTGAGCCCAAAATTACTGTCATAAGTCATGAAGTTGTCAGGCGAGCTATCACACGACTGCACTTGATTTTGTGACCTTTTTGTGATAGTTGTTAGGCAAATATTACAATTGTTAAGCAAGCAAGTATTATTAAATTAACTTTAGCCAATGGCTGTTTTGACTAGAAGCCCAAAATAGATGGTTTCTGGCAAAAAAAAATTTGCTGGGAATTATGGTAATGTGATGCTTACCATTTACAGGATGCTGAAAATGACCATAAGTGTTTTCAGGTTGTCAAATGCCCAAAATGTGACCAGGTGATTGGGGGAGTGACACTTAGAACTTCAAAACTGGTTATAAGTACTTCTGGGGAGGTCTGCAATGATTTCAGATGGTCAATAAGAGATTAGACATAAGTTGAGTACTACTTGTATTCAGAACTCTTAATGATTTCCTGATGCTGATTCTGTAGTCATGTAATAAAGATATATCTATTCAAGTAATAGGTTCTTGCAAAAGTATATGAATGGACAAGCCCATAGGCATTTTCATCTGAGATCTTCATCCCTGAAAATGAGTAGAGATATACTCTTTTCTCTCCCTTATAGAATATGAAAGTTTACTTTAGAATTAATCCATATATTACCATGATATTGCCATAAGACCATTTATTGCTTTGGCTACAGCTAACTATAGTTTCTTTCTAATTTCCAGCCAGTAGTTCTGCTTCTTCCCTCTGAATGCTCCATTTCCTTTGTGACAGGCACTTGCATATTTGAAGATTGCTATCAAGTCTCCACTTTCTCATTTTTTCAGGTTATAATTTCCCAGTTCTTTCAAACATTACTCATTGGACATGATCTCCAGTTTCCAGTATTCCACTGTGAATTCTTTCAGTTTTTGCTTCTTCTTTTTTTTTTTTAAATCAGCACCCAAAGTATTTGGCGAATCATTTTGTTTATCAATGGAGCTGAATAATGGCAACTATTTTTTTACAGTTGCCTTGCACGTTGCAATATGGAGTCTGTTTATTGTGCTAGGCTTGCAGGAATTGGTGTAACTTTCTAATTATATACAATTCCAGAGAAAATATTTCATTTGTGTAAATTCAAAAATGATTTCACATCCAACATGCTGAGTCTCAGAATCCAAAATTTTCTTAAACACAGCTGTCTCTTTGAATCATCACTTTTCATTCTGTCTGTGCAGAAACCCAGTCATGATTTCAAAATTATGAAGAAAATAAACAAAATGAAGCTTGGAATTGGGAAACAGAACTTATTCTTCAGAAGTACGCAAGGAATATAGATAATGACATGGATAATAAGTTGTAACCTTTGTATCACTAGTGTCATTGGGTTACTTTTCTATGATTTATTCACAGATGCTTAATATAGAAATGTAACATACATCTTTTCACAGGGTTATAAGGAGCCACGTGGATCATATCAATATAGTCCAGCATCTTGTTCCAGAGTGGTCAAACAGATGATTTTGAGAAGCCTAAGGCAACCCAGAAAGACCACGCTGATATGTATCGCTAATATTTGATTCCCAGAAATGTATTGCCTCTGGACTAGATTCACTCACCATAAAAAATACATTGCCTCAGGTGTTCTTTCATGCTCTTATATGTTTAGACACCAGAAGAAAAAATATGAGTGAAAGACAAGAATACTTGATTATTTTATTCGATAAATCAGCAAGAAATAGCTATTCAAAATTTCCTTTGATTTAATCACAACAAGCTTCCAGGAAAAGCAGTAATGAAGATAAGAGATATGTAAATTGCAGCAATAGAATTAAAAGGTACATGAGCCTGCACAGAGGAGAATGGAAGAACCTAAATGATAAGTTCTCTATTTGGAATAAATTCATGATCCAAATTTATTTCAAGTTGCAGAAAATTTTGTCATTGTGTTGTTAGTCTCTTGCACCTTCCTGCTCAGAAATTCTGAGGTTATTAGATGCACCACAACAGGAACTGGTAATGTGGTAAATGCATATAGCCAAGTCAGACCCAATAGATGCTCAACTTTGGGCACTCATTTTTCTTAGCCCTAGGAATAAGATAATGGCAAACCACTTCTGAAGACACCTTGCCAAAAAAACTGCAGGTTCTTGTCTCAGCAGTCTTCAAAAATCAGACCTGACTGAACAGAAGAAAAAATACACAGGCTAACTAAAACTGGAGGAAACGCAAAGTTTTATTTAGATGGTAACAAAAATTTAAAAGTCTGGTAGCACTTAGTTTATTTTATTTTATTGTCATTGCACCTCATACAACAAAATCAAACACCATTTTCAGTGCACATCATGACCATCAAAATAAACACAAATACACATCCTTTCTGACTAACAAATTTTATTAAAAGATACAAATCTTCATGAGCTGCATCTACCTCACTGCTCCTCATCACAATTTAAATAATTTATTAGTCTCTAGCCATTCAGTACATCTGAATAAGTGATCTGCAATTCACAAAGACTTATAATAAGATGTGTTGGTCAGAAAAAATATTATCAGACCCTTTCTGCTTTTTGCCCCCATCAATGATTCTAGAGCACTGGTTCTCAAAATTTTCAGCTTGACCAGCAGGAGGGAGTGGGGGAGAGGGAATGGTTTCATTTTGAGTGGCAGATGTGTACATGCACATACGCACATGTGCCAGTTGTTCACACAAATTGAACTTTGCACGTGTGTTCTCACTCTCCACTTGCATGGCCCGATTCTGAAAGGGTTGTGGCTCATTACTAGGCTGTGGCCTAAGGGTTGGGGACCCCTCCTCTAGAAGTCTTCCTGACTCTTTTGTTGTTTTTCATAGACCTGCAAATTCTGTTCTGGGCCTCCAGCATATAGTATTGCCAACCCCCATTAAGTTATCCTAATGCGTTTTGCAAATATGGCTACAGTGAAATACTTCAGTATCTCTAATGTGTTATAACCATCAGTTTCTAAGATACTAGCATGTTAAGGATCTTAGCTCTGCTATCATGATCTGCTAGATTGCTTTTGAAGACAGGTGGTTTTTTTTACACATATATTTTTTATCTGAACTCTAAAGTAATATGTTCCATCATATCATTCAGAATTTTACATTAATAACTACCACAGAGTAAGCGAATTTCAGGTGCTATTTTTATGTATTTATCTATTAATAGATTAGTACCTCATTATTCAGTTCGACTAAATGTACCTCAAAATTTCATAGTTTAATGAGTTCCACCAGAATATATAGTTTCATATTTGAAATAAGCTGAGAGTTCTGGTTTGTATATGTCAACTGTATTGTTTTAACAGAAGATTTAGAACATAGCTGATACTAAAAACTGAAAAAAGTGGAATGTTCAGTAAATCTCAAGGACATTTTCACAGAATACTGGCCCCAATAGTACAATGAATCACCAGCTCCAGTTTCACAAAAATTCCTAGAACTAAAAAACATAGATGTACCCAAGGCAGACATGAGGATTAGGGCTATTTTATGTAATCTGCAAAAATCTGGTTATCAACTGGGTGGCCGATCACTGCCATTTAGTGTTTATCCATATTTTTGAATCCAAATCTAATAATCCAATTGATGTTGGAATTATAAAACCTAATAATCAACCTAATCATTTTCTTGTATCAATAAAAACATACTGCATAGAAGACAAAATTGCAGACTCTAAAATATAAAACAAAACTTTCCCCAAATTTAAATATTGCATGTGCAAAAATTAGAAGCAAATTCTCAAAACTGAATTATCTGAATCTTCATTTCTTTTTACTCCATCCAATAACAGCCCCTAGAACTTTTTT